>NC_136261.1:133185495-133380495 GCF_964187855.1 Myxine glutinosa
CTTTTACGCTTCGGTGATTTCTTTGTTAAAAGAACCATGTCACTGATTGTCTGTCTGAGCAAGAAGTCAATAACAGGATTATATCACAGGTGGCGTGACAAAATGTACGGACAGGTACATTTGACGATCGGCATCACAATCGGGTATATAAGGGTTGTTGCGTTCTGTATTAGTGGAAAACAACTGCTGCACGTCTACAAAAGTTATGGCCGCTTCCTCTGGAGATGGTCCGTCAACTCAACAATGCTGTTTTTCATGGAGTGGTGGCTTTACGAAATTCCGGCATGAAACAGCGTGCTATTGCTCGGCAGTATGGCATCACTCAAGGTCAGGTGTCAAAGATCCCAAAACGAAATGCTCAGAGGGGTGTCCCTCCTCCAATATCGAGGCCAGGACGTCCCCGCAGAACCACAAGGAGGGATGATCGCCAGCTGCACCGGTTAGTCCACAATGGCCATACCAAGTCAGCTAATCGGCTTAGGGCTGAGTGGCAGCAACTGACAAATGTGCCTGTATCCAGAAGGCTAGTCAACCAACGACTGGTTCAAGCAGGCTATCGTGCCAGGCGTCCCCTGAGAAAGCCACGCCTGACAAGACAACACCGCCAGCGCCGATTGCAGTGGGCCAGAGAGCACCGTCAATGGCAGCCAGGACACTGGAATCACGTGAACTTCCGTGACGAGTCTTGATTTCTGGTCTATCGTCAAGATGGCCATGTCCGAGTGCGCAGACAAGTGCATGAAGCCTACAACGAAGATTGTATAGTGCCAAGAGTCCAAGCTGGAGGTGGTGGGGTGACCGTTTGGGTTGCTTTTCATGCAGGGGGCAAAACTGACCTGGTTGTTCTGAATGGAAACCTGAACCAGTTCAAGTACAGGGCCATTCTGGAAGAAACATTGCTTCAATTTGCTCGTGCAGCCTTTCGAGGAAACTTTGTCTTCCAAGATGACAATGCACAGCCTCATCGTGCACGCATGATCCAACACTTTCTTGCTGACCGTGGTGTAGAGCATATGGAGTGGCCTGCCATGTCCCCGGATATGAATCCGATAGAGAACGTGTGGGCAGAATTAACGCGTCAAATCGACAACTTGGACCAGCAGCCTACCTCTGTGCGTGAATTGCAGCAGGCTATTGTCACTGCATGGCAAGCGATTCCTGTCCAAACCTTGGCAAATCTCGTGAACAGCATGCCTCAATGTGTACGTGCTCTCCTGAATGCTCGTGGGGGTTACACGACGTACTGAACTGTAATTTTACTGTCCGTAATCCCAGTTGTAATTTAACTTTTGTTTTTGTTTTAAAAATTTTTTGGCTAATGTGCAAAATAAAGAAATACTTCTGGAAAACGTACAGAAGTTTAACACAGTACTGTCCGTGAATTGAGTTCAATATCAGTTTACATCACTTTCAAGGATCAATTTATTTGCTTCGAAATGTCAAATGTGGTTTTTGTTTCTTTTAAAGGTCACATTAACAAAATCTAGAATAATTTCAACATAATTCCAATGATCTTTTGGTTCTAAGTCAACTTGAAAAGTAAGTTCACCCCCACAAAAAAAATATTCCATATTAAATGCCAAGTCTGTGTAATGCCACATCATTATAAATATTTTGCAGGTTTTAACATAATATTATGATGTATGCTTCTTTTCAGTGATTGACATTATCATGAATTGATGATTTTTATAATGTCTTCAGCTTGTATTAAAGACACCAACCAAGACACAAGTTACTCATTGCACTGTACGCAGTTCGCTTGTAACATTACATGTACGAATACTTCGATGTGAGAGGAGAGTGACGGAGAGAAAGGACAAAAGGAAAAGAAAGAGAAAGAGAGGGGGGGGGAGGGAGTGGAGGGGAAAAGAAAGTGCCTTTTTTCCGAGGTATGAAATAGGAGAAACAAAATTTAGTAATTGAAAACACTGTAAAAAGAGGGAAATATTTTGTAATAAAGTATGAGCACAAGCGAGGATGGTACTGGATGTAAATGTTTCGAGCAAACATTAAACTGGATGAACAGAGATATAAAATAAATAAGGGGTATGTTTTTTCCTCATTTAAACACATGGTTGTGAGATGTTTGCATTTTAAACTATTCTGTTTGGTGAAAAGATGAGGGCAGTGGTGTTCCAAACTAGTTTACTACCCGCTATGAACTGTACTAATTTATCCATTGATGTCTCCCGTAATTCATTGTGTAAGACACTACGAAGACCCTCTTATCAACATTTAACATAATGTTATGGATGTGTTTATATAAATGGAGTCTTTTACAAGTATTTCTTCTGCCCATTTGTTACATTTCTGTGCTCTAAACCCACAGAAAATGCCTATGTGTCACCGTTGCTAGGGTAAAATTACCTTAGCAACCATTTCTATGTATTTCTTTGTTTTTTTTGTGAAATTCTCAGTAACACTCATTTTTCAAGCTTGGGAACATTTGATTTTGGGTTCAGGCACATATGAGGAATATATTAAGGAAGGTTTCAAGTAGTCCCCAGGAGGAGACTATGAAACTCAAAAACTAAGCAGAAAAATTAGGTACGGCCCATGGTCTATTATGACGAAAATTGAAAAATTAAAGATCTTCACGAAACTTCACCAAATGGTAGAGTTTGTGGTGCGACAAAATCCTATATATTTTTGAGGTTAAAAGGCCAAAAGGTGAACAACCTTTCCGAATTTCTAAAATTCTCAATTTTCATCCGTTGACTTGACATTTGAATGGGATTTACACATCAGCCAACTGAATTCAACCACCAATTATTTTTGAGATCAGGATAGGCCAAAAGGTCAACATAGGACAAAGGTCAAATAACCATTTCAAATTTCTTAAATCCTCAATTTTCATCCGTTGACTTGACATTTGAATGGGATGTACACATCAGCCAACTGAATTCAACCACCAATTATTTTTGAGATCAGGATAGGCCAAAAGGTCAACATAGGACAAAGGTCAAATAACCATTTCAAATTTCTTAAATCCTCAATTTTCATCCGTTGACTTGACATTTGAATGGGATTTACACATCAGCCAACTGAATTCAACCACCAATTATTTTTGAGATCAGGATAGGCCAAAAGGTCAACATAGGACAAAGGTCAAATAACCATTTCAAATTTCTTAAATCCTCAATTTTCATCCGTTGACTTGACATTTGAATGGGATTTACACATCAGCCAACTGAATTCAACCACCAATTATTTTTGAGATCAGGATAGGCCAAAAGGTCAACATAGGACAAAGGTCAAATAACCATTTCAAATTTCTTAAATCCTCAATTTTCATCCGTTGACGACATTTGAATGGGATGTACACATCAGCCAACTGAATTCAACCACCAATTATTTTTGAGATCAGGATAGGCCAAAAGGTCAACATAGGACAAAGGTCAAATAACCATTTCAAATTTCTTAAATCCTCAATTTTCATCCGTTGACTTGACATTTGAATGGGATGTACACATCAGCCAACTGAATTCAACCACCAATTATTTTTGAGATCAGGATAAGGCAAAAGAGGTCAACATAGGCCAAAGGTCAATAACCATTTCAAATATCTAAAATCCTCAATTTTCATCCGTTGACTTGACATTTGAATGGGCTTTTCATTTTCAGCGAACTGAATTCAACCACCAACTATTTTTGAGATCGATATATGTCACAAGGTCAACATAAGCCGAAGGTCAACCACTTCTTTCAAATTACTAAAATCCTCAATTTTCATCCAATTGACTTGAGATTTTAAGAGGATTTGCATATGTGGACACTGAATTCAACCACCAAGTATTTTTGAGGTCAACATCGGCCTAATTTCCCAAAATTTTCAATTTTCACCCAATTAACTTAAAATTTGAAGACGATTTGCATATCAGGTCACACAATTCAACCACCAATTAATTTGTGAGGTCAAAAGGATGCTCTACTGAGTGCCATTCTACTTTGTTCCCTTTTGTCAAGTGTCACTCTATGAGTGATAGTGTCAAGTGTCACTCTATGAAGGCCAAAAGTGAGACTGTCAATGGGATTTGACTATAAAGGTCAAAGGTCAAGGTGACAGTGACGTAATTTGCATAAACACATTTTGGGCTCTATCGTGCTTATTAATATTTGGTGTAGCGAGAAGCAGTGGTCGGCAAAGAAGATTGAAAATTTGAGGATAAATATATTTCATTGATAGAAATCGTTCATGAACCACTGATGGGAAAGATATCATCGCAATGACCATGTTCAAAGGTCAAGGTTCTTTCGATTTTCGTCATACCTGTGACCTGTCAGGCTACTACCTAATGCCTTCTTGTTATGACGAAAATTGAAAAATTTCAAGCATATTGTTTGGTCTTGTGTGTTATTCTGTCTGTTTGTCTGTCTGTTTGTCTGTATGTCAATTGCCTACAGGTTACAATTTTAATCCGATTTTCACGAAACTTCACCACATAGTAGAGTTCATCATAACGAAGAAGCCTATTGATTTAGAGGTCAAAGGACAAAGGTCATCTTGAGGTCAGATTTCAAATATTGCCATTTTTTCATCCGATTGACTTCAAAGTTGAACAGCATTTGCATATTGAGGCGTCACTAAATTGGGAAACCAACTATTTTTGAGATCAAAAGGTGAAAGGTCAACTCAAGGTCAAACTTCTAAAATCATCAGTTTTCATCTGACAAATCATCGATTTTTCATCCGATTAACCTGAAAATTAAAGAGTAATTGCATAGTACATCACGGAATTGGATGACCAACTATTTTTGGGGTCAAAAAGTCAAAGAGAGAGGAGGATGAGGAGGAGGGGAAGGAGGAGGAGAAGGGGAAAGGAGGAGGAGAAGGGGGAGAAGGAGGAGGGATAGGGGGAGAAGAAGGAGGAGGAGGAGGAGAAAGAGGAGTAGGCGGAAGAGGAAGGAGAGGAGGTGGAAGAGGAAGGGGAGGAGGCGGAATGGGAGGTGGAGGAGGAAGGGGAGGAGGAGGAGGGGAGGACAGGATGGAGGGGGAACAAGAAAAGGAAGGGGAGGAGGCAGAGGGGAAGAGGAGGAGGGGAAGAGGAGAAGAGGAGGAGGAGGAGGAGGAGAGGATGGAGGGGAAACAGGCAAAGTAAGGGGTGGAGGCAGAGGGGAAGAGGAGGAGGGGAGAAGGGGGAGGAGGGGAGGAGGGGAGAAGGGGGAGAAGGAGGAAGGAAGGCAAATGAGGGGAAGGAGGCGAGGAGGAGGAAGGAGGCCTGGAGGAGCGAAGGAGGAAGGAGGCGATAGGAGGGTTGGAGGAGGAGATAGGAGGGGAAGAGGAGGAGATAGGAGGGGAGGATGAGGAAGGGTAGTAAAGACACAACAGTAATAAAGTTATGAATCTATTGTATTGTGATTCTATTTTGAAGCCATTCCGATGTGTCTCATTACAGACTGCCCGTCGGTGTTGCGGGTTGTCCGTGTGAGGATCGCTTAATGTCAATGACGTCGTGATGAATCGCTTTCCGAACACTGGAGCAGCTTGTTCAACCTCATCCCTTACATTTAATTACCTGAGATGGCTCCTCCGGGACCCTTCTCGCAGTCTCAGCCTCACCGCGCTCGCTGTTCGAGGAGCCTCAACGGACTCGGACGAGAGTAGGCCGCGGTCTGGTTAGCGACGCTCGGCTAGTTTTGGTCCGACCTTCCGGCGCGCTTTACCCGGTATGGAAACCTCAAAGTGATGCATCGTCTGCTTGCTGAGCCCTTTAGTCTCTCATTATATATTCCGATTGAACGTCATTCCTCATCTCTCAGTGTTTGCCTGTCTGTCTGTGTTACGGGATTGCTTGATGAACAAATTAATTTATCTTACAAATATTTCTCCTTTCAAGCAAAGGACATTAAATGGTCGGAAAGCGCAGCATATTTATTCTAATTGTCCTTTTTCACTGGTGTGGATATTCTTACGGTACATTTTGGGAGGACAGGATGAGAAAGTAAGGTTAGAGTGGGGACCATAGAAGGGGGCCAAAATATTCAGGTTTTTGCGTACGTATTATGTGGACTATCATTTGTTGCACTGCGATTGAGCACGCGCGCTCCGAGGCCGACCCCACACAACTCGTAATGGTCACCGGGGTCGATGAAATGGTCTACATTCTATTTTTGCCGAGGTTTATTCCCATTGCTTCGTGGTATGGTATCTATCCAATTACGTTGTGCCTGTACGACCTTGCTTACACTGCCTTTCTCAAGAAGACCATCTGTACATTCGGTAGAGAGCATACCTCCGCCAAGCTGAAACGTTTACGTTTTGTATCCCACCAATAGGCCGGATCTGGATTCGAACCTGCATGCTCAACCAAAATCGAATCGGGTTGTTACTTGGGAAAAAAAACTTATTTTTTGACGAGTATGTTGATCACTCTGGGTTTTGTGTTTGTGGGTGTGTCTGTGTCTGTGTCTGTGTGTTTGTGTGTTTGTTTGTCTGTCCGCTCACTTATAGTTGCCTACAGGTCACAATTTTAAACCGATCTTCACGAAACTTCACCAAATGGTAGAGTTCGTGGTCCAACAAAATCGTATTTATTTTTGAGGTAAAAAGGTCAAAAGGTCAACATAGGCCGAAGGTCAACCACTTTTTTCAAATCTCTAAAATCCTAACTTTTCATCCGATTGGCTTGAAATTTAAATAGGATTTACATATCAGCTAACTCAATTCAACCAACAACTATTTTTGAGACCAGCATCGGCCAAAAGGTCAACATGGGCCAAAAGGTCAACAACAAAATTTTTCAAATTTCTAAAATCCTAAATTTTCATCTGATTGACTTGAAATTTTAATAGGATTTACATATCAGCTAACTCAATTCAACCAACAACTATTTTTGAGACCAGCATCGGCCAAAAGGTCAACATGGGCCAAAAGGTCAACAACAAAATTTTTCAAATTTCTAAAATCCTAAATTTTCATGTGATTGACTTGAAATTTTAATAGGATTTTCATATCAGTTAACTGAATTCAACCAACAACTATTTTTATGTCAACATAGACCAAAAGGTTAACATAGGCCAAAGGTCAACAAAGGCCAAAGGTCAACAAAGGCCGAAGGTCAACAACCATTTCAAATCTCTAAAATCCTCAATTTTCATCCGATTGACTTGAAATTTAAAGAGGATTTACATATCAGCGAACTGAATTCAACCACTGACTATTTTTGAGATCAACATAGGTCACAAGCTCAACATAGACCTAAGGTCAACCACTTTTTTTGTCAAATCTCTAAAATCCTCACTTTTCATCCGATTGACCTTAAATTTGAATAGGATTTGCATATCGGCTTACTGAAACCAACCACCAAGCTAGTTTTGAGGTCAACATCGGCCGAATTTCTAAAATTGTCAATATTCATCCGATTAACTTAAAATTTAAAGACGGAATTGCATATCAGGTCACAGAATTCAACCACCAATTATTATTTGTGAGGTAAAAAGGATGCTTTACTGAGTTCTATTTTACTTCGTTCTCTTTTGCCAAGTGTCGCTCCAGAGTGATTTTTACAAACCTTTATTTAACTTCATCTGAACTTTGTCCCGTTTCAAATCTTTGAGCCGTTCGTTTTCTAGGTTCCATACGTCCTAGAGAACTGAAATTTGGCCCACAGTCCTCTTTTCTGGTACATTTTTATTTATCACAATTCATTAATTAAAAAAAATTGGTTTTAAACTTTAAAAAAATGTTTTTAAGTGTGTAGCCCTAAAACATGTTTTTTCGTTTACTTGTTCATTCTTGTCTGTTGTCACCTAACCATCTCGTCCACATAAAAATAAAAATAAAAACACCTTTAGAGGCCATTTTTCCCCGCAAGCGGGGGTTGGCCTTTTTCGGGAACCGTGGTTGTTGTTGTTTTTCGGTCCCCTATTTGAAGCAATGTTTTACGGCCGGATGCCCTTCCTGACGCCAACCCTTTTTGCCGCCTTTAACGACAAGCAGGGAATTACCAGTGAACTGGTACTCAATTAGCCGACCTCGGAAGGATGACAGGCTGAGTCAACCCCCCTGGCGTTAATTCAGCGATTGACCTGGA
Source organism: Myxine glutinosa (assembly GCF_964187855.1). Lineage (NCBI taxonomy): Eukaryota > Metazoa > Chordata > Myxini > Myxiniformes > Myxinidae > Myxine > Myxine glutinosa. Next base: position 133,193,529 of record NC_136261.1, read on the forward strand.
TTCGAACCCAGGATCCTAGGATCCTAAGCCGGCACCCTAGCCGCTAGCCCAACACCAGGGATAGTTTTGTCAACGTCCACATAGTTTTGTCATAATCCATTCACAACGTTTTGAAATAGCATGCTATATATAATTTGGCCCCATCTCTCAATGGGGAAGAATTACTTCAAAAAATATCTAGTGTGGTATTTGGATCTTCACCAAAATTTAATCAATTCTTTCTTTTCACACACCCAATCTGTCCATCAAGTTCTGTCCAAAACCGTCCATAACCTTTTGAGGTATCGTGTTGTACATCATTTTTGGCCCTATATCTCGATGGTGAAGAATCACTTAAAATTATAGTGTCCTGATCTTCACCAAAATGCAATCAATTCATCCTTGTCACACACTGAACCTGGCCACCCAATTGTGTCTGAAACTTTCCACAACTTTTTTTAGATATCCTTCCACAACAGACAGCTAGTTGTGTATTGCTGATCATTTTGTCATTTTTAATAGTTTTCATTTTGTATCAATTTATTATCGTTTTTTTGTCCCCACTGGCATATCTGGATACTGATGCCGTCGAGAATCGACTTTGTTGATGGAATCCATGGTTGCAATCACAGGATCACACCCAACATGAACGAGATGAACCTAAACATGACAGGGATGGAATCATTGGGAGCATCATCCATAAATGGTGGCCTTTCGGTGGCTGGAAATCACCTGGGATTGCCCTCTCCGACACACAGCCCCATGGCACCAACAGGTGTGTGCCCAAGCATGCGCTGTCTAATAGCAGGACAGTGAGGATAAAAGTGATAAAGTTCAATGAAGCTCATTTGTGAAGACCAGTCCAACTACTTTGCTTAAAAGTGTTAAAGAGAGTTTTAGCCACTGTTAAATAACCTTCGTGTAAGGCCCTCATTACTCCATTTCACAAAGTGGAGTATTGGAAGGATTAATCATGTGACTAAATGTACAAATATTGGTCGATGCAAAAAAGGTGAATCTTGCATGATCTTAGTTATTGGTCAGCATTGAACCATAGAGGGAGAAAATGAAATGAGTGATGTTTTTGTAAAAAAAAAAAAAATCATTTACCATAGCATCAGAGGGAAAGGATATTCAAGAAAAGAAATAATTTGTGGTTCAAAGATGAATTTCTATGCTTTGTATCTGCTGTTTTCAGTTTACTTTTTTGTACACATAGTCTAGGCTCGTGGGAGAGCTCGTACTCGTACACGGAATAGATCAGGACACAACAGGAAGGAAGGAACCGTTGAGAGAAAGGGAAAACACCAACAGCAGAGTTAAAGGCAAAGATAGATGTAAACCTGGGTAAAAAATGGGAGTGGGGAGAAATGGGGGTGCAGTAGAGGGACATGGGGTTGTTGTTGTTTTTGTATGCAGCCTATGGCTGGTGGTTGCATCATTTCTCTGGAAGCACGTTTGTGCCACTGATGCAGTGCCCCGATTGCCAATGAGCTGGAACTCAATTTGCCGACCTCGCAAGGATGACAGGCTGAGTCAATCCCCCTGGCGTTAATTCAACGATCGACTGGGATTCGAACTCAGGATCCCAGGATCCCAAGCCAGCACCCTAACCATTAAGCCAGCACCAGCCTTAGGGACATGGGGGACCAAGATGGATACAAAAGGAAACTTTCAGGAGTGGAAACAGGAAATTTGGAAGGATGAGGGATTAGGGTAGGTTGAGGGAGTTAATGAGGGTAGAAAAGATCATGGTTTTGGATTGGTTTGGAGAATGATCTGAGATGGTGGTGAAGAGCTGTCTTTAAGACTTTGAGGGAAGAATGAGATTGAAGAGAACGTGCAAGTTGGTTTCACAGGCAGGAGGAAAGAGGAACGAATGAGTGGAGGTGAGCAGTGATCCTGCATTTTGGTTGTTTGTTGGACCATGTGTGCCCTGCAGAAACCTGGGGAGGGGGGGGGGGGGGGGGGGAGAGGAGTGTGACAAAGTACAGAAAGACGAGAGGGTGCAGGACATGAAAGGAGGCGGTAGAAGATAGAGAGACCATCGACCAGTCTGCAGTGGCCAAGTGATATAGGCCCTTAGGTTCAGCTTCATCATGCGAGATTCCTATAATTTCGAAGGCCTTGGTCTCCACAGATTCAAGCTGAGCGAGGTGTAAGGCAGGGGTGTCAGCCCATAGGGGAGAGCAGTACTCCATCAAGCTGCGGATAAAGGCCTTGTTGGGGTACAGGAGTTCAATTTTGCCAAGGAAGAACTTTGTATGATGGAGGATGCCCAGTCAACTTCCCAATTTCACAGAGCTAGGCTGCGAGTGCATTATAGTGTTCAGAAGCAATCATTCATTCTGTTCAAGTAACAAATACTGCACAAAGCCATTCTTTTGAGTTGAACATAGTTTTATTTTGTTTTTTACTCACCACTTTGATTCTGAAGAAAAGCATCAATGCTTTTCAATAATTGTATTTGGTTTCACCAGATTTGGTAGCATAATAGTTAGAGCATCCACTCTGATTCTGGGAGGTCAGCGGCTCAATTCTTACCCCGGCCGAGTCATATCAGAGACTTTAAAAATGGTACGTGATGCTTCCTCAGTTGATTCTCCTTAGTTTGAAAATAGAGCATGAACAAGCCACATCGGTTGGCATCCCATGGGGAGGGTAAATTTCTCCTCGATTGCCCCACTGATTGCGGAGAGAAAAGCAGTCACAAAGATGGCATTGCCGGTACTAGAGTACCTCGTGATGTTACATCGCTCCTCCATTCCCTCTCCAACCCATCTTCTCAACCCCCAAAGACAGCAGCTATGTTTCGCAGGAGTCAAACCCAGTGTTGTCTCGTGTGTTTGTCTGCATGTGTGTGGGTGATTTGTGCTGAAGATCCTCCATTAGCCTTGGACCATGAATTAAAAAAACATTACCGATGTGTCTACGGACCCACCCACAGGTCACTCGTGGAACCAAAAAATACACTTTGCAGGAGCAAATTTTGTTGGGCGACTTTAATTATTTTTTTTGGGCTCGTTTGTTCAGGCTATGGTTGAACAGAAAGAGATTATTATTTTATTTTTACTGGCTCTCGGGCTTATGGAGGTTCTGTGACACAAATCACGCATACGCGTGCAGACACATACACGGGAAGACACCAGATTTGACTTTCACACACACACAGCCGCTGAGTCGGCGGGGCAATCGAGGCGTAAAATCCTCCTGCTTAGATGCCAACCTATGGTTGTTTGTCCTACCCTATCCTTTAAATTCTGAGTATCAAGCAAGGAAGCAGCATGTGCCATTTTGAAAGTCTTTGGAGTCTGGTTAGTAAACCTTTACTTTTATCTTGATGTGTTTTGCAATTTGAGGCTGGATTAAAGTTCAGCCATTTCATCATTCCTCTTTCAATATCATCACCATAACGAAGATGACAGTAATGAAAACAATGGAGGAATGGTTTGCCTGACATGAAATTCTGCTGGTGCCACAGGCATGCCCGTGACTATACCCAACCTCCCACCATCACTGGGCTCCCTCTCATCTGCACTGTCGCTCATGCTGCCAATCGGCCTGGGTGATCGCAATATTATGTGCAACATGCCAGAGCGTAACTACCCGCTGCCGCCGCCTTACCCACACATGGAGGGCGGTTACATCCGCCACATCTTGCCAGGTGCGTCTGACATCTACAGCAGCTGAATAATGCCAGAATATCCAGTCCCATCCTCATTTAGTTAATCTCCGTGCTCGATTATCATACTGTCCAGATTCTGCTCTTTTCTTCGGGACAAAATCTTTCTTGCCTACACAACGGTTGTAAAACATACCATGTTTATCTAGTTGTAGTCATGTATTTCTTGCATTGATTTTAACCCATTATTTGCAAAAAAAATAGTGTTATTTGCAAATTTTTGCATTTAATTTCTCATAATTTTATGCTTCTATGACTTTTCAATTGAATGGTTCAGATGAACAATAATGTAACATATTTGTGTGCTTGCTTCTAATGCCTGCTCTCCACAAGAACATCTGCACCATGCTAAGAGATGCGCCTCGACCTACCAATGCATGCCCGGACTTGAAGACAAATTGCGATACATAAGCACACTCTCACCTGCTGCTCAAACAAGCTTTGAACTCTACACAAATGATCTAAACCCTATCACAGTGCAGACATTGACTTGAAAATGCATCAAACATTTTTCCATGCAAGAAGGCAGTTTATTTTAATGGTACACACATATGTACATACATCGAAACATACCACATAGGAAATGTAATGACCTCTGATTCGTGTATATGTGATTGCCGCACTGGGAACACTTGGCGACATGACATACATAGATATGGAACCTACGGTGTTTCCCTAGCACAGATACATCCTGGACCATCTAGTGGAGGAAAGACATTACACGTCTGGTTTTGGCTTTCATTTGTGGCATCATCAGGGCAGTGTAGCCTATCATGGAATATGATGTTCTTTGGATGAGACCTTTCACAAGTCTGTATTTTGGTATATTCTCCTCATCTAATTCCATATTCTTGGCTCTAAACTCTGATATACAGTGCATTCAGAAAGTATTCAGACCCCTTCACTTTTTTCACATTTTGTTATGTTGCAGCCTTATGCTGAAATCGTTTAAATTCATTTTTTCCCTCATCAATCTACATTCAATACCCCATAATGACAAAGAGAAAACAGGATTTTAGAAAGTTTTGCAAATTTATTGAAAAGAAAAAACTGAAATATCACATTTACATAAGTATTCAGACCCTTTGCTATGACACTTGAAATTTAGCTCAGGTGCCTCCCATTTCTCTTGATCATCTTTGAGATGATTCTAGACCTTGATTGGAGTCCACCTGTGGTAAATTCAATTGATTGGACATGATTTGGAAAGGCACACACCTGTCTATATAAGGTCTCACTGCTGACAATGCATATCAGAGCAAAAACCAAGCCATGAGGTCGAAGGAACTGCCTGCAGAGCTCAGAGACAGGATTGTGTCGAGGCACAGATCTGGGGAAGCCTACAAAAAAAAAAATCTCTGCTGCATTGAAGGTTCCCAAGAGCACAGTGGCCTCCATAATTCTTAAATGGAAGAAGTTTGGAACAACCAGGACTCTTCCAAGAGCTGGCCGCCTGGCCAAACTGAGCAATCGGGGGAGAAGGGCCTTGGTAAGAGAGGTGACCAAGAACCCGATGGCCACTCGGGCTGAGCTCCAGAGATGCTGTGGGGAGATGGGCGAAAATTCCAGAAGGACAACCATCACTGCAACACTCCACCGATCTGGGCTTTATGGCAGAGTAGCCAGACGAAAGCCTCTCCTCAGTGAAAGACACATGAAAGCCCACTTGGAGTTTGCAAAAAAACACCTAAAGGACTCTCAGACTTTGAGAAACAAGATTCTGTGGTCTGATGAAACCAGGTTTGAACTGTTTGGCCTCAATTCTAAGCGTCATGTCTGGAGGAAAGCAGGCACCACTCATCACATGCCCAATACCATCCCAACGGTGAAGCATGGTGGTGGCAGCATCATGCTGTGGGTGTGTTTTTCAGCAGCAGGGACTGGGGGACTGGTCAGGGTTGAAGAAACAATGAATGGAGCAAAGTACAGAGATGTCCTTTATGAAAACCTGAAACAGAGCGCTCAGGACCTCAGACTGGGCCGAAGGTTCACCTTCCAACAGGACAATGACCCTAAGCACACAGCCAAGCCAACACAGGAGTGGCTTAGGGACAACTCTGTGAAGGTCCTTGAGTGGCCCAGCCAGAGCCCTGACTTGAACCCAATCGAACATTTCTGGAGAGACCTGAAAATGGCTGTCCACCAATGGTCCCCATCCAACCTGACAGAGCTTGAGAGGATCTGCAGAGAATAATGGCAGAAAATCCCCAAATCCAGGTGTGCAAAGCTTGTCGCGTCATACCCAAGAAGACTCGAGACTGTAATCGCTGCCAAAGGTGCTTCAACTAAGTACTGAGTTAAGGGTCTGATTACTTATGTCAATGTGATATTTCAGTTTTTTATTTTTAATAAATTTGCAAAACTTTCTAAAATCCTGTTTTCTCTTTGTCATTTTGTGGTATTGAGTGGAGATTGATGAGGGAAAAAATGAATTTAAACGATTTCAGCATAAGGCTGCAACATAACAAAATGTGAAAAAAGTGAAGGGGTCTGAATACTTTCTGAATGCACTGTATGAGCAAATATATTGACGCTCCATTCACAAATGGTTTATCATGGTTCTACATTGTGAACACTTGAACTATCTGATTTCCACAACTCGAAGAGTTTAGTTCGGGCTTTTCATATACCGTATCATGATTTTATCTTGCAAATGTGTTATGGCTAGATGTTCCCACAAGTCTCTTTGATAGTGCACTACCTCGACGATTGTTCTCGCTGTTGGTTTTGTGTGTGATAAAGGGTGTGGCTTACCAACCATGAGGTATGTGGTACCTTTGTGGCATATCTGTAGGAATCCTCTCGTATCTCGCCGAGCGTCCTCCACCACAGTACGTACACCCAAGTGCCTCAGTTGGAATGGAAGGTGCTGCGGGAGTACCTTTGGCTCACAACCCAGCTGTCGGCCTGGAACCATACCATCCAGTAGATTCACTCGGCCTTGATGTTGGAGTAATACCCATGGCTGTCAAAACATCGGAGAGCGAGCGTGGCTCACCTAGTCGCTCACTGCCGGAGCGTTCTCACCCTCTACATGCTGTGCAGCACCCTCTTGATACACATGTGGTAATGGAATCTGTCTCCAGGTGGGGCTACCTCTTGAGCAATAGTCTGCTGAGATGGCATCAAATGAACTTATTACTTTAATATTTGTGCATAAATTGTGGAGGGGTAATTTGTCTTGCTAATAACAGCCTTCTCTCTCTCATTGACCCCCACCCCCACCCCAAAACTAGGGTGAGCAGCCCAAGTTCACCCGACGAAGCCAGCATGCATGACACTCTCTCCATTGAGGTAGTGCCACAGGATTCTGATATTGATCCCGTATCATCACACTCGCGTTCAGGCTCCAGTGGGTGCGGCCCTGCGCTAAGTGAGGCCTCCATTGTGATGTCGCCTCAAGAAGCTTTGGATCTGCCGGTGGTCATGGAGTCAAACTATCCGGACGGGCATCTCAACACTACTTCATCAGCAGCTCTGGCTGTGTCAGCGAGCGAGTTAACACTATCTGCATCGCAAGCTATGTCTTTGGGCTCTGTTGGCCTTCACGGGCCTCCTATCGGGTTGGAGCCCATTTCAGTTGGAATGGCACCTGAGGTTTCAATAGCCTCTCGACCTGAGCCAGCCTCAGGTCTTGGCTTCATTCCAACGATGCAGGTGCAGTTAGAAGAAACGACAGGTTCCATCAAGGATGAGTGCTCAGTTTGTAAGTGCTCGGCTTGAATCTGTTGTGTTTCAGCAAGCACTTGTCGATGTACTTTGCATCGTGTATGTTAAATACATATGTGACGCTAAAGTACGGTTCAAAAATTATGCATCAAATTGAAAGTAATAATTTGATGATAAATGTGTTTGTGATCATAAAACAATAGCTGTATATATCACGTCAGTAATCTTTCTGAGTAATTGATGGTTCTGAAAGGTGCATCATTGCACCTGCAGGGTGCCCACTGTGTGACAGGGCATTCATCGCTGATTGCCCCACACACGGCCCCCTCACACTTATCCCAGATACACCCCTCGAGTCACGAGCACGGCTCTCAATGCCCAAGCAGCTGGTCCTGCACCTTAACCACAATGGGAGTCCTGCAGGTGAGAACCAGGCCACGAAACCAGCTATTTTTGCGCTGCAATAAAGTTGATTTCAAAAGGTGAATGATATAATAATTGATGCAATCGTTGAATCATTGTATTGAACTGTTAGGACTGCAGTTTAAAACCTCTTAATTTGTTTTAGTTTGGAATAATACAAGCTCATTTGCTTTAATATACTGTATATGCAAGAGGGTGAATATTTGACATAATCTTTGCCATTGGAAAGTCCCCATGTATTTTATTTGCCTCTCCTTTCAACTTCCTTTTCCTTTTCCTTCTATTTCTTCCAAAACTCCCTGATGTATACTCTCCCATTTCCCTTCATTTTCTCAATTTCCTTCTTTCCCCATCCCTGCACAAGCAAAAGGTCAGGATCCCCACGATGAAGTTTGAGAGAATTTGTGGGGAATGATCCTTGGCTTTTACAATATTGTTTTTGTGCATTGTAGGTGTACGAACCAGGAGCATAATCCCTGTGCGGACATGTTTTGGGCCTTTGGCTGGTCAGCAGAGTTCAGGTCTCCATCCTAGAGATTCTTCACAATTTGAAGATGACAGACCTGGTTTATGGAAGGTATGGTTTAAAACACTTTTTCGGGTTAGACTGTGGAGGACAGTACCCTAATAAGTGGCTTTTAGATTGCTAGAAATATCTATATTATAAATCAGGAGATCAGGAGATCTGTGGAAGAGAGGGCTGGGGAGGGGTACATGGGATAAACAAGATGGACACTATAAGGACTTTCAGGAAGGAAAGTGGAATTTTAATTAGGTAGATTCAGGGTGGATTAACGGGGGTAGAAAAGATAAAGGTTTTGGATGGGGGAAGATAAGAGATGGTGCTGAACAGCTGTTTTGAAGACCTGGAGGGAGAAGTGGGATTTAAGAGAGTGTGGGAGTTTGTTTTTGTATGCGGGAAAAAAGAGGAATGAATGACTGAAGGTGAGCAGTAAGTCTTGATTTTGGCAGATTCACCAGAAGAGGGTTGCTGGCAGATCTTGTGTGTCCTGTAGGATTATTTGGGGGACAGAACAGACAGAGCAGGGGGTGCAAGGCCAAAGAGGAGAAGATCGAAAGACGGCCAACTTGTCTGTGGTGAGAGTTTGAAAGGCCCTCAGAATCAGCGTCATCATGGGAAATACCAATGATTCTAAAAGCTTTGGTTTCTACAGCGTGAAGCTGACTTAAGTGTAAGGCAGGAGCACCAGCCCAAAGGCGAGAGCATTACTCCATCCAGATGCGGATGAAACCTTTGTATTTGGTGAGAAGCTTAGAGGTGCCAAGGAAGGACTTCGCACGACGGAGGATGTCCAGTTGGTGACTGGCTTTGGAGGCCAGCTTCAAAATGAGGTTTTCCCAGGAAAGATCATGACTGACCCAAAAGCTTGAGTGTTAGAACTTCTTTGAGAGGATTGTTGAGAAAATAGATGGGAGGGTTATCCAGACGGTCTTTTCGGAGAAACAAAATGAGTGTGACATTTGTCAGGATTGAAAGACATCTTCCACTTCTTTGACCAGTCTGTGATTTTATCCAGGTCTGCAAGGAGTGAGGAGGCTGCAGACTGCCGATTTGAGGGATGAGGTATGGAGTGGCAGAGAGTAGAATCAGCAGCAAAAATATAGAGAGGATTTTCCAGATAATCGGAGAGATCATTAATGAAGACCAGAAAAAGCGCAGGGCTCAGAACACTGCCTTGGGGAACCTCGTAGGACAAGTAGCCTGGACAGGTAGCCTGGACAGGAAGAGGAGATGAGAGAATTCCATTTAGAGCCACACATTGACTATGATAAGAGAGGAAGTCGATGAGCCATGCATGGAGATTTCCATGGATATAAGAGGAGAGGTTAGTGAGCAGGGCGGGGTACCAGACTGTATCGAAGGCACGAGATATGTCAAGGGAGAACGCACTGATTTCCTGTTTGGCTTTGAGGACCTCCATCCATTATTGAAGCAGCATGTCCAGAGTATAGTGACCTGATCTGAATCCAAATTTATGATCCGCGATCAAGCCATTGGAGAAAGAGGAATAACTTAATATCAGAAGTGATGATGGATTCCATTACTTTGCTGATAATTGGGAGCAGGCTGAATGGTCTGCAGTTGCAAGGATCTGTTTTGCACATTTTTTGTGTAAAGCGGTGATGTTGGCTGATTTCCAATCAGAAGGCAGATGACCTTTAGCAAAAGAGAGGGTGAAGAGAACAGAGAGAGGGAGTGAAAGACTGGCAGAGCAGGATTTTAGGACCCGTGGGCTGATGCCATCTGGCCAGTTGCAGAATCAGAGTCGAGGTTTGACAGAAACTTCTCCACCTTGTCAGGAGAGAAGGACACAGAGTCCAGGAGCTGCTGGGTTCGACTGGGTACGGTGGGTACAGAGAGAGATGGGTTTGGGAAACAAAATTTTGAGCCAAACACAGAGTTCAGCCATTCAGCTTTTTCACTTGTGGAGTCAGCTGTTTAGCCATTTGAGGTAAGGGAGGGGATGGAGGGGGAACAAACACCAGAAACAGATTTGACCAGACACCACCAGGATTTGAAGGAGGAAGACAGGTTTGAGAGTTCATTCTTGAGTGTGGAGAGGTATTGTTTTCTGGCTCTCCTGAGGGTAGACACACACTTGTTCCGAGCTTTGTGTAAGGAACTGAGATTACCTTCAGTTGGATTTGCCTTCCAAGAGGCGAAGGCAAGTTGTTTCAGGGCAACTGCCTCACCACAAGATTCAGTGTACCATGGACGGGAGGAAGGGTATGACAACTGAAGGCGAGATGGGAAAAATCTGTGCATAAGAGAGAGCAGTTTACTTTGACATTTTAATTTATGTAATAGATGTGAGGATCAATCATTTCAAGAGAAAGTCTAATGTTGCTTCAACGATTAAGGTGGCTGGCTTGAGATCTTAGGGTCTTGACTTTGAGCCCCTGTCGTGCCATTGAAATAACAATTGGTGGGTTGACTCAACCTGTCATCCTTCCGAGGTTGGTAAAATGAGTACCAGTTTACTTGTAACAGGGGCACTGTAATGCATGTACTGCATCAACGGCACAGTCAGGCTTCCAGAGAATTATGCAGTCAGCAGCCACAGGCTGTATACGAAACAACAACTTTCAAGATAAAGATGAAGAACAAAAATGAATGTTCCTGAGCTTAGAATTCAATTTCTTTTTTAAAGCGAAGTTTCTGTTACTTTGGAGACATGATATTGACATCATGAGGAACAGAATTATTTGTTAGATCAAAAATAAAGTCAGCTTGAAATGTGTAGAAGCAATCACGTGGTATAATGAAGCACATAAACATTCCATTTTCTGTAAAAGTTGGATTTATAAAGCCTGTATAAGACCGGTATTGATGTATTGAAACTACAGTCGTGGCCAAAAATATTGGCACCCTTGCACTTTTTTCAAATAACTCACAATTTTCTCTTAAAATAAGTTGAAATTGACAAAAGTATTTGGTCTCCACAATTCTTATTTCACTTCTAATATTACAGAACCTTTGTTTTTGATTCAGAACTTAATATCTCCTTTTAAATCAGGAAATAAAAAGAAATTGCATTGACAAAATAATTGACACCCTCGACTTAATATTTGGTAGCACACACAGCCTTTGGACAAAATAACTGCAGTCAAGCGCTTCCTATAGCCATGACTGAGCTTCCTCCACCTCTCTACTGGCAGTTTGTCCCACTCTTCTTGTACAAACTGCTCCAGTTCTCCCAGATTTGAAGGGTTCCTTCTCCCAACTGCTGTTTTCAGATCTCCCCACAGGTGTTCAATGGGATTTAGATCTGGACTCATTTCTGGACACTTCAGAACAGTCCAGCGTTTTGTCTTGAACCTTTCCTGGGTGCTTTTCCAAGTGTGTTTGGGGTCATTGTCCTGCTGCAAGACCCATGACCTTCGACGGAGACCCAGCTTTCTGACACTGGGTTGAACATTGCGCTCCAAAATGCCTTGGTAATCTCCTGATTTCATGATGCCATGCACACATTCAAGGCATCCAGTGCCAGAGGCAGCACAGCAACCCCAAAACATCACTGAACCTCCTCCATGTTTGACTGCGGGGAAGGTGTTCTTTTCTTTTAAGGCTTCATTTTGTTTTCTGTAAATATAGAGATGATGTCCTTCATCTAAAAGCTCTAATTTGGTCTCATCTGTCTACAGGACATTCTCCCAGAAGGATTTTCGCTTGTTCAGGTGTGTTTTGGTGAACTCCAGTTAGGCTTTCTCAGCAGTGGGGTCCTCCTGGGTCTCCTACCATAGAACCACCTTTCATTGAGTTGGCGACGGATGGTGCGAGTTGAAGCTGTCGTACCTTGTGTCTGAAGGTCAGCTTGAATATGTTTGGCAGTTGATCTAAGTGCTTTCTCCACCATTTGAACAATCCTTTGCTGCATCTTCGATCAAGTTTTCTCTTGCGGCTACGTCCAGCGAGGTTGGCTGCAGTGCCATAGGCCTTAAACTTCCTGATAACATTGTGGACAAAGGTCACATGCATGGAGATTGGTGTTCTACAGTGGGCACAGGAACATCAAGGTCTCTGGAGATGGACTTGTAGCCTTGAGATTGTCCATGCTTGGCTACAATCTTGTGTCTGACGTCCTTAGACAATTTTCTGGTTTTCTTTCTTTTCTCCCTGCTCATTGCGGGACACACAGTGATACAAAACAGCAGAATGACTCCTTTTCTCCATTCAAACTGGTTGAATGAGTGATTTTTATGTTGCAGGCACCTGTAACTCACCATAGGTGAGTTCATTTCCAAAGTAAAGGTGAATCACCTGCTTGAAATCTAATTATTTCTAACAACTTCTAAAAGGTGGCAATAATATTGTCTGGGCCATTTTAGGATTTCTGTGTGGAATAAGCTAAGATTTAGTATTTTTTTCAGTTTTTTTGTTTTGCTCCACTGCAAACCAAAGAAATACATATGTGGATACGCACAGATTTTTTAATTTCAACAATTTTCTGGAAGAAATGGTGCATTATTTGAAAAAAGTGCGAGGGTGCCAATATTTTTGGCCGCAACTGTATATGTATGCATTGTGAAACTAAATGTGTGCATATGCAAAAATAATGGAAAGAACAGAAATGAGAATGATACGATGAATGGATTGTCTCTGAAAGAAAGAATTCCGAGCACAGAAATCAAGAAGAGATGAAAATCAGTACTAGTGAAGAAGAACTTGGGCAGGAAAGACTTGGTTGGTATGGTCATATGCAACTACGGTCAGAAGATGAAACGGTAAAGAAAGCGATAAAGCTCGTGGTAGAATGGAGAAAACCCAGAGGATGTCTCAAAAAGACGTGGATTGAAACTGTCAAGAAAGATATGGATTGCTTGGGTTTGCATGAAACTGATGCAATGGATAGTTCCGGAGGAATGCCATCATTAGACCAACGCCCTGAACCAAAGTTGAGAATGGTCAACGGGTGTGTGTGTGTGTGTGTGTGTGTGTGGGGGTGTGTGTGTGTGTGTGTGTGTGTGTGTGTGTGTGTGTGTGTGTGTGTGTGTTTGTTTGTGTGTGTATCCACAATACTGTACTGTATAATAGTCCTTAACTTCCCAGGGCATTTTCGATTTATTTCATCTGTGGGTGGGGTTGGGGTTAATTTAATAGAGAATTAATAGAACGAGGAAACCAGAGGAGAAAAGGGAAAAGGTGTTTGAAAATGGAGATGACTGAGGAAAGAAGAATGTATGAGAGAGATCAAAGTTTGTCCATTTTAATGTACATCATTTGTGGATGACCACTAATTCTGTCTCTCAACCTACAACCAACCACCAGCATGGTATTGGCAAATGATAAACTTTTCTCCTAAGTTGCTCAGAAAATAAGTCCATTTAATTTGATGACTGCACAAGACAACGTTTGCTGTTATAAACTTTGTCCCTCCTCAAGCTTGCTCTCAATCTACTTTGGCTGTGATAGATCTTCCATGGTGATGCATTGGAATCGATTTTGCTCACCCAGGACGAGAACGACTGCAATTGGATGATGTTTGTGCACCGAGCGAGGTAAGTCTTTCATGTGTCAGACAACCTTCTACCTGTGGAAACATTTCTCTGTAGTTGTCTAAAAACCTTTTCTTCCTTATGACCAGTTTGTGCACCACTGCAGGTCCCCAGAGGAGCAAAATCTCGTGGCATATGTGAATGAAGGGAAAGTATATTTCTGCACTTCACAGGAAATTTCTGCGGACGATGAGTTGCTCTTTTATTTCAGCAAAGATTATGCACGTCTGCTCGGTGAGTTGTCAACATTTTATTATGTTATTTTTTGTATGCATGATCGAGGCTCGTGGAAGAGCTGAGGCGGAATGGAAGTGGACAAAATGGAAAGAGGGAAACACCAACAGCAGAGTTGAAGTAAGAGTGATATCAAGGAGAAGGGGAGGACACATGAGGGTGAGCAAGCTGCACACAAGATGAATGAAATACAGCAAGAAGAGGAAGGGGGTAATCAGGTATGAAACAGAAAAGGAACAAACCAACTGCCAACTAACAAACCAAAAGAGGTGAGAGAGAGGGGTTAAATGGGAGAGGGAGGAAATCACAATAATCTGGAAAAAGGAGTGATTGGAAGTTGGGTCATTTGGGGTAGAAGAGATCATGAATATGGATAGGGGATGATTATTTGAGGTAGTAGTGAACAGCTGTCTTGAAGCCCTGGAGGGAAGAATAGGACTGAACAGAGAGGGAAGTTGGTCCCACAGGTGAAAGAAAATAGGAACAAATGAGTGGAGGAGGTGAGCAGCGAGCCTGCATTTTGGAGTTTAACAAGAAGAGGTTGCTGGCAGACCATGTGTGCGCTGAGATGGACAGAACCAAGAAAGGGCAGAGGGTACAATACTAAAAAGGTGGTGGTAGAATACAAAGAGGCTACCAACCTATCTGCAATGTGAGAGTAACAGGCCTAGACACTCAGCTTCATCATGGGAGATTTTTTTTTTTTTTGTTTTGTTTTGTATACAAGATCGAGGCTCGTGAAAGAGCGAACATTAATCACACAGAAAGACAAACCGACACATAAAACATATAACATCGGGAGCGGTAGACAAGATGGGGAGAGAGGGGGAAGGACACAAACACAACATTTGAGAGCAGGGACCGAGAGACATGGAGATATCGAGAGATCTGTGAGAGTGCTTTGGAGGGGGGCATGGGAAGGGGGGGGGTGTGGGTGGGAGAGGTATAAAACATATGGACACTGCCAGGACTTCCAGGAAAGAAGTTGGAATTTCAAACAAGGTGGATCTGGGGTGAATTAGCGGGGGTAGAAAAGATCAAGGTTTTGGATGGGGGAAGATAAGAGATGGTGGTGAACAGCTGTTTTGAAGACCTGGAGGGTGGAGTGGGATTGAAGGGAGAGAGGGAGTTTGTTCCAGAGGCGGGAGAAAAGAGGAATGAAAGAGTGAAGGTGAGCAGAGAGCCGAGATTTCGGCAGTTTAACCATCAGAGGGTTGCTGGCAGATCTTGTGCGACCTGTAGGAATATTTGCGGGACAGAGCACAGAGCACAGAGATCCCAATGATTTTGAGGGCCTTGCTTTCCATGGCATCAAGAAGGGCAAGGTGCGAGGCAGGGGCACTGGCCCCAAGGAGAGAGCAGTACTCTATCAAGCTGCTAGTGAAGGCCTTTTCGGTTGTCAAAAGTTCAGACTGGCCAAGGAAAGACATTACACGATGAAGGATGGCTATTTGTCAGCTGGCTTTGGAGGCCATCTTGGAAATATAGCCTTCCCAAGAAGGTCCGAGCTAATTTACCTTTTTATGAAACGATTTGATGCAATTATTTGTGCCAAATGCACCTTTTATTAATTACCGTTTGCATGACAGTGTGGAAGTGATGGGTGGCTAAAAAGAAAAAGTTGAAATTGGTTTATAAAATAAAGTAAAGAGGAGGGAGGAGAGGAGAGAAAAGAGGTTATAAAGAGATAGGAGTAAAGGAGCAGTAGGAAAGGGATGTGTTTGAAGCATATGAAAGAGGAATTCCATCTTTTTATGGATATAATACATAGGTTGTCCGAAGGCCAGAGTAAAGTTGTCATTTTCTTCTTTTTCACTATGTTACATCTTAATATATGACAAATTGGGTTGTGCATATTCCAACTGCTATTGGAAATTGTTGCAGTTTCCCACATTTTTACGGTCTCTGTCAGAGGTCGAACATAGTAATGCCTGAGGAGGTATGTTATTCGACATTGGATAAATGGGATGTTGAAGGAGGGGAGTGGTGGCTCGTGTTGTGGTCCTGATATCTGAGATATGTACAGTGACATAAATACTTTTGGATAAGAGGTCACATTTAAAAAGTGCATCTATGTGCAGGTCATGGACAGAAAAAATAGAAACACCAATGTAAAGTCACTTAATCGGGTGTTGGGCCACCATGTGCGGCCGGTACAGCATGTATGCGCCATGTCATCGAGTCCATCATCGTCAGGAATTCTGCAGGAGCGATGTGGAACCGTTGTTCCATGAGAAAGTCAATCAACTCACACCTGTTTGATAGAGGTGAAAATGCTGTGGTAGGCGTTGTTCCAGAATATCCCATAAATGCTCGATTAGGTTCAGATCAGGTGACTGAGAAGGCCATGACATATGGATAACATCAGTGTCATGCTCATCAAACCATTAGGTGACCACACGTGCTCTGATGATGGGGGCATTGCGGGAGTCTCTTCTTGCAGCCATTCTAGCTATACTTATTGGCCACCAAGCCTGTGCAGCATTTCATTCATGACCTTGAGCATACTGGGATGTTATTTGCTTAACTGACACATGGACCACACCTGTGTGGAAGCCGTTGCTTCGTGTCCGTCATTTACCCAAGTATTTCCATTTTTCTTTGGCCACTACCTGTATATGAATGACAAGTTTCGTGAAACAAGCAGAATGAGTGAAATGGTTTCCTTCCATCCCTCCCTAGCCCTTAGTATGCCATCCATTTCCCTGTAATCGTATGAGCAGGTTAGCTTGTTCAGAAAATCATTGTGGCTTTGTTGCTGTGCCAGTGTCACAAGCTGGGTATCTGTTTGTAAGTCTTATTCTTTTTCTGTTTCATGCCTCTGTTTGTAAGTGGAGGATCAGGAATAATGTAACTGTCAGTTGATACAACAACATGCATTTTGAGGCCATTTTCCCTGCTAGAGCGGGGGTTAGCCTTGCGGTCCCCATGACAATCTTCTCCATTTTGCCCTATTTTCTGCATCTCTCCTTGTTCACCCCCTTGCCCGCATTTCTTCTTCCACCATCTTTAGCCAAGTCTTTCTCGGTCTTCCCCGTCTTCTACTTCCTTCTACATTCATTTCCATCACTCTTCTCAACCAGTCGCTTTCATCCTTCCTCAACACATGACCAAACAATCTCAAGCTGTTTCTCTTCACAGCATCCATCACAGGCTCTATTCCCATCATCTTTCGCAATTCATCATTTGTCTTCCTCTCTCTCAACGATACTCCACACATCCACCGAACCATTCGCATTTCCACCCTTTCCAGCCTTCGTTGCTGCTCTACGTTCATTACCCATGTCTCGCTCCCATAAATCATAACACTTCTCACACATGCAGCATACACCTTTCCCTTCAGCTTCAACGACACTCCCCATAACTGTCAGTTGATGATTGCTTAAAAAAGTGATTACGGGAAATAAAATGCTCATGAGCTGGCTGTTTGATCAATTGGTTAAAAATTTGTTTCTTTCTCCATTGACTGGTGTTGCTTCTATTCCCATGACTGCTCACTCTTCTCAACCTGCACTTGGCAAGCGTGTCGAGTATGTCAAACACATCTCAAAATTAGTTAGAGCCTTTGTTCTGCGGTGGACTGAAATAGGTTGGTTTAAGGTTGAAGGTTTTTTTCAGATCGTGTCACTCTCCATTTTTTGCAGAGCTGCCACCATCCCCTCAAATGCAACGCTGCTCATGTGGAAAGGAATTTCTCTCACCAGCAAGCTTGCGTGCCCATGCGGATGTCGCGGCATGCCCACGTGAACGTGGCCGCAAGCTTTACCAGTGCTCTGTGTGTGCCCGGAACTTTCCCACCAACTCCAAGCTGAATGTACACATGATGGGTCATATGGGCATGCGTCCACACTCGTGTGAATTCTGCGGCAAGGCGTTCTGTGACCCAAGCAACCTGCGCACACATATGCGCATACATACTGGTGAGTCTGCATTAATACTGACTGATGAGGAGTTTGATACTCCTTCACCTCTTTCCCCCTCTCCTCTCCTCCCCCTCTCACCTCTCACCTCTCACCCCTCACCTCTCTCCGAGGTTCACCTCTCTTCTATTATTTTTGGCTCTGGGACCCTTAAGCGATCTGATCAATGACTAAGGATGTGGATGTAGTCTAACCTCCAAAAGGAGATCAACCAAGGGAACACAGAAAGTCACACATTTTCTATACATGGACATTGGACACAACCTAAAACTATTTACATGGAACGATAGAAAATTGACAGAATGGCTAAAACTGATAAAATGTTACTCCCAAGATATTGAAATTGAATTCTTACTTGATAAATGAGCCAAACGCACATTCATGGCAGGCAAAACAACAGACAACATAAAAATAGACCTAAGAACACCAATACAAGAGCTAGTAGACGAGGCATCATGCAAATGCCTTGGAATAGACGAAGACCACTAAATCTGTCATAAACAAATAAGCAAAACATTTGCTGAGGGATACCTGGACATAGAACAAGGCAAAAACTGAAAACATACATCTTAAAAAAACAAAATCAAAGCTATAAACCAGCTTAGAGTTAGGGTTTCAATACGGTTGCGATATAATAAACTGGCCACAGCCAGAAATCAACAAGCTAGGTAATAAAACAAGAAAACTGCTTCATATCGACAAAATGTTGATTATGAGGAAGAATATGGACTGAAGTAGATGAGGAAGGATAAAGTAAAGAATGAGATGTTGGAAGGATGAGACTCAATAGGTACGGTGACTAGCAGAAGGAAATTTTATTTACTCAATCCGTTTTGTACTGATGTTCCAGGTTTGTGGATGAAATACTATTCTCTGGTTTCTGGGAGTCATTGCTTCCATTGTGGAGTATCAAACCACAAACAGACAACAGACATTTGATGAATAGCATGTCCTGCTTGGTCCTACCTTTATTCTGTTACTAGCAGAAGTACCCGGCATTGCCGGGGAGGGGAGGGGGAAGAGGAGGGGAGGGGGAAGAGGAGGGGAGGGGAACGGGGGGGAGGGGAGGAGAGGGGGGGAGGGGTGGGGGGGGGAGGGGAGAAGAGGGGGGGGGAAGTACCCGGCATTCAGTGTATAAACGTGAGGGAGAAGAGGGGGGAGGGGAGGAGAGGGGGGGAGGGGAGCAGAGGGGGGGGAGGGGAGAGGGGAGGGGAGGAGAGGGGGGAGGGGAGGAGAGGGGGGAGGGGAGCAGAGGGGGGAGGGGAGGAGAGGGGGGGAGGGGAGGAGAGGGGGGAGGGGGAGGGATGGGAGAGGAGAGGGATGGGAGGGGTAGAGGGGAGGGGGAAGGGAAGGGGTAGGGGGGAGGGGGAAAGGGAGGGGGGAGGGGGAAAGGGAGGGGGTAGGGTGGAGGGGGAGGGGGAAGGGGGAGGGAAGGGGAGGGCCAGTCAACAATGACGTTGCAGTTCTCATGGTCGGAGAGCAGCACAACAATCGCGACATCGTCCTGAATCTTCGCAACAGCACGAAGCGGATTTTGGAGACTCACCGATCCTGTGACGCCCTCCAGTACTTTTGGATAAGACAGGGGAAGGGAGACCCGTACATTCCCAACCCGTACATTCGCCCTCTCGACTCAAGCTCACTCGGACAAAAGCCTCGCACAAATTACACCGTGAAGGCCCAATGGCCATGTCTATGCCACAAATCAAGTACGTGAGCGAGTCGGGCGCACTGAATTGAAAATATATAGAACGCTCATACTCCGTGAAAAGTGAAGCCAACTGGCGGCGGAGATGGAACATCACGTGATCGCTCTGAGCGAATCAGCGCGCTGCTCTGCCACCGGTCAGAATCCGTGTTTAATATTCCTCGCTGAAAAAAAATCTATGTGAAACATGCTACTATCTATGCTAAATCATGCTAAATCATGCTAAATCATGCTAAATCATGCTAAATGCTAATCATGCTAAAATCTATGCTACTTGCTGTGAGTTTATGGCGGCAAGGAACATCACGTGATCGCGTCACGAACATCATTCATGATCACGTCATCACGTGATCGTGATCGTCATCAATGAGTGCGAATCAGCGAATCAGCGCGCTGGAAATTTTCCTTCCTTACTCATGGCGTAAATAAATATACTGCCGTAAATATGGTACATTATTAAAAAATAAATGTACTACAATATTTTTGAAAAATTTCATTGGTTCCTAGGAGACGGCAGCATGTAAAAACCGTTTGAATATTTGAAATACAGTTTGATCCAGAGTTAAGTGGTATGGTCTTGCTGGTTGGTGGACACGATATGTGTAAGGGAAATTATTTTGGTGTCCTGTATCTGGTCGTGCTAGTTGGTGAACACGGTACATTTAAGGGAAATGATTTTCTGTCATTCTTCTGAGTGGTTGCTTCTCCTTCCCCGTATTTTTGTTCATTTTATTGTTGTTTTCCACTCTCTTGAGTTGTGGGCCTTCCTTGAGTGGTATTACATTTATCATCATCATCATTGGAATGTCTGTTGTAAAGATACGGACATCAAGTCCGTATCTTGACGCAGAGAGCATCAAGCACCATCTTTTTATACCAGGCAATGGCAACGCACTAACGCAGACCTCGCTCGGCCCCGCCCACAGCGACCTCTCGGCCCCGCCCATAGCTGCCTCGCTCGGCCCCACCCATAGCTGCCTCGCTCGGTCCCGCCCACAGCGACCTCGCTCGGTCCCGCCCACAGCGACCTCACCCGGCCCCGCCCACAGCGACCTCGCTCGGTCCCGCCCACAGCGACCTTGCTCGGTCCCTCCCACAGCGGCATCACTCCGCCCTACACGGCACTATCTATATATTATTCGAACAATGCCGGGTACTTCTGCTCGCTGAAAAAAAATCTATGTGAAACATGCTACTATCTATGCTAAATCATGCTAAATCATGCTAAATGCTAATCATGCAGAAGTACCCAGCAAAAACGCAATTGCTTTTCGCTCTGAAATACGTGCGAACGCGTAACTGAGTTAATGGCGGCAACGAACATCACGTGATCGCTCTGAGCGAATCAGCGCGCTGCTCTGCTACCGGTCAGATTCCGGTCATAATATTTCGCGCTGAGGTAAAAATATGGTAAAAAAAATATTATGAAATCAATTTTTAGGTCGGCCATGTTTGTCCCAGGCTCAATGGCCATGTCTGTGCCAAATATCAAGTACGTGAGCCTCTCCGTTTAGGAGTCTACCGGTAACATCACACACACACACACACACACACACACACACACACAAACTGTGTTTTATATATACTAGGGCATGCCCGTACTATTGTTATGTTTGTAGGGGGTAGTGATACCAGAGACCAGGTAGAGTATATACAGACTTGGCATTTAATATGGAATATTTTTTTGTGGGGGTGAACTTACTTTTCAAGATGGCTTAGAACCAAAAGTTCATTGGAATTATGTTGAAAGTATTCTCGATTTTGTTAATGTGACCTTTAAAAGAAACAAAAACCACATTTGACATTTCGAAGCAAATAAATTGATCCTTGAAAGTGATGTAAACTGATATCGAACTCAATTCACGGACAGTACTGTGTTAAACCTCTGTACGTTTTCCAGAAGTATCTCTTTATTTTGCACATTAGCCAAAAAAAAATTCAACAACTAAAAGCTAAATTACGACTGGGATTATGGACAGTAAAATTACAGTTCAGTACTTCGTGTAACCCCCACGAGCATTCAGGAGAGCACGTACACGTCGACGCATGCTGTTCACGAGATTTGCCAAGGTTTGGCCAGGAATCGCTTGCCATGCAGTGACAATAGTCTGCTGCAATTCACGCACAGAGGTCGACTGCTGGTCCAAGTGGTCGATTTGACACGTTAATTCTGCCCACAAGTTCTCTATCGGATTCATATCCGGGGACATGGCACGCCACTCCATATGCTCTACACCACGCTCAGAAAGAAAGTGTTGGATCATGCGAGCACGATGAGGCCGTGCATTGTCATCTTGGAAGACAAAGTTTCCTCGAAAGGCTGCACGAGCAAATGGAAGCAATGTTTCTTCCAGAATGGTCCTGTACTTGAACTGGTTCAGGTTTCCATTCAGAACAACCATGTCAGTTTTGCCCCCTGCATAAAAAGCAGCCCAAACGGTCACCCCACCACCTCCAGCTTGGACTCTTGGCACTATACAATCTTAGTTGTGGGCTTCATGCACTTGTCTGCGCACTCGGACGCAGCCATCTTGACGATAGACCAGAAATCTAGACTCGTCACTGAAGGTCACGTGATTCCAGTGTCCTGGCTGCCATTGACGGTGCTCTCTGGCCCACTGCAATCGGCACTGGCTGTGTTGTCTGGTCAGGCGTGGCTTTCTCAGGGGACGCCTGGCACAATAGCCTGCTTGAACCAGTCGTTGGTTGACTAGCCTTCTGGATACAGGCACATTTGTCAGTTGCTGCCACTTAGCCCTAAGCCGATTAGCTGACTTGGTACGGCCATTGCAGACTAACCGGTGCAGCTGGCGATCATCTCTCCTTGTGGTTCTGCGTGGACGTCCTGGCCTCGGTATTGGAGTAGGGACACCCCTCTGAGCATTTAGTTTCAGGATCTTTGACACCTGACCTTGTGTGATGCCACACTGCCGAGCAATAGCATGCTGTTTCATGCCAACATTTCGTAAAGCCAACACTCCATGACAAACAGCATTGTCAAGTTGACGGACCATCTCCAGAGGAAGCGGCAACAAGTTTTGTAGACGTGCAGCAGTTGTTTTCCACTAATACAGAATGCAACAACCCTTATATACCCGATTGTGAAGCCAATCGTCAAATGTACCTGTCCTTACATTTTGTCACGCCACCTGTGATATAATCCTGTTATTGACTTCTTGCTGCGACAGACAATCAGTGACATGGTTCTTTCAACAAAGAAATCACCGAAGGGTAAAAGAAACTCACCAGATTGATATACTGAGTTCAGAAAGTAAACCCAAGTCAAGGAAAAAAAAATATTCCATATTAAATGCCAAGTCTGTAGATTAGTGTGCTCTGACTGTCGTGAAGAAGAAGGACCACCTTGATGTACTATAAGTAGGGATCCGGTTGACCGTGTGTCGTGTAAGTTTACCTTTGTCCCCATTACGAGGAGTGGGGTATGTTAATTAGCTCAGGAATTATGGGTAATTTATCCCCTGTGTGTCGTTTCCTCTGTTCTTTATTCCTATGTCCCTTTTGGCACCACACCATAGACACCTAACCAAGCCATGCCGTGGACTCCCCATTAAGCTCACTAATTAATAATACCACCGGCGCCAGGCATGAAGCACTGCCGCTGACAACACTGACTTTGAAAGCACACGGGACGAACGATCTGTGAGGCCACTCACCGAGGAGCTGTGATTGGGTGGGATTTTGATTGATAGAAAGGACGGGGAAGATGGAACTCGCTGATAGGGTCGGGATGGAGACGTGTTGAGATGACGTCAGAGCCCGAGGAACAAAAGACTTTGTTCCCGACATTTTGTCCTTGCTCTGACGCATGGGGAGTTCAGAACGCTCTGACCGTTATTGGTCGCACTTGCGCATTCTCGCCCTGAACCTCGTACAAACGGTGGCATTTTGCTTTCGGGCTCAAGGAAGCGATCGTGAACGGCCGTGTTTGGAGATCTTGCTGGTGGTCGTGAGGAGGTTGAGCCGCGGCCCGGGAACTATGGTTTTCCATGCAGAGGACGGGTGGACGAGCACGGCGTGGAAGAGCGGGCTGCATGCCTGCTGTTCGCTTCGCGCGGAATGCCTACTTCGCATCAACGGGCGCAGCCTCATGAAACGAGGGCGGACTGAGGCCTACTCGCGCCAACGAACGAGCGCACTTTCCCGCCAAGAACGGATCCGCGTCCAGACTGCGCGCCACTCAGGGTCTGGACGAATCCTGACGAGACGACTGGTCGAATCGAGCTAAGTGCAATTGAATAACCAAACATGTTTATTTTCAGTTATCTTTCCCTTTGTCTGTGTACTGGATCTGTGTGCCGTGCGTCCCATTTAGGATTTTATTTACCGTGCAGTATTTTGTATTACCGGCATTTCTTTAAACTAGGGCATTGCCCGTACTATATCTATATCTAAAATTATATCCCCCCCCTCTATTTACATGAAATGGTTTGGTCCAAAGCGAACGGCTTGCGAGTGGTGACAATCCCCCCCCTCTATTTACATGCAATGGTTCGGTCCAAAGCGAACGGCTTCCGGAGTTTGGTAAAGAAATCGCCATCGCGTACACAAACGCGCAGGAAAGCGAATGAATCGCAAATTCGTTTTTATTAGTTGTAAAACATAGTTTAACGCCAACATAGTTTGCAAACGTGAAATAAATGAATACGCTCTCAAATGTGCCATCCGAGGCAGAGTGTGCCCGCCACGTTCGGCACACGCGATCGTTCGCTGCTCTCTGATTGGTTGAATCGTTTTTTGGACATAGCTCGGTAAGTAATTGTCCGATTAATATGAAACCTTGAAAAGGCACATCCTCGGGTCCCCAGCAATATACCTGGCAAGTTTCAAGTATATCGGACCGGTAGTTGTCGAGAAACAGCGGTCACAGACAAACAAACAAACGTACAGACAGACAGACAGAGATTACTGGAATTATAGATAGATAAAGCTGGCATTTATTCTTGTACATTTTAAACCTGTGTCGGTTGAGATTATTTATCCCGGTGTGAAGACGTCGGGTGGAAGCCATTCAGGTAAGGCTCCGGTTTCCCCCCTCCCTCTTGCTCCCCCACGCGTATTAACTCCGCAATATTATTTTGAACTGATCGTCTCGGAGTAACACCTTGTTCGTCTGTCCGTTCCTTGGAAAGATTTTAATTACCAGGAACGCGACAATATGATTCCATCAACCATTCCACTCAATCGAAGGAAAACTTCACAGTAGAATTCAGAAACTCTCATTTTCATAGAAATATCGATAAAACATTCTGAGCTACCCAGGATCAAATACACTTCTTTTTTTCTGGAAATGGCTCTTAGCACACTAGTTTCTCCTGTATTTTATAACATTGTTGTGGAAATTGGAGAATAACAGAAGGTTGTTGTTTAAATTAATTCTTCATTACAGGCCAGAAGAACCACAAGTGTGAGGTTTGTACTCGAAGCTTCACTCAGAAAGCCCACCTGATTTCCCATATGTTGATCCATGCCGGTGGGGAAAAGAAAACCCTGCGCTGTGATGTTTGCAACACTATGTTCACCCGGAGGCAGGACCTCAAACAGCATTCGTACACGCACACACGGTAAGCATTCTGCTGAGTGCGCCATATGCACTGCCTCGTAACATTTTTTGAGTCCATGGCCAAGATTTCCAAACATTTATTTTACATGTTGTTTTTGTGATATTTCACCAAGGAGGGTTGATGTGACTTTGGAAAAAGGTTGCAATGCATGGAACCTGATGAAACTTGCCAGGAATAATGATCATACTTTTTGTTTTCAGCATAATAATTTGTGAATGGAATCCGCATGGATTATTATTTGGTGCCATCACTTTATTAAACCAGCAAAGAACCCGTCCTTGAAGACTGGTTGATTCTCCCTCTCTCCCTCTTTCCAATACCGATCCGATGTACCACACACTGTGGTCGAGTGTTGGTTCTGCTGAAACAGTTTCTAGGCCCGGGTTCATGCTGGGTGGCTTGCCATGCCTTTCCAGCAGTAGTTAGGGCAGAAAAATTTAATTTGGCCATGGTGCCAACGATAGTTTGCCGACTCTTCCCGCAGAATGTCATGGGATATTTAACATGAACTAACTAATGCCGGCAGAGGAGACACCAGTTTAATGTCCATCCGAGGGATGGCACACACATTGATGAATCACCTTGCCTGTGAAACACCTGGATTCAAACCCAGGGTAGACGGCTTCGAGGCGAGTGTGCATACCTGTAGGCCATTGCACCATTCTTTTCTGATTTTGATTTGAAATTCCGTCTTCCACAAGGTGGCGCTAGACGATAGACATTTACATAGAGAAAATCGAGGTCCTCTGTTCATCCCGAACCCCCCGAGCTATGAATTTTCTTTACTCCCTAAAACCTTCTGGGGTACACCACGAGTACAACCAGCAGCTTTCAACTCATTAATGAGTTGTAAACTAGTGGTTGTACTCGTCCAGTGGTTGGGGAGTGAGTAGTAGTAAAACAACAACAACAACAACATGCATTTTAAGGCCATTTTCCCTGCTAGAGCGGGGGTTAGCCTTGCGGTCCCCGTGACAATCTTCTCCATTTTGCCCTATTTTCTGCATCTCTCCTTGTTAACCCCCTTGCCCGCATTTCTTCTTCCACCATCTTTAGCCAAGTCTTTTTCGGTCTTCTCGGTCTCGGTCTTCCCCGTCCGCTACTTCCTTCTACATTCATTTCCATCACTCTTCTCAACCAGTCACTTCCATCCTTCCTCAACACATGACCAAACCATCTCAACCTGTTCCTCTTCACAGCATCAATCACAGACTCTATTCCCATCATTTTTCGCCATTCATAATTCATTATGAATTCATTCATTCATTCATAATTCATTCATTTCGCATTCATTCATAGTGAGTAGTAGTAAAAACACACAGATATTAAATATTGTAGTATGATAATGATGTCGATGCTTTTTTAATCAGAGAATTGGTGGATTTTATTATGACTTGTTATTATGATTTTATCTTACACCAGGAGCGTGAGGCACATTTACATAGACAAAATTGGGATGCACCCCGACCCTGAACCCTGGGAGCTATGAAAGTTTTTTTTTTGTTTTTTTTGCCACGTCGCAAGACGCTGGTCATAGAGTGCCCTCTGCTGTTGTTCTTCTTCTTCTTCTTCTTCTTCTTGTTGTTCTTGCAGAGAAGACAAAACCTCAAAGCTCCACCCATTCTGGGAACCATAGCTCCACCCATTTTGGGAGAGGCTTCATATAAACAAATATCCACCATTTTATTAACTCGCATAGCTTTGAGGCCTGTTTTGTAGGCCCGTGGTGTCTTCCTCTCTCACACAGTTTTATTTCAAATCAAATTCGATATATCATTTCATTTTT
Source organism: Myxine glutinosa (assembly GCF_964187855.1). Classification (NCBI taxonomy): domain Eukaryota; kingdom Metazoa; phylum Chordata; class Myxini; order Myxiniformes; family Myxinidae; genus Myxine; species Myxine glutinosa. The sequence continues at coordinate 133,220,530 of NC_136261.1, forward strand.
CACAGTCGCTAACATAGTTTTAGACTCGGTTGAAAAAAAACGGGAAGAAAATCCGATGAAAGTTGCCCTTTATAGAACGAAATGAATTCTCAAAGGCCTGTAACTTCAAGTCCATTGATTTTTTTTTTTTTAATTGCGGCATGGTCAGTCATACACCGCCCGAAATAACAGACGGGAAAATGCCGAGATATATTAAAAATTCGTCCATTTGATGACAATCGTCACGATGAAATATTTAATTTATACGTCGTCACAATAATGTGGAGAGAGGAGCATAGCTTCGTTCACATGTCGCCACACACGGGAAATTGCCGAGATATATATTTTTTAAATCGCGGCATGGTCAGTCATACACCGCCTGAAATAACAGACGGGAAAATGCCGAGATATATTAAAAATTCGTCGCCACACACGGGAAATTGCCGAGATATATTTTCACTTTGCACAAAAATAACATCAAGTAATCGAATCAATAGGAATGTCCTGTGCCTATAACATCGACGTTATAGGCACAGCTGCATCTAGGCATTGTGTAACATCGACGCGGCTTTTGTTTTAATTAAAACTTTTTGTACTTGTTTTTTTTATCAACGACAATCTTCTGCACATCCTGGGTGCAACCACCAGTTTCAACTCATTCCATCCAGTGGTTTAGGAGTTAATAGAACAATCCCACAAACAAACAGACACTTGGCAAGGATGGGTAGGAGTTGGTTGTGAAGGGGTTATCGGGAAGCATTGGATGAAGGAGAAGAAAAGGATAAATAGGTTCGGAGGAAATAAGACCAAAGTGGGCAGAGAGGCATTTGTTTGGATTTTTTAAAATATGAATGGGTAAAAATTCTGCCATATTTTCATACCTAATAGATGACCTAATATTATTCATAATTTTATTATTACTTCATCACATTACTACTTAATTCAAATGGATAGTTTTGCTTGTCCATTCATGCTTTGTGTTATTCTTTATACACAGGTATTTTTTACATTAAACTTGTGCTACCTTCTCTGGGAAAATTATTTGGTGGTGGAAGTGCCAACTTTATTTTGTGTACAGTCCAAAAGGTAAAGGAATAGGAACAAAAAAAAAATCGAAGTAAGTAAGCAAGGAAGGAAGAGGAACAACAGTCAAATAACCTTAAATCCAATTGAGTGAGTTAGTGGTGAGAGCAGTCGCTGTACGTCAGAAACAACACTTCAAGTTCACATTTTTCTAATATGGAAAAAGCCAATAAAATTCCATCGGAATTCCTTTATATTATTTGCAGTTGAGTCTAAAGCAACATAATACTCGTGGAATGAAAATAATGTCTGAAAATGTAAAATTAAGGTGGAAACAAGAGTTTTAAGGCCTGTTGTAATAAGCCCTCCCAACAGGAGAGGCGCCACACGGTGCATGCTAATATAGATAATTTGTATCTGCACTCTCCTCCCGTTCAGAAATCGCGGGGGTGGGGGGATGGACAAACCAAGTAGCTACAACCTTTGTCTTGTGATGACTTATGACAGACCCTTAGTCCCTCTGGTAAGTTGGGATCATATTGGATAACTAACGACCAAATGCATCGACCAAAGACAGACACCAAATTGCGTATTTTAGTATTATGATGATGATGATGATGATGATGATGATGATGATCGACAAGCCCTCAAGTATTGTCAACTATAGAGCTCTCAGGTGGCAGTACGCATGTGCTTTGGAGTGGTATGCAATATTGAGCAGATGTGGCCAAATATAATGAATTATGTTGGAGCAACAGGTAACCAATGTTCCCAAAAAGCATAGAATATTTTAATATTCTACTCGCTAACGAATAAATTGCTCTTTCAAACATTTCATAAAATGTATTACATCAATGTTGAAAGGAAAACTGCTTCGCAATCCTTCGAGAGTTTTTTTGTTTTGCGACCAAAACAGTTTGAGTGTGTTTGCGGGGAGGGTGGACGATCGATATGCTGTCCCCCCTTCTCTCCTCCAAAAAGTGGGGGGACATGTTCCCATCCCGTTTCACACCACTCGACGCCATAGCTTCCAACCATAGCTTCTTCTCATGCCTTATACCCGCTTTCGACAAACATACACCGTCCTCTTACGACACTGACCTACACCTATATTTTCATCGAACACCATTTTAAACATCTCATTACCTCCACCACCGAAGGTGGATGAAGGTTATGTTTTTACCCTTGTCTGTCTGTCTGTTTGTTTGTCTGTGAAGATGTCTCAAAACGTTGTGGACAGATTCGGACGAAATTTGGTGGAGAGATAGCATGTGTGATAAGGACAAAATGATTAGATTTTGGTGAAGATCCGGATCTGGATTTGAGAATTTTTTAAGTGATTCTTCACCATTGGTAGAGAGGGCAAAAAACGATAAACATCAAGATATCTCAAAAAGTTGTGGATGGATTCAGACGGAACATGGTGGATAGGTTGGATGTGTGATATTGATAAGGACGAATCACTTAGATTTTCGTGGTCTGGATCCAGATCAGATATTTTTTGTCTTTAAGTGATTCTTCACCATTGAGTGATTGCACCAAAAACGATATGTAGCATTATATCACACAAAATTGTGGATGACTTGTGATAAAACTTGGTGAATGCGTTGGGTAAGTGACAAGAACAAGCCGAATAGCTTTTGGTTCAGGTCCGAATCCAGATCCGGCCTATCAATGGATAGAAAACGTAAACTGTTCAGCCTGGCGGAGGTATGCGCTCTACCAAGTGCCGTTCTTGTTGTACATGTGCTGGATCAGCATTACGTGAAATCAACAATGTTTCACCTAAAATACAGTGCATTCAGAAAGTATTCAGACCCCTTCACTTTTTTCACATTTTGTTATGTTGCAGCCTTATGCTGAAATCGTTTAAATTCATTTTTTCCCTCATCAATCTACACTCAATACCCCAAAATGACAAAGAGAAAACAGGATTTTAGAAAGTTTTGCAAATTTATTAAAAAGAAAAAACGGAAATATCACATTGACATAAGTATTCAGACCCTTTGCTATGACACTTGAAATTTAGCCCAGGTGCCTCCCATTTCTCTTGATCATCTTTGAGATGTTTCTACACCTTGATTGGAGCCCACCTGTGGTAAATTCAATTGATTGGACATGATTTGGAAAGGCACACACCTGTCTATATCAGGTCTCACAGCTGACAATGCATATCAGCAAAAACCAAGCCATGAGGTCGAAGGAACTGCCTGCAGAGCTCAGAGACAGGATTGTGTCGAGGCACAGATCTGGGGAAGCCTACAAAAAAATTCTGCTGCATTGAAGATTCCCAAGAGCACAGTGGCCTCCATAATTCTTAAATGGAAGAAGTTTGGAACAACCAAGACTCTTCCTAGGGCTGGCCGCCCGGCAAAACTGAGCAATCGGGGGAGAAGGGCCTTGGTAAGAGAGGTGACCAAGAACCCGATGGTCATTCTGGCTGAGCTCCAGAGATCCCGTGTGGAGATGGGAGAAACTTCCAGAAGGACAACCATCACTGCAACACTCCACCGATCTGGGATTTATGGCAGGGTGGCCAGACGGAAGGCTCTCCTCAGTGAAAGACACATGAAAGCCCACAGAATCTTGTTTCTCACAGTCTGAAAGTCCTTTAACTGCTTTTTTGCAAATTCCAAGCTGGCTTTGAGTTTTGCAAACTCCAACTGTATATCGATACTCTCATGCCAGAACAACTTGTGGATACGTCAGAAGTATGTTTATGTTGCACAATGACAGCAAACTGCTCCATCAAATATCTTCAATGTTCAACCAAAGTGATGTTCAAATTTTCACAAAACCTTACATTCCTGCACTTGTTTCTGATGGGTAACAAATCAAAAATACTGATGGCCATTATTCCCATTATTTGATAATTTCAGTTTCGTTGTTTAGGATACGTTATAGAAAGTTGACAAAAGTATGCCAAACACTATGGGAAACAAATTAAAGGTGCCATTTTGGGTGTTGGACCTCTTTTTCTAATGAAGAGATAACACCTGAAATGTCAGCTTTATGTCAGGAAAGAAAACCAGCTTTTCACTTTGCTTTATCATTCAAACAGTCCACTGATGCAGATCCACACTATAATCTTGACCAGGCCTAGTATTCCTCTTTAGGATAAAGACATGGCATACTCCTGTTATTACTAGGGTAGCGAGCATAAGTATGAAACATTTACCTTTTTCATTACTTTTTTTATGGCGCAGCCCATAGGGCAAAGCCGTCTAGAACAGTGTTTGTCCGTCCGTATGTATGTATGTATGTCCCCTCAAACGAATACCAATCAGAGCTGAGGATCTGGTCACATGACAGGGTGGTGATGTGATTACGTCTGATGTCATTACGGTGGTGCGGCAGCTGACTCTCCACACTCCGCCATTTTAATTCCAATTTCATTCAGGCAAAACATATCGTCGAACCTGTCATATATCACAATCGCCATGCTCTACCTCTACATTTTTCATTCAGTGTGAAACACAAACAAACCGATTGTTAAAATGACCATCAAATATCGAAAGCATCGGTGTTACAGATCTTCCAACAATATGTACATATAGGCCTTAGGCTTCATGCCTCACCTTCGGACCGCTTCGGACAAATTAAGCCCAGGTTTCTTAATACAGTCGTGTATCGTTTCAATAGTATCGTTTTTGTAATAATAATAATAATAATAATATAGTAAATATAACCATAATACTTTAATCACAATGTCGTGAATGGAAAGGCCAATGGATTGAAGTGGTGTATGGTTCATGATCAATGATATAAGCGGTGTACGGCACTAATATTAATAACCGAGGAAGTAAGGAATTCGCCTCGGTTTTTGTTATAGTAATGTCATTTTCGAAATCATGATGACGTAACGTTAATATTATAGTAAATCTAATCGTAACACTAATCTCTTCGTAGTGACTGCAAACTTACTGGAAGTTAAAATATATCATGTTCTACATATTAAAGTAGCGGCTGTTTTGTGTCTGTTACGTCATTACGTCTATGATGTCATTACGACGGCTCACTCCACCGACCGACATTTTAATTTACTAGTAGGCCTACACCCACTCACTATGGGAGCTGCAGGAACGGTCATTCCTTTTTGGGGTATGTAGATTACAGTTTCTCTATGGTCGGGTCTGAAGAACATTGGGTGTGTTCATTTACCAAGTTTCTTGTGGAGAGATCGCCAAGTGATTAAAGCATTCGAGTAAGCATTCCATTCAAAACCGTTAAGGAACGGCTGGCTTGGCAAGCACTAGTTAGCTGCTTGGTAAATGAACACACCCCCAACCCTTGTGGGGTATATAGATTACAGTAGATCTTCGCTCAGTTCTGCAAGTAAAACTTACCGCACGATGTCGGGATTTCTCCAAATTTCTTTGTTTAATGTTATAAACAGCATTAGCGACTGTTTAAAAAGCTAATCATGTGTGCTTGTGGCTTGTGGCATGATGGCCACGGCAGCCATCTTGAAATTGGTTTCCGTCAATTTCAAGCAGAACGGCTTGTCCGATTAAATCCATTTTTGCAGTGTGTGTTGGCGTTGAGTAGAGGAAGGTTCCTTTCAAAAAGGGGCGCGCTGCGATTTTCAATATGGCCGCCACGGCAGCCATCTTGAAATTGGTTTCCACCATGCATGGCCTGAGGGGTTACGCCCGCTTTGTTTTTCTCTGTTGTCATAATGTTCGTATGTTTATTATTAATAAACAATCTTCGATGTAAAATTCATCCTCGACATGATGTTGATGTGCCACCCTTTGTGCAGAGAGAGGCAGGTGCAATGCCCGGAGTGCGGGAAGCTCTTCTGGCGTGCAACGCACATGCGAAAACACCTGAAGAGCCATCAGGGCCGGCGTGAGTTTGCTTGTCAGAACTGTCCCAAGGCCTTCCTCACTCGATACCACCTGACAAGGCACGTCAAGGCTTGCAAGGGAGGAAGGGTACTCCCCTCGGAAACTCACTTGAGAGTTGACAGTGACAGTGATGGGCGAGACGAAGACCGGGATTGACATTTTGCTCTTTTACCTCAGTTAACTGACCTTTTTGTAAGGGTTAAAGGTTGAACATTTTATTTTAAGATGCAACAATTAATTGCATTATATTTTCCATTTTGCACCATTGCACTTCAGTTGTCTTTATGAATAATTGTGTTGATGTTAATAATATCTGTAAACCTCATAGCATAACTATGCTAGTCCAATGGATTTTTATCTGCCTGTGGCATTCAACACTGTTTTAGTGCTTTGCAGGCTGTCTTCCTCCTTGTGCACAATCAGCATGTAGCACTTGATGACTCATTATCAACTACCATACCTATGGAGGATGGCAGGTCCCGATGCATTGTTTTGCACCAAATATTTTCTTTGTTTTTATTAATGACTTTTCTGTTTTCTTGGGAAAAACCTTTTTACCATTTTGCAGGTGACTCAAACATTATATCAAGCATTCTCTCATCTGAGTGGCAGTGACTGCATTTGTCACAGCACACCAAAATTCCATAAAAAATAGTCCAATACCAGGAACATTACTTTCAATCCAGGTAAGTCCCATATCCTCAGTTTATCTCGATAAGGACCCTCGAGCAAACCCATATCTACTTCTTCAGTCGAGATTTTTTTTTCACAAGAATCTCGACTCGTGGAGGAACTGAATAACAAATGCAACCAGATTCACAACCTACAAAAGTATATGTGGGGGATGGACATATACAAGGAGGAAAGGTGGAGTAAAATGGCCTGGAGAGGAACAGGAAGAGGGGAGGAGGGGGGATCGGCGTAGTGTAGAAGGGATCGCGGATGTGGAAAGTTTAGTGATTGGCAGCAAATTCGATGAGGTAACAGACTCAGTGAGACAATTCCACAATCAGGAGAATAATGGAGCAAATGAATGCTGGTAGGAAACCAGTATACACATTGGTAGGGTGAGCAATTGAGGGTTTCTTGAAGGAGGCATATGACTTGGGTTGGCTTGGGGATGGCAGAAGTAGGAGGAACGAGGCCAGGTATAATTTTGTATAAAATATAGGCCACCAACTTGCCACCGATTGAAGAGTCCTTGGGAATTTCCCTCTTACCTTGAGATACTGTCACAAATTATTTAAAAGTGTCTGTTAAGCAGTGTATTGGTACAGTGCAATATTAATGCCTGTATTCCTATGATTCAATGTGGAACAAATTGTTATATATGCTGTAATGTTTATTATAAGAGTGGAGAAAAGTTAAACGATCACAATGTATAATGTTTTCGTTAGACTTTAACCTATGAAGAAAGATCACCAGGGTTTGAGAGATTTCCGGTTACTCCTGGGCCTACAATTGTTTGGCCCTTTGGAGTTTGGCCCCATGAGTTGCTGCTTTTGCTTTAACTTTGGAATAAACTCAAGTTTGGAGTTCGCTCACCTGCAGATTTTGGATTGACTGAATTTGAACAACCTTAGGGTTTTGTGACATATTGGGGCTTCCAATCTCCAACAATCTCTTCATCCTCAACTTAGCATCTGCGTTGAAGATGGAGGGTGTTGGAGATTGGAGGCCATTTGTGTTTCGAGGGCAAGGAGCTGCAGCAGTTTGTGGCTGAAGAGCAAGCTCTGGAGAGGGAACAAAATTTATTGGGAATGAGCATTGAAAGTGGAAGATTAGAAACTTACAGGGAAGATAAAAGGCTCAAGCTTGAAAATAAAAGGTTTGAAGTTGAAAATATATGATTAGATCCTGAAACGGAAGATAAGAGGTTCACTGAAAATAAAGGACTTGAGGCCGAAATGGAGGCTTCAAGGCTTTATCTTGAAAGAATCAAACTAGAGGTTTGAAAGGGAGACGAAAAGGCTTGATTCGGAAAGAGAGAGGGAAGGTAGAATGTTGAGGCTGAATTGGAGTTGAAATGCCCCCAAGTCCAGGGTGCTCAAGTTGGTAGTGTCGTGGAACAATTTGTGTACCGAAACCAAGTCATGTCCACTCATTGAATACTTGAAAAATTTAATAACACTGAGAAAATACTCATTCTGTTACAACAGCAATACATGGTATAACCAACTCACTCAGCACAAGGACCCCGGGCCGACACGAGTATTATTCTCTCGATCGCACTATTTTGGCTTCTTTTATATCAATTAGGACAAAGGGAGAATATTTGATTGGGTCCTCACCGTGGGAGGGGGAAGGAAAAAGGAGATCGGGGGACAAGGGATTCTGATAAGGGATTGGGGAGGGGTAGATCGGGGTTCGAAGAATTACTGATTAAGCCGTTATATTCTCAGTGGGTCACTTGAACCAAAACATAATTGTCTTTGTTCAACAAACCGTTCAGAATGTTATCCTCAATTAGTATTTACACAGGACTGCAAATGAGAGATATGTATGTCTTTCCATCACAAAAGCAATACTTGAGTCAACCAGAGTCTGAGTTATTCTGTTAAATACCTTTAAATGTAATATATATATATATATATATATATATATATATATATATATATATATATATATATGTATATATATATATATGTATGTATATATATATATATGTATGTATATATATATATATGTATGTATATATATATATATATATGTATATATATATATATACAGTCACGTGAAAAAGTAAGTACACCCCGTGTAAAGTTTTGACTTTTTCACCATATTTCAACATACAGCTATTTGATCTTCATTTCAACAATATTGAAAGATAAAGGTGATATAGTATAACAAATATCATGAAAAATTTACATTTTGTAGTCCATTGTATAATTTAAATAAACATAAATGCAAATTTCGCATGTGGAAAAAGTAAGTACACCCCTACATTTATCACTACTTCAAATACCTAAAATTCGAATCAGGTGCACCAGCTCAGGTGCAAATGATTAGAACATCATTAGAGAGGATCTTGGAGGAACCTGTCTTATTTAAACCTCAGACATTTAGTTTGGTTTTCTCTTTGTTGTTGAATTGTGTGGCGTCACCATGCCTAGATCAAAAGAGCTCTCTGAGGCCTTCAGAAAGAAGGTTATAGATGCCTACGAGTCTGAGAAGGGATTTTAAAAGATCTCCAAACAATTTGAAATCAATCATTCGACTGTCCGGAAGATCATCCACAAGTGGAGAAGATTCCAAACAACTGCCAACTTGTTCAGGCCAGGCCGCCCCAGCAAGTTCAGCCCGAGGGCAGACCGCAAGATGCTGAAAGAAGTCTCAAAGAACCCCAGAATGTCATCACGGGACCTACAGGTAGCTCTTGCCACTGTTGATGTCAAAGTGCACGAGTCTACCATTAGAAAGAGGCTGCACAAATTTGATCGACATGGGAGGTGTGCCAGGAGGAAACCTTTGCTGTCCAGAAAGAACATCAGGGCAAGACTAAAGTTTGCCAATGAACACCTCGGCAAAGACCAGCACTTCTGGAACAATGTGCTCTGGACAGATGAGTCAAAGGTAGAGCTATTTGGCCACAGTACCAGAAGACATGTTTGGCGAAAACCAAAGACAGTATTTGACCACAAGAACCTGATACCAACTGTAAAGCATGGTGGTGGAAATATTATGGTTCGGGGCAGCTTTGCTGCATCAGGGCCTGGGCAGCTCACCATCATAGAATCCACTATGAATTCTTCATTGTACCAGAGGGTGCTTGAGGATAATGTGAAGCCATCTGTCGGAAAGTTGCAGCTCAACCGAAGGTGGACCTTGCAACATGACAATGACCCTAAACATACCAGTAAATCCACCAAGGAATGGCTGAAAAGAAATAAATGGAGGCCCCTCAAACATCGCACAGCTGAAAGAATTCTGCATGGAGGAGTGGGCAAAAATTTCTCCCAGTCGATGTCAGAGACTGGTAGACAGTTATAAGAAACGCCTACTTGAGGTTGTTTCTGCCAAAAGGGGCAATACCACCTATGAGAGCCAAGGGTGTACTTACTTTTTCCACATGCGAAATTTGCATTTATGTTTATTTAAATTATACAATGGACTACAAAATGTAAATTTTTCATGATATTTGTTATACTATATCACCTTTATCTATCAATTTCGTTGAAATGAAGATCAAATAGCTGTATGTTGAAATATGTTGAAAATGTCAAAACTTTACACGGGGTGTACTTACTTTTTCACTGACTGTACATATATATTGTTGCGGTTTTGCCATAAAGGCAACCCCCCTATAGTTAATTGCACGACAACATGTAGCCTGCAGTAGTTAGTTATTTCTTATTAAATGTAAAGCTTAGACCTTTCCCATTGTGTAGTAATAGGGACCAAATATGCGTTGAGAGTTAGGCAGGATTTCAAACCGTGTGGTTAACGGAAGCCATTTCATATTAGCAGGAAGGCATGGCCAAAAGAACAGGCCCACGTGACCAATGACGTGTCGGGGACACTGCACCAGCCAGCAACCAATGGGCTGTGAAACCTCCCCGAATGAAAGGGGGAATGAAAACTGAAACCTTCCTTAGAGAAGGAAGGATTGAAGGCCAGCATGCGACCAACCTCAGCCAATGGGAGGCTGTGGAACATTTTGGGGGCGTGGGCAGGTCTGATTAAAACCCCGTCCAGCGCATTTTCACTCTCTTGCTTTTCGGCTGCGCTCACGACACCTCTCTTGGATTTTGCCTCGAGGAGGACACTCCTCTTTATTTTCGCCACATCGACGACCCTGTCTTGCATTTCGCTGTACCAAACGACTCTTGCCTTTGTCCTTCATCGACGACACTGCCCTTTTGGCTTTGTCCTTCGCCAACACTCCTCTCGTGCTTGTTGCGTCGACGCCCGACACCCATCGCTCTTTGCCGATCTCTCGCTCTGATCTGGCTGACCTGCAAGCGTTGGCTTCGCCCGCGACTCACCTGAAGCTGAAGCTCATCTACCTGTGCTGAAGTTCGTCCTTCGGACCTGACCTCGTCCAGACTGCATGTCCGGATCGAGGATCGAACTGAGAACTACACCAGACCACGTGACCACTTTGGAGGCAATCCCGGCATGTATATCGATCGGTACGATAATAACCAGTGTCTTTTCCCCTGCGTGTGTGAGTGTGAAGGCGCCTGTGGGGTTATGTTAGGTAAGGAATTGATGAGCTGTATCTTTTGTCTATTCTCTGTGCCTTCTAAATAAAAGGCTGTACATTTGGTTACTTTCCAACCTGTTCGGATACATCTTTTCTCCATTGGCCTAGCATCATCCGAGACCGAATTTGGCTTGATTCAGGTCCATAAATCACGTGAGGTAACGTCGCTTTCCACACCGTGCAAATCCGCTCGGCACCCATAAGGTGTGTGAAAGCGAGGGTTCGATCCCCGGTGTCTTGAAGGTATTTGGGAATATTTGACCAGCGAACTCTTCGGCGTCGTGGCTGCGAGATTGGCGATCGGAATTGTTAGCAATCCATCAATCACGAGTCTAGTCGCTCGCATTGGGCGGCCTCAGTGGAACTGGAGTTCGTGGCGAAACGGGCCATAAACCCTCCTCTTAGTACATCGACGAATCCGGGATCCACAACAACAACAACATGCATTTTAAAGGCCATTTTCCCTGATAGAGCGGGGGTTAGCCTTGCGGTCCCCATGACAATCTTCTCCATTTTGCCCTATTTTCTGCATCTCTCCTTGTTAACCCTCTTGCCCGCATTTCTTCTTCCACCATCTTTAGCCAAGTCTTTCTCGGTCTTCCCCGTCCTCTGCTTCCTTCTACAGTCATTTCCACCACTCTTCTCAACCAGTCACTTTCATCCTTCCTCAACACATGACCAAACCATCTCAACCTGTTCCTCTTCACAGCATCAATCACAGGCTCTATTCCTATCATCTTTCGCAATTCATCATTTGTCTTCCTCTCTCTCAACGATACTCCGCACATCTGTCGAACCATTCGCATTTCCACCCTTTCCAACCTTCGTTGCTGCTCTACGTTCATTACCCATGTCTCGCTCCCATAAATCATAACACTTCTCACACATGCAGCATACACCTTTCCCTTCAGCTTCAACGACACTCCCCTCATCATCAGCACGCCACTCAGTTCCCGAAACTTCTTCCATGCACATCTCACTCTTGCAACCGTTGCCGAGTCTGATCCACCTTCTAGTCTGATCCACCGGGATCCACAACAATATATATATATATATATATATATATATATATATATATATATATATATATATATATATATATATATATATATATATATATATATATATAGATATATATATATATATATATAGATATATATATTAGGGTGGGCTTCAAAAAATCAAAATGCAGATTTTCTCCAGGACATGGTCTATTTTTGTTCCTTTTGGTGTCAAAGGAAACCACACCACATTTGAATGGAATCCAATAATATTTAGGGGTGCCACATCAGTGATGAATTTTCCCCCATGCAAAAATAGGAATTCCCATTTTTTGGGCTGTATATACACAAAATAAATACATAATTATATATATACATTAAATATAATATTAAAAATAAATATATAGTAAATATACATTAAATTATAATAAATTCTCAGAGAGGAAGGCTTCAATGGGATCTGTAGACACTGTGTTGGAAGCAAAAACGAAGCGAAAGAAAGAAAAGGAAGAAAAGGAGAAGACTAAGGCAGAGAAGGAAAATAAGAGACAGGAAATGGTCATGAAGGGTGCTACTGCTATGGAAGTCACAGACTCAGACTCTGACTCTGAGACCGCGGCACAGGCTGGTTCTTCATCATCTGATGGTAGGATATCTCGTCCCAAGAAAAGAAGGCCTATCAACATTGTCACTCCTGAAGTCGCAGCTTCTTTGGATCGTACGAAAACAAGTGACCGAATGGCTGTCCACAACTTGGCATCCATTTGTAGAGCAGTAGGATGGGATCCTGCAGAGCTGGCACTGAACCGATGGACAGTGCGGCGGGATCGCATGATGCATCGATGCAAAACCATGGACGAAATAAAAGAAGCATTTCATCATAATGTGCAGGGTCCTTTAGTGGTCCATTGGGATGGAAAGCTTCTTCCCGATGTCACTGGAGATTTTGTGCATGTGAAGGTGGATCGTCTTCCAATCCTTGTGTCCAACCAGTACCATGGAATGGAGCAGCTGTTGGATGTTCCCAAGTTACCTGACGGGGGAGGGGAAGCTATGGCAACCGCTGTAGTGGACACACTGAAGAGCTGGAACCTTGTGGGCAAGGTGAAGGCTTTGTCTTTTGACACAACGGCCAGCAATTCAGGTGTTCGTGGAGGGGCTGCTGTCCTCATTGAAAAGAAGCTACAGACTGAACTAATTCATTTGGCTTGCCGCCATCATGCGCACGAAATCATTCTGGGAGATGTTTTCACCACTCTTTTCGGTCCTTCATCAGGCCCTGACATCCAGCTTTTTAAGCGGTTTCAGGCGGAGTGGCCGTCCATTGCCCATCACCAACCAAAAAATGGATTCACAGATCCTGATACGGCAGCTGACTTGCACAGAACAATGACATGATGGATGAAGCTCTGGAATTTGCTCTTGTGTGTTTGAAAGATCAGCAGCCACGAGATGATTATTGTGAACTCCTAGAACTGACTGTCATCTACATGGGAGGAATCCCACCTCGTGGAATCCGGATCATGGCTCCAGGAGCAATGCACAGAGCCAGATGGATGGCAAAAGCACTATATTCACTACAGGTGTTCATGTTTCGGTCAGAGTTCCACTTGACACTTCGAGAGGCGAGAGAACTCCGAGCCTTCAACATTTTTGTCTGCCTTGTGTATGTACAGGCTTGGTTTCGGGCTCCACAAGCTATTGAGGCTCCCCTGAATGACATTAACCTCTTCAAGAAGTTGGAAAAGTTTGAACAAATCAATCAGAAGATGGCTCAGGCAGCCTTGAAGGCACTTGGCCGCCACACATGGTACATGAGCCCAGTACTAGTGGCATTTGCATTCTTTGACACCAGAATTGACAAAGAAAGCAAGATCAATATGATTGAAGCATTGAAAAATGACGGTGAAAACCCCTCTCCAAAGAGACCAGCTATCAAACGAGGAACCGCCCTGTCAATCGCTGGCCTCATAACAAAACACACCAAGCATTTCTTCAGCATCCTAGGGACCCCAACTGATTGGATGGATAAGGATCCTGGTTCATGGGAGCAAGAAACCAGCTTTCAGGAAGCAAAGAAAGCCGCCAGTGGCTTAGTCGTGGTGAACGACAGGGCAGAAAGGGGTGTCGCATTGATACAAGACTACAATAAGCTCCTTACAAAGGATGAAGAGCAAAAGCAAGCTCTGCTCCAAGTTGTTGCTGCTCACAGGAAGATGTACCCCGATGCCAGGAAGGCAACAGTGGTGAAACAGGCCCAGAAATAGGAGTTACATTTCTCATTATATTTGTGTTTTTTAATATTATGTGATATGGTGTCTCTTCATTTTATGAACTGAACATTTGGATTGTTATCATTGAATTTGAGTTTTCATAGCAATATAGTGCTATTTGTGCAGCTATTGTAACTTGTGTTTGCTAGAATACAAAGAAAGTGAGTGGAGGGTGGATTTTCATAAAACAAACTTCTGGTTTTGCTTTCGATCCATATATAGAAAAGTTTTGTAGACACCTTTAGTTTGAAGGCTGATGTGGCACCCCTAAATAAAATCAGATTGCTTTCATATTTGGTGTCTTTTCATTTTGGAACAAAAGGAACAACATAAAGCCATGTCCCAGTAAATATTTTAAAAAAATTATTTTGAGCACCACCCTAATATATATAGATATATATATATAGATATATTGTTACGGATCCCGGATTTAGAGGAGTTACTATTCATGTCATTGCTTATTAATGTTTATTCTATTAAAGGTTGTTGTGGTTAAAGGGTTAGAGAGGCTCCGGATAACAGGAGACCGGAAACGGGATAGTGAACCGGAAGAAGAAAAGACACGAGGTCCGGGAGAAGCGGCGATCTTCTTCTTCCTCGCCCAGCTCCGACGCGAGCGGTGTCGATATTGAGCAGCGTGGGGGGACACTGCGTTTGAAAGCCCGTCTGGCGAAAGGAGTTACCTGCGCGGGGTAATTACCGATTACACGTCAAGTTGCCGTGGGTTCGTGCACGGAACCAAGCGTCCGGCACAGTTCGCCTCAACGTCTACAAGGACGCGTACGGGTCGCACCTTGGGCCTCGCGCGCTTTGCAAGCCGTGCTTTGCTTTGCCCGCTTTGCTTAGCAAGGAGATGTGCGCTGCAGCAGCTGCCCCCGGTATGCGACGTGCACGTTTGGAACACGTCAGCCAGGGGTTCGTTCAACCGCCCGTGTGCGGAGAAGTCGACCTTCACCTTGGTCTGGAGGGGCCCAGAGACATTGTGAGGGACAGTGACCATTGAGGGGTCATGAGTGGGGAAAGGGGGGAAATATATGAGATGGCCATCTTAGTAAGATTGTTGATGGATTGTTGATTGCTGATGATGGATGGAGAATATATTATTAAGTAATCCGGATCCTTGGTGTGGGGTTTCTTATTGCCTTGAATTATTGTGTCTTTCATATTGATTGCGCTACGAAAGCGTATAAATCAGATATCTTTCTGGCGGGGTCCTCCCACGGTCCGGGGGTCACCAAGACCAGGTAGTTACCAGGAGGACCACGTAACAGAATTGGGGGCTCGTCCAAATTACAATTTGCGGATTCGCAATTGGGTCTACGTCCGGGATCTATAAATTTTTCTAAATTTTAGTCCGGGAAAAAATTCCCAAGAGTGGGAACTTTTCCAACGTTCCCAAAATTGTTTTGCTCTGCCGACAAAACAACAACAGCAAAAAAAAAAAAAAAAAAAAAAAAAACAATAGCAATAATAGTAATACTGTTGCTTTTCTTTGTTGGAAATTTCTGGGGGGAAGGTTAACAGGTGTTACCAGTTGTCACCATGGCGTCTGTGGCACAGAACTTTGCGGTAACCCCTAGTGAGGCACAGTTCCGAGCATTACTAAAATCGGACCTCTTGAAATTGGCCAAACATTTTAACTTGGAGGTCCGAACTAATTTGAGGAAGGCAGAGTTGCAGACCACGGTGATACAGTCTATGGTGGGATTAGGAACATGGGACGAGTTAGCCTGGGAGTGGCTACCCGAAGAACCAGAAGACGTTGAGCTCCGGAAACTGGAGTTGCAATTACGGAGCCAGGAACGGATCAAAGAAGAGGAAAGGAAAGCAGAAGAGAGGAGAGAAGAGAAACAAGCAGAGGAAAGGAGAGTGGAACGAGAACTCCAGGAAAGGTTAAAAGAAGAAGAAAGGAAAGCAGAAAAGGAAAGAGCAGAAGAAGAAAGGAAAGCAGAAAAGGAAAGAGCAGAAGAAAAAAGGAAAGAGCAGAAGAAGAAAGGAAAGCAGAAGAGAGGAGAGAAGAGAAACAAGCAGAGGAAAGGAGAGTGGAACGAGAACTCCAGGAAAGGTTAGCAGAAGAAGAAAGGAAAGCAGAAAAGGAAAGAGCAGAAGAAGAAAGGAAAGCAAAAGAGAGGAGAGAAGAGAAACAAGCAGGGGAAAGGAGAGTGGAACGAGAACTCCAGGAAAGGTTAGAAGGGAGAAAAGCAGAAGAGAGGAGAGCTGCCAGGGAACTCGAAGCAGAGGAGAGAAAAGCCGAAAGGGAGTTGAAGGAACGTGATCTGGCGCTTCAGCAAGAAATTAAATTCAAGGAGCTGGATTTAATGAGAGAACGGGGAGAGATACCACCCTTGCTGACGGGGTCGACACCTAGCCAGAACACCTGGGAGGTGGGCAGACATGTGAGGCTGGTTCCACCCTTCAGTGAAAAGGAAGTCACTCAATTTTTTCCACACTTTGAGAAAGTGGCTCGACAGTTAAACTGGCCGGAGGAGGCCTGGACCATACTAGTGCAAAATGTGCTGGTGGGTAAAGCTCAAGAGATTTATTCGGCGCTACCAATGGACCAATGTGCAGATTATGAGGTATTGAAGAAGCACATCCTCAAAGCCTATGAGTTGGTTCCTGAAGCTTACCAGCAAAAATTCAGGAATGCCAGGAAGAGGGAGAGTGAGACCCATGTGGAGTTTGCCAGAGTGAAAGAAAACATGTTTGATCGGTGGTGTGAGTCGAAAGGAGTCGGGAACGACTTCGAAGCATTGCGTGACCTGATGCTGGTGGAGGAATTTCAACAGTATGTCCACGAGGACATCAAAGTGTACCTGCAGGAAAAGAAAGTACCAAAGTTGTGGGACGCAGCCACCATGGCAGATGATTATGCCTTAACACACCGAATAGGGGTCCACACACCTAGCTCCTCGCCTAGACTTCAGCAGGGGAGTTATGGAACACCCGGTGCGGAGAACGACAATACATGGCGGCAGCCTCGAGAGGATTATGGGGACAACGCGGATACCCCAACTGTTCGAAATCAGAGGGCTACGGGCCCAAGACAAACTTATTTCCCGGGGGGCCCGAGGCAGACCACGAGTTTTTCCTCCGGGCCTACTTGCGCCTTTTGCAAAAAACCTGGACACTTGATGTCCAGTTGTTACCTTATGAAAAGGGACAACCCAGAGCGGAGTCCGACTATTACAACTCCGAATGCGATGGCTAGCGTAAGAAATTGCCCACAGAAGAGTTACCAACCATTTATTTATGAGGGGTTTGTCTCACTCGAGGGAGACTTGACTAACCGAAGACCTGTTAGGGTATTGAGGGACACAGGAGCCCATCAATCCTTAATGCTTGAAGGCATTTTGCCATTGTCAAAGAGTACCGCAACTGATGATAGTGTTCGGTTACAAGGGATCGGTGGCTGTGTTAGTGCCCCACTTCATGTCATCCATTTGGAATCCGATTTGGTGTCAGGACCGGTCACCGTCGGTTTACAAGCCACGCTTCCTGTAGAGGGGGTATCGGTGATTATCGGGAATGATTTGGCCGGGGGGCAAATTTATGGTAACCCGAGGGTGGGTAAAGAGCCCCGCAGGGGAAATAACACCACCCCAGCTCGGGATGGCGACAAAAGTTCCAAGTTATTCGTAGGGGGACTGAACTTCAACACAGAGGAAGAAGTTCTGACCTCTGTCTTCAACAGATATGGGCCGCTGGTGGAAGTGCGGGTGGTAAAAGACAGGGAAACGCAACGGTCAAGAGGGTTCGGCTTTGTCACGTTTGCAAGCACAAGAGACGCCAGGGAGGCAGAGAAGAATTGGAATGGTAAGGATTTGGAGGGTCGGACCATAACAGTAGGGAAGGCATTTCGTAGGCGTCGAGAGGTCTACAGAAGAGGACCACTTGGCGGTAGTTTTGGTGTTGGCAGCAGCCGATATTACTATGGAGGCTCCCAGAGTTACGGCATCTCCTGAAAGAATGATTGGCAGAGGACTGGCCGAGAAGGAGACCGCCAGTCAGGGGACTGCTGGGACAAGGGGTCCCACCGTAACTGTTAGGAGTCCGGAGAAGTTGAAGCACTCTATATACGGCGGGGCCGCCGAGCCTGGGCTCCTACACGGGCTAACCGTGAACGCCACGTTCTTAAAAGGCGTCCCGGTAGGGAACGTTCCTACACGGACTAACCGTGAACTCCACGTTCTTAAAGGCGTCCATGTAATGAACTTTCCTCCCCGGACTAACCGTGAACCCCACATTCCTTAAGGCGTCCATGTAGTGAGTACTCAGCTGGGCCTCCATCCAAGAGCAACTAGAATCTAGAAATCAACCACAAGAAGTGGTTGACGCTTGGTCTAGAGGGAATTACCTTGGAATCTCTGGGGGGTTTTGGTGAAAGTTTGTTGCTTTATTTTTGAGATGCGATAATTGTGCCCGGGGGGAACTGATGATTTGGGGTATCGGGTTGGTTTATCAAAGTTGGCCGGCACAGAAAGTTTTCGCGGGGTTCAAACTTTCTTTCTTGAAGGGGGGGAGTGTTACGGATCCCGGATTTAGAGGAGTTACTATTCATGTCATTGCTTATTAATGTTTATTCTATTAAAGGTTGTTGTGGTTAAAGGGTTAGAGAGGCTCCGGATAACAGGAGACCGGAAACGGGATAGTGAACCGGAAGAAGAAAAGACACGAGGTCCGGGAGAAGCGGCGATCTTCTTCTTGCTCGCCCAGCTCCGACGCGAGCGGTGTCGATATTGAGCAGCGTGGGGGACGCTGCGTTTGAAAGCCTGTCTGGCGAAAGGAGTTACCTGCGCGGGGTAATTACCGATTACACGTCAAGTTGCCGTGGGTTCGTGCACGGAACCAAGCGTCCGGCACAGTTCGCCTCAACGTCTACAAGGACGCGTACGGGTTGCACCTTGGGCCTCGCACACTTTGCAAGCCGCGCTTTGCTTTGCCCGCTTTGCTTAGCAAGGAGGTGTGCGCTGCAGCAGCTGTCCCCGGTACGCGACGTGCACGTTTGGAACACGTCAGCCAGGGGTTCGTTCAACCGCCCGTGTGCGGAGAAGTCGACCTTCACCTTGGTCTGGAGGGGCCCAGAGACATTGTGAGGGACAGTGACCATTGAGGGGTCGTGAGTGGGGAAAGGGGGGATATATATGAGATGGCCATCTTAGTAAGATTGTTGATGGATTGTTGATTGCTGATGATGGATGGAGAATATATTATTAAGTAATCCGGATCCTTGGTGTGGGGTTTCTTATTGACTTGAATTATTGTGTCTTTCATATTGATTGCGCTACGAAAGCGTATAAATCAGATATCTTTCTGGCGGGGTCCTCCCACGGTCCGGGGGTCACCAAGACCAGGTAGTTACCGGGAGGACCACGTAACAATATATATATATATATATATATATATATATATATATATATATATATATATACATATATATATATATATATACATACATATATATATATATATATATATATATATATATATATATATATATATATATATATATATATATATATATATATACATACATATATATATACATACATATATACATACATATATATATATACATACATATATACATACATATATATATATACATATATATATATATATATATATATATATATATATTATAATAATATATATATAATAATAATATATATATAATAATAATATATATATATATATATATATATATATATATATATTGTTACGGACACGACTTAGATAGATGTTATGCTGGGCCGAGCGGAATGGCCGCCGTGTTCGCACAAGTTACCCGATTATACTCGAACGTTGGCCGAATCGCGCTACGCTAGATCAATGAAGGAAAGGACACAACGGCTGGGTTAAATGACACGACACCAGGGGTACAGTTCTCAACACCTCCGGAGGAGGTTATAATATGGGATATGCAGAATGTTTAGATTACACGGCACAAGAGGTACAGCTCAGAAAGGTGGGCACTTATACACGGTCTTATCTTAGCCCCGACAGACCACAGACAAACGGGACAAGACTGACTCACACGGGGATTGATGGCAAGGAAGGGCAGAAACGATGGCTCAAGGTGCACCTTGGCTCAGGGGCAGAATCGACCCGGTCCGGTCCAAAAGATTCAGGGAGGTGTCGTCGCGCTGGAGGTGGCGTCCGTTCTCCTTCGTAGCTGGGGCGCATCTGACGTCACCTCCGGTAAGTGGCTGCGTATATCCAGTGGGGAGTGACACGCCCTCGGCTCGTTAGCTCCGCCCCAGATGGAATCGGTCCGCCGCTTCTTATTGGGTGCGGGGGGGGTTACCGGGCTCCGCCCTTGACGAGGAGCTGACAGTCAGCCCCTGTGCGGTAACCCCGTCGGAGCACATGGGCAATGGCGGCTAACCAAGCCGGAGTGAGGACGCACACTCCCCGCGCCGCCGCCGCGCCGCCCCCGCTGTTGTTGTAGTTGGTGTTGTTGTTTCATGAGATGATGGGAGGATGCGGAGATGAGATTGTGGGGAAGTATTGGGAGGTCCTAAACTTACTACTGGTGCCATACAATCACATTCTGGTGCAACGAAGAGTCAGAATTAATGGAAACGAGTTCTTAACTGACATAGACTAATAATAACTAGCAAGATGTCCTATAGTTGTCTACGTGAGATGCGGTGAACCTGGGCACGACATTTAATGGGGGGAAAAGGGGAAGGTCGGGGCTACAGAGTGTTGTTTACAGACAATGGGACTAGGGAATGGGGGATTGGGGATAGTTGGGGAGTATTGGGGAAATAGGGGAATATTTACAAGCGGATATGGATGGAGGCCAAATCCCATATCCGCAACATTGCACCCTTCTCTACCTCGGGGCGTCCCGACCCGATAAATTTTTACCTACTTTAGTGTGGCACTCAGATGTAGTTCCCTCTACTATTAACTCTACCCTGAGTGCGACAGTTTTACAGATGTTCACAAATGAGTAAATATGTCCCCCTGCGACGTTGCACCCTTCTCCTCACAGAAACACACCCACAGGATAACCGAATCGCGGAAAGCATCCTCAAACTAAACATACAGCCGGTAGGGAGCATTATTTACACAAGACTACACTGATATTTACACTACGATCCAGGACCTGTTTTTGGAGGAACACATGCAGATGTTATGCATAGAGAGAGCACGCATGCCAGCATCGATACACCAACCCACGAGTGCTCTGTGGCCTTACGGCCTTTAATAATGTGCAGAGCACCCCATCCAAGCACCAAAAGCACCACCCCATAATGTACAGTCAGCACCATCCGGTGCACCAATAAAGTGTTCAACAATCACCGGTGGTGTCGCAGCCGGCCGATGTTCTGCCGCTGGTCTTGCCTTCATGTGGTGCACTTGGCCTTCTTGCTTCTTTAAAAATAAAGAAAGGCGCCAACCGCGTCCATTTCTGTATTGTGGTGTCAGGGGCCAACTATTAGTTGTTCACCTGTATGGCATAGGTGCCACGTTGACCCATAGGTCCATCCACGGGTGGTGCTTGGCCGCAAAAGAACTGCGGTCCATTGTGGGTGGCCACAAACATTGCGGTCCATATGGTGTATCGATCCAGGCAGCAAGCAGCGAAAGTCCAGGCCCACAACTGCGGAGCCAGCACCTCTCTCTCCTCTCTCTCTGCCCCAAAGCCAGATCCTCGGAGGTGGGAGACAAAAGAAAAGACAAGTGAGTAAGGTGGTAAGGGCGCAAAAGTGCACGCAATACAAGATGATGCACACTGGGGGCACATGGGAACCAGGTGAGACAGGTACGTTCCTACCGTACGCCCCCCCCACCCCCCACCAGGTAACCTACATGGCCCCTCCCTTACCCCTTACTGTATCCACAAAACACAACACTACCCATAAACATCTACTTTACAAATCAACAAACGTCCCTACTGTCTTCCCCGTTCCTCCCATAAACCAAATTCGTCTTCTCTCCCTCCTAACCAATCAAATTTGCCATTTCCAACTCTCATCAAAATTTGCCATCTCCAATTCAACATCAAAATTTGCCATCACCAATTCAACATCAAAATTTGCCATCACCAATTCATCATCAGTCCCTCCTAAGGAGGGAGAGATGGAATCACCCCAATGTCTCATCCACGTCGTGATGCGTCTCACAAATCCACACAGCAATTCTCATTTCCTGCACACAGAACAAAGAAAACACAGGTGTGGAGTCATCATCATCACCACAGGTAAGTGGCTGCATATGGTGCGACAGGTTCATCAATCCTAACTATTTCCTAAATGACTTTAACAACTTTACATTACCCGGGGTCTTTCTCCTGCCAAACCATTGGCCCTCTTACACTATGGGTTCTAAAAACCAATTCCCATTGACCAAACTGTGGTGCTTTTCAATTTGGGGTCTCACTCCCCCGATTCATCTCCCGGTGCCCTCGCACAATTTCTGGGCTGCGACGTGTAGCTCTCCCAGCAGGTCTACCCACCTGCACACCTCCCCCACTGTAGTTGCCACCCGAGCTTACCTGCTCCTTACCTAACCTATCTAATTTGGGAAGGCCCTCTGGCACTCTCCCCACTCGGTGCCCTCTCTGGCACTGGGCTGCCCGATCCACACCCGGGATCCTCAGGCACCCACTGACACTAACGGCTCCCAGAGCCCACCTGCGGCCTCACCTGGCCGACATCCTCACAGTGGTGGAGTGCCCAAACCAACTACACACACTAACAGGCTACACGCCCAACCATTTCCACAACACTAATGCACCCATCCACAATACCATTCTGCAACCGCACCACAAATGCCAATATCCAACCACAATTTACCTATACCCTCTACCTAACACTTACACTACCCGCCCCGGGTACTCGTGAAAGGGGTCCACTCTTCCCCCATCCACACCTTCGCACCATGCACACCACTCCGTACCACTTACTCCAACTCTCTCCACACCACTCGTTCCCTGCTCCATGTATTCCACACACCTGTACTTGCACACCTGTGCTCTCACACCTGGTGCCACCTGCACCCTTCTCTCCCCAAGCGCATTCGCGCTGATCCACACACTCACTACTCATACACTGCTACACACACCTGTCCAGTTCTCACACAGCATCATCTCATCTAACTACTCCCCTCTGAAACTTGCGCTTCCCAGTTGTCCCTTTAAACTATTGCGCTCCCACGTCATTATCATCCACACTAATCTACCTGCGTCCCCACTACAGGTATCAGTCACTATCTAAACTTAACGTTACCTAATGTCATCTTCGCTAGATCCCTATCAATATCCTAACCCACCCGGGCTAGTTTTCACTGCCATAAACCCCATAATCTATTGCGCATTTGCCCCACCATGGGAAGGGTGGCAGGGATGCCACCCTTACCCACCGGGCCCATCGCTCACTACCAATTTTGCACATCAAATTTCAACAAATCAAAAATTTGCCAATCACTACCCATCATCTGCCAATCATTACTGCCAATCCTTTGCCAATCATCAAATTTTGTTTTTTTCTAATTTTGGGTCCAAAACACTAACCTCATCACACAGTCTACTCACTAATGCCTCTCGGTGCGCCAATTCCTGTCCAAAGCCCGGCTTCGTAAAGCCAAGCCATGAATGCGGGTTGTTTGGTGCCAGCGGCTGGACACGTCCCGCATTCGGTGCAGGGAAGGAGGTTTACCCGGGCCGAGATCCCACGCACCATCTCCGCACAGAGCCATCCCATGGCCCGATCTCGACCTACCGGAATGCCTCAACAAAAAGTGGTCGCCATGACGACCCTTCCTATTGGGCTGCCCGCTCCGCCTAGTGGAGCCCGGACGCGGCCGTTCCACGCGAGGCCCAGCGTGGATCGCGCACGGCGGTCCTTTCGAACCCGCCGTGGCTCGGATCCCCGCTGGTTCTCGCGGCACGCGAAGCCCGGCACGCACCGAGGGCCCGCCTCGGCTAAAAGTCGTTCTAACCTTTAACCCGGTTACCGTTGATGCCTCACCTGGATGCTTACAAGCATACGCTACCCCTTTCTTGCTCATACCTTTCCTTACACACCCAGGTACCCTCATTCCGCTCACCGACTTGGTCACACACCTGACCACCGAACACCTTGGCACACATTCGTCGCTCGCACACCTCACCAACACACCTCTTCGCGCCCCCTCCTCGGTCACCTCCTCTGTGACAATCACAGGTGTGCTCTCACTCGCACACCCAACCACGTGCCTCACTACCAATTCCAGCGTGCATTCCCACTCACGCTCTACCATTCCAGGTGTGCATCCTTCCATTCCAGGTGTACATCCTCGCTCACCTGTCACAACCAACTCACGCTCCTTGTCACTCTCACTACTCTCACCTCCATTCTTGACAACGCACTCACCCTTACTCCCGACAGCGCACTCTTTCCTCATGCACCTGTCCGTTACACACCTTTCTCGCGCACACTCTTGTGCACACTCTCCCGTCACACCCTCTGTAACACTCACCACAGGCGTGCATTCTTCCTTGCCTTTGACAGCGCACTCTTTCCCCATGCACCTGTCCGTCACACACCTTTCTCGCGCACACTCTTGCGCACACTCTCCCGTCACACCCTCTGTAACACTTACCACACCGCGCTTCCATGTGCTCCCTCGCACACGCGCTACGACCGACTCACTCTCGCCAGCACCCTCACTCCTTGGCACGCACTTTTTCCTCACACACCCCAGAGTCGGACTTTCTCGCACACCTCCTTTTTCGCACACCAGACCTGTCGCACACTTCACCAACGGCCTCTCACGAACACCCGGGTCCATCTCGACCCCCAAGCTTCTTAAATCCCCTGGCGCATCATACGCACGACCATATTGGTCACCACTTACACCGGGTCCTCTTCCTCTTCGCTTCTCCTCCATCACCTGCGAATCTCTCATCCGGTTAATGAGCACATCATTACGATCCGAACACAGACTTTGGACCAATTCTTTTACTTCCTCCTTTATCTCTTTCTTATCCCCTCTCCGTTGCTTCTTAATTTCGCTCACCCCTTCTTCCACTTCTTCTAATTTCTGCTTCACCTCTTTTATTTCCCGGTACGTCTCCTCAAGCTCGTCCTCCAAGGCTACCTTGACCGTTTCCATGTGCGTCCTCACCTGCCGGTCCTTCGTCTCCATTACCTCTGTCACCTCGTCCAACCTCGTTGTCAGTCCCTCACGTACCATCTGACATTGCCTCTTTGTCGCTATCAAGTCGTTTTTTATGTCGTTTTGTGTCGCTTTTAACCCTCCTATTACCGCTGTGTTCCTTTGAACCTGCTCCGTTAGTCCTTTTTGTCCCTCCGTCAGCTGTTCCACCTCCTGCGTCAGGTCCTCTATGCCCCCTTGTAACTTTACAGTCCCCTTTCTCACCTCCTTCTCCATGTGCTCCTTACAGTGCCTCACCTCCTCGCGCACTCCTCCGACCTCCTCACTCACACCTCTTCTGATCTCTTCTCCCATCACTCGCATCTCCTGCCCAGATGCCACCCTCATCTGCTCCATTTCCTCCCTGTGAGCATCCAGTTTGGTTTCTACCCCCATTCTGACCCCCTCTATCTGCTGCCCCATTTGGTTAACTTCCCTTTCCGCTTGGTCCCTCATGTCCCTCAATTTGCCTTCCATACTGTTTTCTAACCCCTCTAACCCCTTTTGCATCCCTTCCATTTGATTCTCTTGAGCGGCCATTCTGTTTTCTACCCCCATTAACCCCTCCTGTATTTCCCCTAATCTATTGTCTAATCCCTCAAATTTGTCGTCTAACTTCCCAAATTTCTTGTCTAATCCCTTAAAATTATTGTCCAACCCCTCACCGGTACCCCTCGCTTCGTCCCTCATTACCCCCATTTGCTCACTCTGAGCCTCCATCCGGTTCCCCATTACCCCTAATTGCTCACTCTGCAGTTTGAGGGACGCCTGCATTTGCGCCATAAATTGCTCCATGAGGGCCTGCATTTGGGCCATCCCTCCCACTTGTGCAGCGGGTGCGGCCGCCGTAGCTATGTGCGAGGCGCCATTTTGCGCGCCCGCAACCTCGTGCGCGACGACGCCATTTTGCGACCCTGCTACCCTCACTGCTTCGCTCTCCTCATGTCCCTCAATTTGGTCCTGGATCGACCCTGCCTCACTCTCCTCTACCGGAACCCAGCCGTCTTGATCTGCCATAGCGCGACTTTCAAAATTCGGGTTTTTATTTTTTTTGTAAAACACAATCAAATTTCGCTGTTATAATTTCGAGCGCGTGACACGCGCTCCGGGACCGATCCCACTTCCCGACACCAATTGTTACTCTAATAGTACAATTGGTGTTCCAAAATTTGGGCTAAATGAATTTAGTCCCAGGTCCGAATCCAACTCCTGACAACCAATTGTTACGGACACGACTTAGATAGATGTTATGCTGGGCCGAGCGGAATGGCTGCCGTGTTCGCACAAGTTACCCGATTATACTCGAACGTTGGCCGAATCGCGCTACGCTAGATCAATGAAGGAAAGGACACAACGGCTGGGTTAAATGACACGACACCAGGGGTACAGTTCTCAAGACCTCCGGAGGAGGTTATAATATGGGATATGCAGAATGTTTAGATTACACGGCACAAGAGGTACAGCACAGAAAGGTGGGCACTTATACACGGTCTTATCTTAGGCCCGACAGACCACAGACAAACGGGACAAGACTGACTCACACGGGGATTGATGGCAAGGAAGGGCAGAATCGATGGCTCAAGGTGCACCTTGGCTCAGGGGCAGAATCGACCCGGTCCGGTCCAAAAGATTCAGGGAGGTGTCGTCGCGCTGGAGGTAGCGTCCGTTCTCCTTCGTAGCTGGGGCGCATCTGACGTCACCTCCGGTAAGTGGCTGCGTATATCCAGCGGGGAGTGACACGCCCTCGGCTCGTTAGCTCCGCCCCAGATGGAATCGGTCCGCCGCTTCTTATTGGGTGCGGGGGGGTTACCGGGCTCCGCCCTTGACGAGGAGCTGACAGTCAGCCCCTGTGCGGTAACCCCGTCGGAGCACATGGGCAATGGCGGCTAACCAAGCCGGAGTGAGGACGCACACTCCCCGCGCCGCCGCCGCGCCGCCCCCGCTGTTGTTGTAGTTGGTGTTGTTGTTTCATGAGATGATGGGAGGATGCGGAGATGAGATTGTGGGGAAGTATTGGGAGGTCCTAAACTTACTACTGGTGCCATACAATCACATTCTGGTGCAACGAAGAGTCAGAATTAATGGAAACGAGTCCTTAACTGACATAGACTAAGAATAACTAGCAAGATGTCCTATAGTTGTCTACGTGAGATGCGGTGAACCTGGGCACGACATTTAATGGGGGAAAAAGGGGAAGGTCGGGGCTACAGAGTGTTGTTTACAGACAATGGGACTAGGGAATGGGGGATTGGGGATAGTTGGGGAAATAGGGGAATATTTACAAGCGGATATGGATGGAGGCCAAATCCCATATCCGCAACAATATATATATATATATATATATATATATATATATATATATATATATATATATATGTATATATATATATATACATACATATATATACATAAGTTCAAAACACACCTGGTCACAAGTGTGCCGCACTGACTGGGTCCTCAGTCGAGGTCCTCAGCATCATCCCGTTTCGGCCCTTCAACCTCGATACGGTCAGCTAAGGTGGGCCAGCAGGAGCACATACACATCCAGCAGGGGCACATACACATCCACATGCAGCAACTGCACCTGGATGCGTACATACCCCCACCCCCAGCCAGTGCGAACAACAACAACAACACCTCCACATCCAGAATCCACAGCACCAAACAAACATGGTGGAACACTCAAACACCCACCTTTATACCCTTCACCACTCACCAAAAAACACACCGGATCATTCACACACACCCATACACACATACACACATACACACACAACACCAACCAACCAACCACCTCCCCTTACATCATACACCACTTAACACACAAAAACACTCATGCAAAAATTAATTCATGCAAAAACACACACCCTCACCCACTCACTCATATACACAAAATAAGAAATAATAATGGTAACAAAAAAACAAAAACACAACCAACCTACACTGTTCGACGTGCCTCCGTAAACTTCCTCCATATCCAAAATGAGCCTTTCAAGGCAACCTGGGCCACCTTGTCACACATCCTCCTTCTTTCTGTCCCACACACTCCCAGCCTAGCAAGAAATGCAGAAAAGGAATTGCCAATAAACCCTCTACACCCCACCTCAAATGGCTGACACGAAACTCGCCAACCTTTCTCCCGGCACTCTGCCTCCAGCTCACTGTACTTTCCTCTCTTCCTCTCGTGCACCTCTTCCATGTTCTCTTCCCAAGGTACCGACAACTCCCCTAAGATGACCTGTCTTGTTGCACTTGACCAAATGACAATGTCAGGCCGCAACCTTGTCACACAGATCTCCTCTGGGAATACCAATTGTGGCTTTAGGTCTGCCACCACCTGCCAATCACAAGCATCTGACAGCCCTCTTGCTTTCCACCTCCTCCTCTTTCCACCTCTTACCACTTGGCTCTCTTTGACAAACCACACCTCTCCCCCATCAGTCTCCTTCTCCACTCTTCTCTCTCTCGATCTCAGCACCTCTTGTTGCACCATCTGCACCACCACCGCCAGCACCTGATCATGTCGCCACCTGTATCTTCCTGCTGCCAATGCTACTGATCATGCACTCAGTGCATGCTGCACCGTTCCCACACCTCCACACAAATAACATCTCTCCTCCTGCAACAACCCCCACAATCTCAAGTTTACTGGTGACGGAAGCACATCATACGTTGCCCGCAACAGGAAATTCAACAATATTGGCTCCATCCTCCAAATCTCTTGCCACTTCAATATCCTCACCCGCACACCTTCCCACTTAGTCCAAGCACCTTGCTGTGCCTGACCGACTGCTTTCACATATCTCCCCTCCTCTTCCTTTCTTCTCACCTCCCTCTCAACCATCTTCCTCCTCTCTTTCACACATGCCTTTCCCCATCTCTCATGCTCCATCCACCCCAAGCCATGCTTCCCATGCTGTACCATCCTCATGACCTCCTCCTGTTGCAACCGCTCCTCCACCTCGTCCACCTCTGCTCTTGCATTCCACTTCCGACTTCCCTTCTTCTCTGGGAGAGCATTCTTTACCACTGCATCACTTGAATCCCGCAACATCATGAACTCCCGCACCCTCACCACCTTAAACTCCTCGGTTAATGATGTCAAGGGAAACTGGAGTTTTCCACCCTGACCATAAAAGGAAATGTTCGTCAAACAGCGTGGCACTCCCAACAACCTCCTCACAAACCCACTCACCACAACCTCCATCCTCTCTACATGCCCAATTGCAATATCATACATCGTCAATGGCCACAATACTCGTGGCATCAACCCAAACTTCAAACACCATACCTCCAACTTACCTGGCAAACCACATCCATCAATCCTCTTCAAACCTCTCAAAAGCTTGTTTCTGACCTCCTCCACTTTTCCCACATCATTCAACTCCACTGTACACCATCTTCCCAACCTCGTCACAGGGGCCTCTACCAATGATGGAACCAGCTCCCCTCCCATCTCAAACCTGTGCATGTTATCCACCACTCCTCGTCTCACTACCACACTCCTCGACTTTCTTGCTTTAAATCCCATTCTTGCCCACCGTATCAACCTTTCCAGTCGTCCCAGTACCTCTACTGCTGCATCAGCGGACTGTTGGACAACTGTCAGGTCATCCATGAAAGCAAACATTGCTGGCAACCTCTGACCAGGGGCTAGCTCCACTTCTTTCCCATGTCCACTCACTGCACGTTTCAACAACTCCATAACCAGCACAAACAAAATCGGGGAGATGGTACATCCCATCGGGATCCCCACTTCCAACTTCTGCCACTATGTTACATAGGACTGTGTCGCAAACCGCATCCAAAACTGATCATAATATGCCATCAAAAAATCCTAAATCTCCGTGGCACCCAAAAGAAATCCATGGCATACCTGATCAAGGCATGCGGCACTGACCCATATGCATTCTCCAAATCCAGCCATACCACCGCCACATCCTTCCTTTGCCTCTTTGCCTCCTGTAACGCTTGCCAGACCATTGCCGAGTGTTCAATGCATCCTGGTGATCCTAGTATTCCTGCCTTCTGCACAGAACCATCCACAAAACCATTCCCTCTGATGAAGCCTGAGAGCCGTGCCGCAAAGACACTCATCAATATCTTCCCATCTACATCGAGCAATGATATTGGTCTAAACTGCTCCAGTCCATCCATATGCATCAATATCTTTCCATCTAATATATATAATATATATATATATACACACACACACACACACACACACACACACACAACCTTAACCCTTCGATGCAGATGTCAAAAATCCTACATAAACGCAGCCATTGGGCCTCGGAGGCCCAACGGATGTATTCGTGTAGTTTTTTTTTTTTTAAAGTTTTTTATAGGTTTTTTTCTTTCATATCTTTTTTCAATCCAAGTTGATGCTCGTGGATGTGTATTTGCTCAGAAAATGTAAATCATTGATCCTATTATTTGGAAGAATCCCATGCAAGTAATGAAACTTTTTATAAAAACATTTTTGCAAAAAGATTTTTTTGTTCTTGGTTTTTCAACTTTTTTTTCTCTAAAAAGTTGAGGCTCATGGAGGAGTATTTGCTCAAAAAATATGATTCACTGATCCTTTTATTTCGAATGTATATGACCACAACTGTCAAAAATCCTACACCGATGCAGCCATTGGGCCCATGCGGTTTAGGTTAGGTTTTCCAGGCTCCACGAATGTATTCGTGTTAAGTTTTTATATATTTTTTTTTTTAGAGATTTTTTTTCTTTCATATCCTTTTTCAATCTAAGTCGATGCTAAGCAAAAAAATTATATAACATGGATATAACACAAGAAAAATTATGAGGCACCTCTCATGCCCGAGGCCTGCATTAGTGTCATGAATGAAGAATGAAGCTTTTCCCACTAATAATGAAAATTTTCATTTTTTTGTCACTGAATTATTTGTAACCAAGTTATAGGAGCATATAATGAGGCTCATATCAAGAAAATAATGATATAACATAGTAGTACAACAACATTTATGCGTGGCCTTGAAGGCCCCAGGCCTGCATTCGTGTCGGGTTTTCGGGTTATAAGTGAAGAATGAAGATTTTCCCACGAGCCTGAATGAAATTTTTATTTATTTATGTCACTGAATTTTGTGTAACAACATGAAAGTCGGTGAAAATGAGGCTCATTCCAAAAAAACAATTGTACAACATAGTTTTTGCAACAAAAAAACCTTGTGGGCCTCCGAGGCCCAATCACTGCATCCAAGGGTTAATAATATAAGTAATCCTTTTCTACAAAATTTTATAAACCATAGCATAGTACATATATGAATATATAACAAGTTTATATATTATTAGCAGAATTACCCAACGTTGCCGAGTGGGGGGGGGGGGGGGGGGAGGAGGGGCGCTTGGGGGACGGGGGGAAGGGGGTGAGGCAGGAGAAGAAGAAGGTTCATATATATGCTGGTGGGTGAATGTGGCATTCATCACGGTTCTGAGGTAAGTGTGATGCGGATCAGGAAGAAGAAGAAGCCGTACTACCAACTTCGTGCACTTCCGGAATTGTTTGATTTATTTGTATTCAAATATCCGGTGATTGTTTTTGTTTTTTTAATGCGAATGTGTACTTGTATATAACTGTCATTAATTGAAAAAGGCTTAGGCACTATCTAGCGATTTTTTTTTTTTTACTCCAAAAAATGATCGTTTTTTCGTTTTGTTTTTTCCTAAAACATTCACAGGCACTCACTGATGAACCTCTGAAAGTTTGACGAAAGAAGATCCGTTCAGCCATCTCAGAAAAATGGCGACACAGACAGACAGACAGACACACCAACAGACAGACATCTCTCTTACATAGTAGATAGCAGAAGTACCCAGCGTTGCCGGGCGGTGAGGGTGGGGCAAGGCAAGGGGAAGGGAGGGTGGGGGGGGGGGGGAGGGGAGAAGGGTAGAGAGGGGGGAGACGGGGTGGGGAAGGGGGAGGGATGAGGGGAGGGGGAGGTCAGGGGGTTGGGGGGAGAGGGTGAAGGGGGAGGGAGGGGTGGGGGGAGGAGGGAGGCAGGAGAGGAAGGGGGTTCATATATATGCTAGTGGGTGAATGTGGCGTTCATCACGTTTCTGAGGTAAG
Source organism: Myxine glutinosa (assembly GCF_964187855.1). Taxonomy (NCBI): domain Eukaryota; kingdom Metazoa; phylum Chordata; class Myxini; order Myxiniformes; family Myxinidae; genus Myxine; species Myxine glutinosa. The sequence goes on from NC_136261.1 coordinate 133,253,106, forward strand.
TGTGATGCTGTAGCGGTTACCGCTGGATGCACACAATCGCCTTGCACCGGCCAGAACACGGCCAGACGCGCCTCTCCCGGGCATGCCCGGACTCACTGTTCCCGGGCAAGCCCGAACCTCCCGGGCACGCCCGGTCTCGTCTTTCCCGGGCATGCCCGCTCTCGCCTTTCCAGGGCTCGCCCCCAGAGCGTCCGGGCATGCCCGCTCTCGCCTTTCCAAGGCTCGCCCAGAGCGTCCGGGCATGCCCGCTATCGCCTTTTCAGGGCTCGCCCAGAGCGTCCGGGCATGCCCGCTATCGCCTTTCCAGGGCTCGCCCAGAGCGTCCGGGCATGCCCGCTATCGCCTTTCCAGGGCTCGCCCAGAGCGCCCGGGCACGCCCAGCCTCGACTTGCCAGGCCGCAGCCAAACACGCCCGGGCAGGTCCAGACTCGCCTTTCCAAGGCTCGCCCTTGACACCCGGGCATGCCCGGTATAGCTTTTGCCGGGCAAACTTCCCGACATAAATGTGTATATATATTGCTGCCCGATAAACGGGCTTGTCAGAATACCTGAGCTGTTTTGTTTCAATAAAGCAACTCGGACGAATTCCGTCTTTGGTCACGTCAATTCTTTCGACTCGCGTTGGAGCGCAGTTCCTTCAATGCCGATCAGGAAGAAGAAGAAGCCGTACTACCAACTTCGTACACTTCCGGAATTGTTTGATTTATTTGTATTCAAATGTCTGGTGATTGTTTTTGGTTTTTTTATGCGAATGTGTACTTGTATATAACTGTCATTAATTGAAAAAGGCTTAGGCACTATTGAGCAATATTTTATTTTAATTTTATTTTTTGGCCTAAAACCCTCCCAGGCACTCACTGATGAACCTCTGAAAGTTTGACGAAGATCCGTTCAGCCATCTCTGAGAAAAATGGCGACAGATAGACAGACAAACAGAGACGGACATCTCTCTTATATAGTAGATTATACAAGATTATTTTATAAACCATATCTAACAAGATTTATCAAATAACTGAACTATTTCTATCTCATTGTCAATACATCAGAGTTTATTGTCATTATAATGCATTTTTATCAATTAAGAGGACAAGGGACAGGTTTCAATTGGAATGCTTGCGATGACTCGCTTACCTGTAGAAGTTTTATAATTCTACAGTAGCCTGGAGCATATGAGTAACTTTGTGCAGGCCAGAGCCTGTAAACCTCCCTGCCTTTGTTGAGGGTGAGGAGGAACTAGACAGCTACCTGTTTGAGTGTTTTTCTTCTAACAGATGACAGGACAGGATGGCCCACTTTGCTCAGTGAGTTTTTCAACTGGCAAAGCATTTGACATTTATTCTCGGCTTCAGGTGTAGCAGCTGTTGATTTAAGATCAGTTGGAAGAAGCACTTTTGAAGCAGTGTGGTTTGACTGAGGATGGGTATTAGGACCAAGATCCAGATAGGGGAGAGCTCTGAGCAATTCATAGTCATGTTAAGAAATTACTTGCAGAAGTTGGCTGATCTGTCAAAGACAAACAAGATGTTGATGATGTGTGTGACTCGTCAGTGAAAGAACAATTTATTGGTGCATACTCCAAAGATTTGTGTTCATCGGTGTGAGAGGGCGACAAAAAATGCAAAAGTGACCCATGTGACCTATGTGGCTGCCAGACCATGTGACCTGTGATGTTTTTGCGAACACCCTGGTATCCCCAAGGCTTGTGGAACATTTGTGTGAAGTTTCACCTTGATTTCACCAATTATGCTGTTCTTCTTCTTCTGCTCCAATCGGTTCTTCTGATCATGTGCTTGTTAAAGTGGACATCTCTCTGGCCGTTCTCAGAGAGCCTCCTCAGCGTCGACGAGTCTGGTGTTCAAGCAGCCTAACACTTCGGGACTGGTCTCCCATCTCCATTGTCTCTGACATCAAGTAATCCTGGAAATTCTTCCAAAGAAAATGTATTTCTCTCGTTCACAGATTTATCCCATCTCGTCTTCAGTTGTCATACCCTTCTTCCCGTCCATGGTGCACAGAATCTTGTGGTGAGGCAGTTGCCATGAAACCACTTGCCTTCATCTCTTGGAAGGCAAATCCAACTGAAGGCAATCTCTGTTCATTCCACAAAGCTCGGAACAAGTGTGTGTCTACCCTCAGGAGAGCCAGGAAACAATATCTCTCTGCCCAATCTTGTGTCCCAAACACTTCTCTCTGCACCCACCTTACCCAGTCATACCCCGCTGCTCCTGGACTCTGTGTCCTTCTCTCCCGACAAGGTGAAGAAGTGGCTGAAAAGCTACACCTCGACTCTGATTCTGCAACTGGACCAGATGACATCAGTCCACGGGTCCTAAGATCCTGCTTTGCCGCTCTATCACACCCACTCTCTATTATCTTCACCCTCTCTTTTGCGAAAGGTCATCTGCTTGGAAATCAGCCAAGATCAATGCTTTAAACAAAAAGGTGTAACAACAGATCCTTGCAACTACAGACCAATCAGTGTGCTCTCAATCATCAGCAAGGTCATAGAATCCATCATCGCTTCTGATATTAAATTGCTGTCTCAACAATGGATGGAGGTCCTTTAACGCCAAACAGAAATCAGAGCCGTCTCCCTTGACATATCACGTGCCTTCGATACGGTCTGGCACCCCACCCTGATCACCAAACTCTCCTCCTATGGTATCCATGGAAATCTCCACGAATGGCTTGCGGACTTCCTCTCTTGTCATAGTCAATGTGTAGCCCTGAATGGATTTCTCTCATCTCCCCTTCCTGTTCAGGCTGGAGTTCCTCAAGGCAGTGTTCTGGGCCTTGTGCTTTTTCTGGTCTGCATTGATGATCTCTCCAACTCTCTGAAAAATCCTCTCTATCTTTTTGCTGGTGACTCCACCCTCTGCCACTATATATCTCAACCCTCATATCTTAACAATCCTCTTGAGGAATTTCAGTCACTCAAACTCCTGGGTCTCACTGTCAGCCGTAATCTTTGTTAGGCAAACCACATTTCTAATTTGGCCTCCAAAGCCAGTCGCTGACTGGGCGTCCTGTGTCATAAAAAGTTCTTCCTCCTGTCCACCAACAAGGCCTTCATCCGCTGCTTGATGGAGCACTGCTCTCTCCTCTGGGGTTCACCCCTACCTCACACCTTGCTCAGCTTGATGCTGTGGAAACCAAGGCTTTCGAAATCATTGGAATCTCCCACGATGAAGCTGAGTCTATGGGTCTTTGAATGTGTACATCTTCGGTGGTGACCTGTATATGGTTAGTGTCCAGTCTGAGTCTGGGAGGTCGGCGGCTCGAACCACGGCCAAGTCATATTCCAAAGACTGTAAAATGGTTCAGTATTTAGAAAGGATGGAGCACAGACAAACAACCATACGTTGGTAATAATAGTGCAGGCTTTGATGAGCCTAATGGCCTCCTCCTGCCTCAAAGTTCCTTGCAAGGGAACTCACAAGTATGTCCAAGTTGTTGGTGAGGGTGAAAGGGCTGAGAGCAGACGACACTGAGCCAGTGGAGAGGTTGTTAGAAACAAACAAAACGAGAACGGTACTCGGTAGAGCGCATACCTCTGTCAGGATGAATTGTTTACGTTTTGTATCCCACTGATAGGCTGGATCTGGATGTATGCAGCTATGGAAAAACGCCTTATAGACCGATTCGTTTTATTTTTCAGGGATAATGTAATGTTGGAACCATAAGAGGATGCCCAAATGGCAGCTGGCTTTGGAGGCCAACTTTCCTATATATGTGTGGGTTAGGATTGGTCATGGCTGATTGTCACTGAACCTTTTTCAGTGGATGACCATATAATTAGATAGGTGGATTTGGCATTTCTTCCAGAGAGACAGGATGTGACTGAGGTTTTCCAGGAATGAAGGATGTGTTCCTTATAAGTTCAAAGCTGGATGAAAACTTCACTTTGGAAAATACGACTGATGCTCATGACTTTAGGTACGGCCCTCCTACATAATGCAACACCTGCATATAGGCTACTTCCTTTTTAGGTGAGCACACACGGGCATCGTAATCAAGATTAATAAATTTTTAAAAAGTGCACGTCCAATGGATCCAGTTTCCACATTTTTCCCATCTGCAATTTATAACTTCACCATCATTAAATTATTTCCACACATATCTCTGTCACCCTGATGGAAAAATACACCTGGTCAGAGTTGCCCTGCAGAATTTTAGCTTTAGAGACTCGAGGAAAATTGTATTTTTTCCAAAGCAAGTGCAGAAATATATACCTTTTTTTTGCATTGATAACACGAAACGGAATTTGTTTTTCGAGATGGAATTTAGGTTTTTTGGAACGGAAAAGTCACTTATTGCCCCCCGTCGCACCGCGGAGCGAAAGGGGGATTATGGTTTTCCCCTCCGTCCATGCGTGTGAACGTGCGTGCGTAAGCGAAGGACCGAATTCTAATTTGGTGTGTGGGTGCAACCCACGTCAAAAGCCAAGATGGCCGCCACCATGTATATGTCTGACGCCATGTATGTCTGAACCTTGTGAGCGGCATATCTTGAAAAATAAGCAAAGTACCAACTTCTAATCTGGTGTGTGGGTGTATCGAGGCATAAGGAAGACCGCTATTGAAAATTGGGTCGCCACGTCAAAATCCAAGATGGCCGCCATCATGTATGTCTGAACCTTGTGAGCGGAATATCTTGAAAAATAACCGAGGTACCAACTTCTAATCTGGTGTGTGGGTGTATCTAGGCATAAGGAAGAACGCTATTGAAAATTGGGTCGCCACGTCAAAATCCAACATGGCCGCCTTGCGTCGTCCACTTTGTCAACTCACATCACTTCAACGACGGGGGTCCTAGGCGTAACGCTTGTTTGAAACTGAAAATCACTGGCTGTTCTTACCACGGTCTTAACTCTCCTCTTGTTTACTCTCTGGCTGCGGTCTCTGATGCCTCCACTGTCCATTCTGCTAAAAGATTCTTCATTTGTTTTTACGGCGTATCCCTTAGGCTTAGGGCAATGCCGTCGAGAACGGCGTTTGTCTGTCCGCATGTATGGATGTCCCTTCCGCCAGCATTTTGCGTGTTTCTTCCATTTAAAATTCATTTTATTTGCAATCATTAGTCCGATTGGCACAAAATCTTCACCATAGCAGCACCTCCTCCTGTAAAATTTTAATGTTTATTATGATGTCAAATACGGGCGCCATATTTGAAAAACAGAAAAGATTTTCACCTCTATATCTTCGAAACCGCTCCATGAAAAAAATTTAAACGTGGGTTATTGCCCGCTGGCATTATGAAGAGGACGCAGGCGTCACATGCTCACCGCTTCTTCGACCGGGCCACTGTCAGTTGCTTGCTTTTTTGGTGGCCGTGCGGATTTTTTGGCCATTGAGTCTGCCCTCTGCATAGCCCCGGCTCTGCTCCCTGCTTCGCCTGCCCGGCTCCTTCGCCTGCTCGCTGTTTCCTCGGGCACGCTCTCGTGGGTTGTGACCATCGCAGCGGTTTGGTGGCGGTTTCCCGCCGTGATCTAGATTTGTAGCGGCGGCGGTCGATTGCCGCTGCATTTGCCACTTTGCCGTGATCAACCTTGGCCTCGTGATCGTCTCTTCGCTCCTGCCTGCCCTCTGCTCGGTCCCAGCTCTGCTCCTGGCTTCACCTACCTGGCTCCTTCGTTTCCTCGGGCCCGCTCCCTTGGGTTGGGACCATTGTTTCACCTCCTCAACCTTAGCCTCGTCTCGTCTCTCCGCTCCTGCCTGACATGGCTCTGCGGTACTCCGCCGCAAGGCTCCTTCTGCTCAATACCCGCTCTACCCCATCATGCATCTCTGCCATCAAATCAAATGGACTCCTCCGACGACCCAGGTACATTCACCGTGGCTCCGGTCGTAAGTTTGTATATTTGCAATCAGGTCACTCCATCCCCGTCCTCTGGTCGGCTCAGCGCACTCTCACTCTTCGTCCCAGCGCACCTGGTCACAGCAACGCACACAATCGCACCTCCTGCCTACGAACCCTGGCTAAATCACCTGAATTCATCCCTGCTGTTCAACACAACATCAAGCTCACCCTGTTCAACACCTGGTCCCTCAACAACAAATGCCTCATCCTGAACGAATACATCCTGGATAACAAACTGGACTTTCTCTGTCTCACCGAAACCTGGCAACAACCTCTGGACTACTACACACTCAACCTCACCACACCCAATGGATATTCCTACGTCAATAAACCACGCTCGGGGGGCCGAGGTGGTGGAATTGCCGTTATCCACCGTCAAGACATCAGGACCAGCCTCATCCCCATCGCCTCATCCTCATCATTTGAACACCTGGCTTTTAAACTCTCTGGTCACACACAGTCAGTCATGGCTGTCGTCTACCACCCTCCCAAGCCACACCCATCATTCCTGTCTGACTTCTCCTACTTTCTGACCCAGCTATGTTCCCTCTCCCCCTCAATCCTCCTCCTTGGTGATTTCAATATCCACATGGACTCCACAATAACCACTGACTTCACTGATTTACTCACCTGCTTTAACCTCACTCAACATGTCGACTTTCCTACCCATATCCGTGGTCACATTTTGGACCTTGTCTGCTCCACTGGATTAAATTTGCACCATCTCTCTGGCTCCGACCTCACCCTCTCTGACCACTTAGCTATCACTATGACCATCAACATCCCCACCCCAACACCAAGACATTATCGCACTATCAACTTCCGTAAGCTAAACGCTCTTTCACCTACCTCATTCTTATCCACCCTCTCTGAAAAAATGTCCACTTCTCCCTTCGTTGACCTTCACACCCCTTCGGACCTCACTGACTACTACAACCACACTCTCTCCTCCTGCCTTGACCAGCTTGCGCCTGTAAAAACCAAAACAGTTTCTTTCACCCATTCTGCTCCCTGGTTTACCCCTGAACTCCGCCTGATGAAAACTTGTGCTCGCCAACTTGAAAGACTCCACAATAAAACAGGTCTCACAGTTCACTCCCAAGCCTACAAGGACCACCTACAACACTACAAAGATGCCCTCTCCCGCGCCCGCTCCGCCTACTACTCTCAAATTATTCACTCTGGCTCCGGAAACCCAAAAGCACTCTTCTCGACAATAAACAAACTCCTCCGCCCCCTGAACACCACCACCCAGTCATTCACAGTAGACAACTGCATCTCCTTCCTCTCTTTCTTCCAACGCAAAATTGACAACATCTACAACAGCTTGACCACCGCCGCTCCCGCTCGCCCTCCAACCACCTGCCCCCCCTTGTCCTGCCATCCCCTGTCTCGGTTCTCCCCAATCTCCCCTACTGACCTCTCTGAACTCCTCATAGGAATGAAAACTGCCACCTGCACTCTTGACCCCATCCCCTCCAGCTTTGTCAAGGCCTCCCTCCCTGCTCTTTCTCCACTTATCATTGCAACAATAAACTCCTCCCTGTCTACAGGCATCGTCCCACCTTCCCTCAAAATTGCTACTGTTACCCCCATTCTAAAAAAACCTGGTCTAAACCCTGACACCCTAAACAACTTCAGACCCATCTCCAACCTACCCTTTCTTTCAAAAGTTTTGGAACGCACTGTAGCCACTCAACTCAAACATCACCTCTCTGCCAATAACCTGTATGAAACATTCCAATCCAGATTCCGCTCCAACCACAGTACTGAAACTGCTCTCCTCAAAATCACCAACGATCTTCTCCTCTCCTCTGACGCTGGCAACCTCAACATTCTCGTCCTCCTCGACCTCAGCGCTGCCTTTGACACCATCAATCACACCATCCTCCTCACCCGACTTGAATCCACCTTTAACGTTACCGGCACTGCCCTCTCTTGGATTAAATCATACCTCTCTGACAGACGCCAGTTCATCTCCATCAATAACTGCAAATCCCCCCACTGCTCCCCTCCCCCAAGATGTCCCCCAAGGTTCAGTTCTTGGCCCCCTCCTCTTCATCCTTTACCTCTCCCCCCTCGGTCACTTAATCCGCCGTCATGGTCTCCAATTCCACTGCTTCGCCGATGACATCCAGATTTTCATCTCCACCAAGTCCGTCTCCACCGACACCCACTCTATCCTGACAAACTGCATCACTGAAATAAAATCCTGGCTTCAAATCAACTTCCTCAAGCTTAACTGTGATAAATCTGAAATAATCATCATTGGCCCAAAAACGCTCACAAAATCCACCCATAACTTTGCCCTCAACATCGACGGTATCCCAGTATCCACCTCCCCTCACATCCGGAATCTTGGCGTCATCTTTGATCAAACCCTCTCCTTCGACAAATACACTAAACAGATCACAAAGTCAGCCTTCTTTCACCTGAAAAACATTGCCCGTCTCCGCTCATCCCTCTCCTCCACGGCTGCAGAAACCCTCATCCACGCCTTCATCACCTCCCGTCTGGACTACTGCAACAGCCTCCTCTATGGTTCACCCTCAAAAATCACCAATAAACTCCAATACATTCAGATCTCCGCTGCCCGTCTACTCACCCATTCCCGGACCCGTGACCACATCACCCCCGTCCTTTACAAGCTTCACTGGCTCCCCATCCCCCAGAGAATCCAGTACAAAATCCTCCTCTTGACATACAAAGGCCTCCATAACCTGGCCCCATCCTACCTGGCTGACCTCCTTTCCAGACACACCCCCACCCGCAACCTCCGCTCTGCTGGTACCAACCTCCTGACCCCCTCCATCCGGACCAAATTCAGATCCTGGGGGGACAGGGCCTTCTCCATCGCTGCTCCCACCCTCTGGAACTCACTACCTCACACCATCAGAGACTCCTCCTCACTCACCACAGTCAAAACATCACTAAAGACCCACCTGTTCAACACTGCATTCAACATTCAACCCACAGCATTTAACCCCTGACTATCACTTCTCCTTCTCCTTCCTTTTGCTTTAAATATTTCCCTATTGATTCTTGTCTTTTTGCAATTTTTGTTTTCATGTATTGTTATGCATTATGTTTTCCACTCTGTCAAAGCGCCTTTGGGCTTCTTGAAAAGCGCTATACAAAATAAATGAATTATTATTATTATATTATTATTATTGTAAAGTGAGCCCGGTGTTGGCTTAGCAGTTAGGGTGCCGGCTTGGGATCATAGGATCCTGGGTTCGAATCCCGGTCGAGCACTGAATTAACACCAGGGGGGTTGACTTAGCCTGTCATCCTTCCGAGGTCGGCAAATTGAGTACCAGCTTGCGGGGATGAATGATCCCCGTGTGTACCCCGATTTAGAATAGGTAGACTGTATCCCTGCGCATCGTAAGAGGCGACTCAGGGTTGGCGTCAGGAAGGGCATCCGTCAATAAAAACACATTGCCTCAAACAGGGAACCATGATTGTCATGGGGCCCGCAAGGCCGACCCCCGCTCTAGCGGGGAAAAATAGCCTCAAAACGATCATTCATTCATTGTAAAGTACTCCCCATATTTAATAACGTATGTTAATGATGATGTTGTAGCGACCCATGGGTCCCCCAAGCGAGACCAGCAGCAGAATCTCCTTGCTCCAGCCGGTGACGTCACCGGCGGACAACCTCGGCGCCGGGGTGGCTGGTCACGTGACCACCAAAGCGTGCCGCGCGTGCGGTTACAATCCTTTGCACCTGTCGGTCACGTGACCACCGAGGCGAGGCGTGGCTTTCGGTTTCGGTTGTGCTTTCTGGTTGGGATATATATGCAGCCCAAAAAACGGGCTTTGGAGAGTTGTCGAGTTGGTTTTTACAATAAACATCTTCTCGGACGAGTTTGTGTCTTGTCCGTCTCAAGCAAGAGCTCGGCTCTTCACTGGTAACCCCGACGTGATTTGAACACGCAACCTTCCGATTGCCCCGGCACGGATGCGGGGGCTGTGAACGGACACGGCAAGCGCGCCCTAGCCAGGGAAGCCACCTAGGCTGGTGACGCCGGCTTCTCCCGCACGGCTTCGGGCGCAGTTTCGACCGTGGTTTCGACATGCCGGAGTTTCGGTAACGACGACGGCCATGACTATGAGGTTCGCGCACCGCGCTCGGCTACTCTTCTACGACCGGAGAGGCGAACCTATTCCAAGACCCTCTGAAGGCACGGCTGCTTCGTCACCTTCGCGCGCACTGACGTTGGCGGAACGGCTGCTTCGTCACCTTCGCGCGCACTGACGTTCGCGGCACGGCCGCTTCGTCATCCTCGCGCACCTACAACTACAACCGCAACTACTTCTCCGACCCTGCATCCTCGGGAGGCCCGCGAGGAACCTCGGCAGCCTCCCCCGAGGACTTGCCCGGCCCCTCGGCCGCCCCTTGTCCACTGCATCCCCCGAGGCCTTGACCAGCCTTGACCAACCTTGACCTTGAACATCCTCGGGAGGCCCGCGAGGAACCTCAGCAGCCTCCCCCGAGGCCTTGACCAGCCCCTCGGTTGGCTCACCCGCTTTTCGCGTGCACCGCTCGAGCCTTCTCGGCACTGCACCCGCGAACTGCAACCTCGGGAGGCCCGCGAGGAACCTCGGCAGCCTCCCCCGAGGACTTGCCCGGTCCCTCGGCCGCCCCCCGTCCTGCACCCCCCGTCCGACCACCCGCCACCACACCGGACCCCCCCCTGCCTGCACCCCCCGTCCGACCACCCGCCACCACACCGGACCCCCCCCCCCCCCCCCCCCCGCGACTGGCCAGGGGTCGTTTCGGTCGGGTCATCCGGACCCCCCTCAGGTTGACCTTCCTGGATCAAGTCCATTCTGGGGGGGCATGTGTAGCGACCCATGGGTCCCCCAAGCGAGACCAGCAGCAGAATCTCCTTGCTCCAGCCGGTGACGTCACCGGCGGACAACCTCGGCGCCGGGGTGGCTGGTAACGTGACCACCAAAGCGTACCGTGCGTGCGGTTACAATCCTTTGCACCTGTCGGTCACGTGACCACCGAAACACGCCTCGCCTGAGAGGCGTGGCTTTCGGTTTCGGTTGTGCTTTCTGGTTGGGATATATATGCAGCCCAAAAAACGGGCTTTGGAGAGTTCCCGAGTTGGTTTTTCCAAAAAACATCTTCTCGGACGAGTTTGTGTCTTGCCCGTCACTTCGTCCGTCTCAAGCAAGAGCCCGGCTCTTCACTGGTGACCCCGACATTCCTTGAGCGTGATCTCGGTATAAATTTTTTTATGTCATCGGTGACTTCTCATTCATTCATTCATTTATTCATTCATTCATCGGTGACGTCTATATTTTAAAATAAAATTGATGTCTATATTTTTATGACGTAGCCCGTAAGGCAATGCTTGTTGGAACAGCGTTTGTCTATCCGTCTGGTGTATGTATGTTTGTCCCTCACAAAGTTCCACAAATCGGAGCTGAGGATCTGGTCACATGACATAGGGACAGCAGGTCCTCCATCAGCAGATCCAAGCCCAGCTTTGCCGTTGTTATACTGTCAGTCTTGTTTTTCTATAACCTTCATTATCTTAAACATCTCTGTCTGATTTCCTCGTAACAACCTCCTTTCTAATGTACAAGGTGTGTCCACTACCACTCGTAACTTTTGCAAGAGAGCGCCATATTCAATCGAAGTGCTCCACACTGAATGCCCTCGATGACATGTTCTTCCTCAAAGATGGTGACCAAAACGATATCATAAATCCAGATGAACCTAACTAAATGTTTGAACAGGTTTGACATTACTTTGATTGGGCTTGACTGGCCGATTTAATCACCTGCTGGACAACAGCTTCTCACGTCATGGTTCATTCCCACATCATGGTTCATTCCCACATCATGGTTCATTCCCACATCATGGTCCATTCCGACAACATGGTTCATTCCCACATCATGGTTCATCCCCACAACATGGTTCATCCCCACAACATGGTTCATCCCCACAACATGGTTCATTCCCACATCATGGTTCATCCCCACAACATGGTTCATTCCCACATCATGGTTCATCCCCACAACATGGTTCATCCCCACAACATGGTTCATTCCCACATCATGGTTCATTCCCACATCATGGTTCATTCCCACATCATGGTTCATCCCCACAACATGGTTCATTCCCACATCATGGTTCATCCCCACAACATGGTTCATCCCCACAACATGGTTCATTCCCACATCATGGTTAATTCATGAAAGATCATGGCGTTTCCTCGTAACAACCTCCTTTCTAATGTACAAGGTGTGTCCACTACCACTCGTAACTTTTGCAAGAGAGCGCCATATTCAATCGAAGTGCTCCACACTGAATGCCCTCGATGACATGTTCTCGATGACATGACACAGATGACATGATCTGACTCTCTGGAAAATCCTCTCTATCTCTTTGCTGATGACTCCACTCTCTGCCGCTCCATTCCTCTTCCCTCAGATCGGCAGTCTGCAGCCTCCTCACTCTCTGAAGACCTGGACAAAATCACAGACTGGTCAAACAAGTGGAACATGTCTTTCAATCCTGCCAAATCTCACTCTCTTACTATGTCTCTCCGAAAAGATCGACTGGACAACCCTCCCATCTACTTTCTCAACAATCCTCTCCAAGAAGTTCTGTCACTCAAGCTTTTGGGTCTCACTATCTGCCATGATCTTTCTTGGGAAAACCACATTTCCAAGCTGGCCTCCAAAGCCAGTCGCCGACTGGGCATCCTCCGTCGTGCGAAGTCCTTCCTCGGCACACCTGAGCTCCTCACCACATACAAGGCTTTCATCCGCAGCTCTATGGAATACTGTTCTCCCCTATGGGCTGGTGCTCCTGCCTCACACCTGGCTCGGCTTCACGCTGTTGAATCCAAAGCTTTCAAAATCATTGGAATCTCCCGCGATGAAGCTATCTCTGAGGGCCTTTCACTCACTCACCGCAGGCAGGTAGGTGGTCTTTCTGTCTTCTACCGACTCCTCTCCGGCCTTGCTCCCCCAGCTCTCTCTGTGCTCTGTCCCCCAAATATTCCTACAGGTCGCACAAGATCTGCCAGCAACCCTCTGATGGTTAAACTGCCGAAATCTCGGCTCTCTGCTCACCTTCACTCTTTCATTCCTCTTTTCTCCCGCCTGTGGAACAAACTCCCACACTCCCTTCAATCCCTCTCCTCCCTCCAGGTCTTTAAAACAGCTGTTCACCACCATCTCTTATCTTCCCCCATCCATAACCTTGATCTTTTCTACCCCCACTAATTCACCCCAGATCCACCTTGTTTGAAATTCCAACTTATTTCCTGGAAATCCTGGCAGTGTCCATATGTTTATACCTCTCCCACCCCCCCCCCCCCTTCACATGCCTCCCCCCCTTCACATGCCTCCCCCCCAAAGCCCTCTCCCTCCCACAGATCTCTCGATGTCTCCATGTCTCTCGGTCCCTGCTCTCAAATGTTGTGTTTGTGTCCTTCCCCCTCTCTCCCCATCTTGTCTACCGCTCCCGATGTTATTTGTTTTATGTGTCTGTTTGTCTTTCTGTGTGATTAATGTTCGCTCTTTCACGAGCCTCGATCTTGTATACAAAAAAAAAAAAAAAAAAAAAAAAAAAAAATTCCCACATCATGGTTCATTCCCACATCATGGTTCATCCCCACAACATGGTTCATCCCCACAACATGGTTCATTCCCACATCATGGTTAATTCCCACATCATGGTTCATTCCCACATCATGGTCCATTCCCACATCATGGTTCATTCCCACATCATGGTTAATTCCCACATCATGGTTCATCCCCACAACATGGTTCATTCCCACATCATGGTTCATTCCCACATCATGGTTCATTCCCACATCATGGTTCATCCCCACAACATGGTTCATTCCCACATCATGGTTCATTCCCACATCATGGTTCATTCCCACATCATGGTTCATTCCCACATCATGGTTAATTCCCACAACATGGTTCATTCCCACATCATGGTTCATTCCCACATCATGGTTCATTCCCACATCATGGTTCATTCCCACATCATGGTTCATTCCCACAACATGGTTCATTCCCACAACATGGTTCATTCCCACATCATGGTTCATTCCCACATCATGGTTCATTCCCACATCATGGTTAATTCCCACAAAATGGTTAATTCCCACATCATGGTTCATTCCCACATCATGGTTCATTCCCACATCATGGTTCATTCCCACAACATGGTTCATTCCCACATCATGGTTCATTCCCACATCATGGTTCATTCCCACATCATGGTTAATTCCCACAAAATGGTTAATTCCCACATCATGGTTCATTCCCACATCATGGTTCATTCCCACATCATGGTTCATTCCCACATCATGGTTCATTCCCACAACATGGTTCATTCCCACATCATGGTTCATTCCCACATCATGGTTCATTCCCACATCATGGTTCATTCCCACATCATGGTTCATTCCCACATCATGGTTCATTCCCACATCATGGTTCATTCCCACATCATGGTTCATTCCCACAACATGGTTCATTCCCACATCATGGTTCATTCCCACATCATGGTTCATTCCCACATCATGGTTCATTCCCACATCATGGTTCATTCCCACATCATGGTTCATTCCCACATCATGGTTCATTCCCACAACATGGTTAATTCCCACATCATGGTTCATTCCCACATCATGGTTCATTCCCACATCATGGTTCATTCCCACAACATGGTTCATTCCCACATCATGGTTCATTCCCACATCATGGTTCATTCCCACATCATGGTTCATTCCCACATCATGGTTCATTCCCACATCATGGTTCATTCCCACAACATGGTTCATTCCCACATCATGGTTCATTCCCACAACATGGTTCATTCCCACATCATGGTTCATTCCCACATCATGGTTCATTCCCACATCATGGTTCATTCCCACATCATGGTTCATTCCCACATCATGGTTCATTCCCACATCATGGTTCATTCCCACAACATGGTTCATTCCCACATCATGGTTCATTCCCACATCATGGTTCATTCCCACAACATGGTTCATTCCCACATCATGGTTCATTCTCACATCATGGTTCATTCCCACATCATGGTTCATTCCCACATCATGGTTCATTCCCACAACATGGTTCATTCCCACATCATGGTTCATTCCCACATCATGGTTCATTCCCACATCATGGTTCATTCCCACATCATGGTTAATTCCCACAACATGGTTCATTCCCACATCATGGTTCATTCCCACATCATGGTTCATTCCCACATCATGGTTCATTCCCACATCATGGTTCATTCCCACAACATGGTCCATCCCCACAACATGGTTCATTCCCACATCATGGTTCATTCCCACATCATGGTTAATTCCCACAACATGGTTCATTCCCACATCATGGTTCATTCCCACATCATGGTTCATTCCCACAACATGGTTCATTCCCACAACATGGTTCATTCCCACATCATGGTTCATTCCCACATCATGGTTCATTCCCACATCATGGTTCATTCCCACATCATGGTTAATTCCCACAAAATGGTTAATTCCCACATCATGGTTCATTCCCACATCATGGTTCATTCCCACATCATGGTTCATTCCCACATCATGGTTCATTCCCACAACATGGTTCATTCCCACATCATGGTTCATTCCCACATCATGGTTCATTCCCACATCATGGTTCATTCCCACATCATGGTTCATTCCCACATCATGGTTCATTCCCACATCATGGTTCATTCCCACATCATGGTTCATTCCCACAACATGGTTCATTCCCACATCATGGTTCATTCCCACATCATGGTTCATTCCCACATCATGGTTCATTCCCACATCATGGTTCATTCCCACATCATGGTTCATTCCCACAACATGGTTCATTCCCACATCATGGTTCATTCCCACATCATGGTTCATTCCCACAACATGGTTCATTCCCACATCATGGTTCATTCCCACATCATGGTTCATTCCCACATCATGGTTCATTCCCACATCATGGTTCATTCCCACAACATGGTTCATTCCCACATCATGGTTCATTCCCACATCATGGTTCATTCCCACATCATGGTTCATTCCCACATCATGGTTATTTCCCACAACATGGTTCATTCCCACATCATGGTTCATTCCCACATCATGGTTCATTCCCACATCATGGTTCATTCCCACATCATGGTTCATTCCCACAACATGGTCCATCCCCACAACATGGTTCATTCCCACATCATGGTTCATTCCCACATCATGGTTCATTCCCACATCATGGTTCATCCCCACATCATGGTTCATTCCCACATCATGGTTCATTCCCACATCATGGTTAATTCCCACAACATGGTTCATTCCCACATCATGGTTCATTCCCACAACATGGTTCATTCCCACATCATGGTTCATTCCCACATCATGGTTCATTCCCACATCATGGTTCATTCCCACATCATGGTTCATTCCCACAACATGGTTCATTCCCACATCATGGTTCATTCCCACATCATGGTTCATTCCCACATCATGGTTCATTCCCACATCATGGTTAATTCCCACAACATGGTTCATTCCCACATCATGGTTCATTCCCACATCATGGTTCATTCCCACATCATGGTTCATTCCCACATCATGGTTCATTCCCACAACATGGTCCATCCCCACAACATGGTTCATTCCCACATCATGATTCATTCCCACATGATGGTTAATTCCCACAACATGGTTCATTCCCACATCATGGTTCATTCCCACATCATGGTTCATTCCCACA
This sequence comes from Myxine glutinosa, assembly GCF_964187855.1. NCBI lineage: Eukaryota > Metazoa > Chordata > Myxini > Myxiniformes > Myxinidae > Myxine > Myxine glutinosa. The sequence goes on from NC_136261.1 coordinate 133,269,747, forward strand.
TCATGGTTCATTCCCACATCATGGTTAATTCCCACAACATGGTTCATTCCCACATCATGGTTCATTCCCACATCATGGTTCATTCCCACATCATGGTTCATTCCCACATCATGGTTCATTCCCACAACATGGTTCATTCCCACATCATGGTTCATTCCCACATCATGGTTCATTCCCACATCATGGTTCATTCCCACATCATGGTTCATTCCCACATCATGGTTCATTCCCACAACATGGTCCATTCCCACAACATGGTTCATTCCCACATCATGGTCCATTCCCACAACATGGTTCATTCCCACATCATGGTTAATTCCCACAACATGGTTCATTCCCACATCATGGTTCATTCCCACAACATGGTTCATTCCCACATCATGGTTCATTCCCACATCATGGTTCATTCCCACATCATGGTTCATTCCCACATCATGGTTAATTCCCACATCATGGTTCATTCCCACATCATGGTTCATTCCCACATCATGGTTCATTCCCACATCATGGTTCATTCCCACAACATGGTTCATTCCCACATCATGGTTCATTCCCACAACATGGTTCATTCCCACATCATGGTTCATTCCCACATCATGGTTAATTCCCACATCATGGTTCATTCCCACATCATGGTTCATTCCCACATCATGGTTCATTCCCACATCATGGTTCATTCCCACAACATGGTCCATCCCCACAACATGGTTCATTCCCACATCATGGTTTATTCCCACATCATGGTTCATTCTCACATCATGGTTCATTCCCACATCATGGTTCATTCCCACAACATGGTTCATTCCCACAACATGGTTCATTCCCACATCATGGTTCATTCCCACAACATGGTCCATTCCCACAACATGGTTCATTCCCACATCATGGTCCATTCCCACAACATGGTTCATTCCCACATCATGGTTAATTCCCACAACATGGTTCATTCCCACATCATGGTTCATTCCCACAACATGGTTCATTCCCACATCATGGTTCATTCCCACATCATGGTTCATTCCCACATCATGGTTAATTCCCACATCATGGTTCATTCCCACATCATGGTTCATTCCCACATCATGGTTCATTCCCACATCATGGTTCATTCCCACAACATGGTTCATTCCCACATCATGGTTCATTCCCACAACATGGTTCATTCCCACATCATGGTTCATTCCCACATCATGGTTAATTCCCACATCATGGTTCATTCCCACATCATGGTTCATTCCCACATCATGGTTCATTCCCACATCATGGTTCATTCCCACAACATGGTCCATCCCCACAACATGGTTCATTCCCACATCATGGTTTATTCCCACATCATGGTTCATTCCCACATCATGGTTCATTCCCACATCATGGTTCATCCCCACAACATGGTTCATTCCCACAACATGGTCCATCCCCACAACATGGTTCATTCCCACATCATGGTTCATTCCCACATCATGGTTCATTCCCACAACATGGTCCATCCCCACAACATGGTTCATTCCCACATCATGGTTTATTCCCACATCATGGTTCATCCCCACATCATGGTTCATTCCCACATCATGGTTAATTCCCACATCATGGTTCATTCCCACATCATGGTTCATTCCCACATCATGGTTCATTCCCACATCATGGTTCATTCCCACAACATGGTCCATCCCCACAACATGGTTCATTCCCACATCATGGTTTATTCCCACATCATGGTTCATTCCCACATCATGGTTCATTCCCACATCATGGTTAATTCCCACAACATGGTTCATTCCCACAACATGGTTCATTCCCACATCATGGTTCATTCCCACATCATGGTTCATTCCCACATCATGGTTCATTCCCACATCATGGTTCATTCCCACATCATGGTTCATTCCCACATCATGGTTAATTCCCACAACATGGTTCATTCCCACATCATGGTTCATTCCCACATCATGGTTCATTCCCACATCATGGTTCATTCCCACATCATGGTTCATTCCCACAACATGGTTCATTCCCACATCATGGTTCATTCCCACATCATGGTTCATTCCCACATCATGGTTCATTCCCACATCATGGTTCATTCCCACATCATGGTTCATTCCCACAACATGGTCCATTCCCACAACATGGTTCATTCCCACATCATGGTCCATTCCCACAACATGGTTCATTCCCACATCATGGTTAATTCCCACAACATGGTTCATTCCCACATCATGGTTCATTCCCACAACATGGTCCATTCCCACAACATGGTTCATTCCCACATCATGGTTAATTCCCACATCATGGTTCATTCCCACATCATGGTTCATTCCCACAACATGGTCCATTCCCACAACATGGTTCATTCCCACATCATGGTTCATTCCCACATCATGGTTCATTCCCACATCATGGTTCATTCCCACAACATGGTTCATTCCCACATCATGGTTCATTCCCACATCATGGTTCATTCCCACATCATGGTTCATTCCCACATCATGGTTCATTCCCACATCATGGTTCATTCCCACAACATGGTCCATTCCCACAACATGGTTCATTCCCACATCATGGTCCATTCCCACAACATGGTTCATTCCCACATCATGGTTAATTCCCACAACATGGTTCATTCCCACATCATGGTTCATTCCCACAACATGGTCCATTCCCACAACATGGTTCATTCCCACATCATGGTTAATTCCCACATCATGGTTCATTCCCACATCATGGTTCATTCCCACAACATGGTCCATTCCCACAACATGGTTCATTCCCACATCATGGTTCATTCCCACATCATGGTTCATTCCCACAACATGGTCCATTCCCACAACATGGTCCATTCCCACAACATGGTCCATTCCCACAACATGGTCCATTCTGTTATATCCGTGTAATTTGAGGCCAATGTACGCCAGAAGGTTTTTCAGTTTTTAAAGAGAGCGAGGTTGATGGTGCACCATCCAAATCCCCATGCTTCCCTCCGAAATCAAAGTTGAAAGATGCCATAAAGTTCCACCAGGATTGACCCAATATCAAATTTTAAGTTGGAAATTTTCCCTTTTTTGACCCCTGATGGTCGAGAGGATATAAAATGGTGTAATATAAGTACAAACCAACAAGGCGATTTGTGTTCTGTGTTCAAGTATAGGGGATATATATTTCCCAGTGTGTACCCTGGATTAGAATAGGTACACCGTATCCCTGCGTGTCGGAAGAGACGACTAAGAGGGTTGGCGTCAGGAAGGGCATCCGGCCAGAAAAACATTGCCTCAAAAAGAGAACCATGACAATTACAACTACATATGGGCAGGGTGCAGCCCGAAGTGGAGATCAGTTTCTGAGGTTTGGGACATGGAATGTAGGGACAATCACAGGGAGATCAGGAGAAGTGGTGGAAGTATTGGTCAGAAGAAGAGTGGACATATGTTGTGTGCAGGAGACGAGATGGAAGGGAAGTGGTGTGAGAATGGTGAAGGGTAGGCAGGGACAGAAATACAAGTTTGTGTGGCAAGGGTGCCCGGAGGGCGTGAATGGTGTTGGTGTCCTGTTTTCTGAGGAGTTTGTAGACAGTGTGGTGAGTGTGACTAGAGTGAGTGATAGGTTGATAATGGTGAAAATGATGATTGGAAAGCTCTTGGTGAACGTCATCTCGGGATATGCTCCGCAGGTTGGTCAAAGCGATGAAGAGAAGGACAAGTTCTGGTGTGCGATAGAGAAGCTGATGGAAAACGTGAAAGATGAGGAAGTTGTTGTGGTAGGAGGAGACCTAAATGGACATGTGGGAAGGAGTATGGACGGTTTTGAGGGACTTCATGGGGGTTACGGATATGGTGTTAGAAATGGAGAAGGTGAAAGGATTTTGGAGTTTGCTGATGGAGCTGGTTTGTTGATTTGTAATACTCAGTTCCAGAAAGAGGATAATAAGCTTGTTACATACACGTCAGGTGGGTCGACGACAACCGTTGACTACCTGATGGTGCGTAGGTGAGATAGGGAGCACTTTCGGGACACAAAGGTGATCCCGGGGGAGGAGGCTGTTTCACAGCACCACTTGGTTGTCTGCGACATAAGGGTGAAAGATGTGAGGAGAGCTCGGCGGGTGAAGTACCAACCGAGAATGAAGGTGTGCAGGTTGATAGAGGTGACAGTAAGGGAGGCATTAAAAGAGAGGCTGAGTAGGGTCGAGGATGATGTGGTTGAGCTTGAAAGTGGTTGGATGTCAATGAAAGCTAGTCTGTTGGGAGCCGTTGGTGAGGTATGTGGATGGACAAAAGGACCACCGAGGCACTCGGAAACATGGTGGTGGGATGATGAAGTTGGAAAGAGGATTGACGAGAAGAGGAAGAAGTTCAAGGAGTGGCAGAAGGCGAAGGGTACGGGAGCAGAAACAGCAGAGCATGAAAGTTATAAGGCAGCCAAGAAGGCTGCAAAGAAAGAGGTAGCAAAGGCGCAGGAGGCATGTAGGAAAATGTTCGGAGAACGCTTGGATTCGGAAGAGGGTCAGAGAGCGGTATTCAGGATTGCAAAGCAGATAGCGAAAGAGAGGTGTGATGTGATGGGGATGAGTTGCTTGAAGGATGAAGTGGGACAAATCGTTGTGGAGTCAGATGGAATTAAAGGACGATGGAAAAGATGTATGGAAATGCTGTTGAATGTAGAGAATGAATGGGATGGCAACATAGAGAGCAACCCAGTTTTATGACCAGCAGAGGAGATAACTGAGAAGGAAGTTGAGGAAGCGATAAAAGCAATGAAGAGTAGAAAAGCGGGAGGGCCGACCGGAGTTGTGGGAGATATGTTGAAGGCAGCAGGAAGTTGGGGTGTGAAGAGAATGACAGAGATCTGTAATCTGGTGGTGAAAGAAGGCCGCATTCCAGTGGCTTGGGAACTGAGTACCCTCGTCCCTCTATACAAGGGGAAAGGAGACCCTCTGGAGTGTGGCTCGTACCGAACGATAAAGTTATTGGAGCATGGAATGAAGGTATTGGAAAGGGTGTTGGAGAGGAGGATAAGGAAGATGGTTAAGATCGACGAAATGCAGTTTGGATTTATGCCAGGAAGAGGAACTACAGACACGCTCTTTATTGTGAGGCAGTTGCAGGAGAAGTACATGGAGAAGAGGAAGAAGTTGTTTCTTGGGTTTGTTGGTCTGGAGAAAGCATTCGATGGGGTTCCACATGAATGATATGGGCATTGACGAAGTTAGGAGTGGAGGAATGGTTGATCAGAGTCGTGATGGCAATGTAAAAAAGAGCGCGCACAGCTGTAAGGATGAAGGACGGGAACAGAGGTGAGTTTGAGGTGAAGGTGGGAGTGCATCAGCGGTCGGTACTAAGTCCACTACTATTTGTTGCTGTGATAGATGTGCTGGCTCAGAACGTAAAGGAGGGTTTACGGTGGGAGTTGTTGTATGCAGATGATCTGGTGTTGATTGCGGAAAGTATGGATGGACTGAAGGAAAAGATGAACAAGTGGAAGGAATCTATGGAGACAAAAGGTCTTAAGGTGAATATCGGAAAGACGAAGGTGATGGCAAGTGGTAAAGCATGTGGCGAGGTGGAAAGAACTGGGAAGTGGGCATGCGCTGTGTGCAGGAAGGGTGTCAGAGTGAACTCCATTCAATGTACAATGTGCGCTGAGTGGGTCCATCAAAAATGTAGCAGTCTGAGAGGGTCATTAACCAGTGTGGCAGCTACATTCAAATGTAAGGTGTGCACAGAGGAGGTGAGTGTCGTTGAAGCTGAAGGGAAAGGTGTATGCTGCATGTGTGAGAAGTGTTATGATTTATGAGAGCGAGATATGGGTAATGGACGTAGAGCAGCAACGAAGGCTGGAGAGGGTGGAAATGCGAATGGTTCGGTGGATGTGTGGAGTATCGTTGAGAGAGAGGAAGACAAATGATGAATTGCGAAAGATGATGGGAATAGAGCCTGTGATGGATGCTGTGAAGAGGAACAGGTTGAGATGGTTTGGTCATGTGTTGAGGAAGGATGAAAGTGACTGGTTGAGAAGAGTGATGGAAATGAATGTAGAAGGAAGTAGAGGACGGGGAAGGCCGAGAAAGACTTGCCTAAGCATGGTGGAAGAAGAACTGCGGGCAAGGGGGTTAACAAGGAGAGATGCAGAAAATAGGGCAAAATGGAGAAGATTGTCATGGAGACCGCAAGGCTAACCCCCGCTCTAGCAGAGAAAATGGCCTTAAAATGCCTGTTGTTGTTTGATGTTGTTCAAGTACTGTACAGGGGAAGGTGGGGTTAGTTGGAACATTTTCCATGAAAACTCTTTTTACATAATACAGTTTTGTTTAGAAAAATAAAACATATTGCGCTACATATACAGTATATGCATTTGTGCTACAATTATAACATATTGAGAAATGCTTACATTTGACAGTTGCAGGTGCATATATCATGTCAGGTGACCATGTATCAAGTGTTCCAACTAACCTCAACCATGGAGTTAGTTGGTACATGGAGTAATTTGGAACATCCATTAGTCTATGGTTTTAGAGGCTTAACCTAAACTTCAGTCATCAAATAATAACCATTAGTGTGGCTGAAGTTTTGTTTCAGCCTTAAAACCATAAAATAATGAATTATTCTCAGAAAAATATGTTGATTAAAATTGGTTTTGACACAACTACTCTGTGCTGTAAGTAGACAAATCTACCAGGAAGATAAGTTTTTGTGAGCAACGCTTTGTACCACCGTTTTTGTATGGGCTGGAAGTTTCATTACAATATCTTTGTGTTCATGACGATACTCTTCAACTTTTTCATGGTCATGGAATGAAAATATAGGATACTCAGCCTTTGCCTTGGTATAGCTGCAGCGTATGAAGAACTTCGGTAGGGCAAAATATAGTATTGTGGGGTTAGTTGGAACATGTTTGAACGAACCCCATGCTTTCTGTTCCAACTAACCCACAATGGCCATGTGACAATCTTGTGTACAGGACGCTTCGGACGTAAAGCTGGGTGTGTCCTCTGCTGGCGTTGTTTGGTGAATGTGAAAGACCATTCATTGTCTTTCGCGAAGAGTAGACAAGTTAAGACCAGCACCCAGACCTAATTCAAAATTATCGTCGCCTTTCTTCACGAGCCGATTTGTGAAAGATTTGGGCCAACCAAAAGAAGGTGGATTACTGTTAATGAGTGTGAGGGCAGGTGAGGGAGGGAATGAGTAGTACAAGTTGAACAGTGGTGGCTAAAAATATTGGTACCCTTGCAGGTTTTATTTTAATTTGTTTTGTGTACAACATCGAGGCTCGTGTAAGAGCTAACATTAATGACAAAAAAACACAAACGGACACATAAAACATATGATAAAGGGAGCGGGAGAGAGAGGGGAGTACAACAGTACAACAGTAGAGAACAGGGACATCAGGAGATCTGTGGGAGGGAGAGCGCTTGGGTAGGGGTGGAGGGGGGGGGGCATGGGAGGGTGGGAGGGGTGGGAGAGGCATAAAACAAATGGACACTGCTAGGCCTTCCATGAAAGAAGTTGGTATTTCAAAAGAGTGGATCATTTTTTGACAAAATTATTGACACCGTCGACTTAATATTTGGTAGCACAGCCTTTGGACAAAATAACTGCAGTCAAACGCTTCCTATAGCCATGAATGAGCTTCCGACACCTCTCTACTGGCAGTTTGGCCCACTCTTCTTGTGCAAACTGCTCCAGTTCTCCCGGATTTGAAGGGTGCCTTCTCCCAACTGCTGTTTTCAGATCTCCCCACAGGTGTTCAATGGGATTTAGATCTGGACTCATTGCTGGCCACTTCAGAACAGTCAAGTGTTTTGGCTTGAACCATTCCTATGGGTGTTTTTTGAAGTGTGTTTGGGGTCATTGTCCTGCTGCAAGACCCATGACCTTCGACGGAGATCCAGCTTTCTGACACTGGGTTGAACATTGCGCTCCAAAATGCCTTGGTGATCTCCTGATTTCATGATGCCATGCACACATTCAAGGCACCCAGTGCCAGAGGCAGCACAGCAACCCCAAAACATCACTGAACCTCCTCCATGTTTGACTATAGGGAAGGTGTTCTTTTCTTTGAAGGTTTCATTTTGTTTTCTGTAAACATAGAGATGATGTGCTTTACCAAAAAGCTCTAATTTGGTCTCATCTGTCCACAGGACATTCTCCCAGAAGGATTTTGGCTTGTTCAGGTGTGTTTTGGCAAATTCCAGTCAGGCTTTCTTATGTCTCTCTATCAGCAGTGGGGTCCTCGATAGAACCTCCCTTCATTGATTTGGCAACGGATGGTGTGTTTAAACTGTCGTACCTTGTGTCTGAAGGTCAGCTTGAATCTGTTTGGCAGTTGATCGAGGTACTTTCTCCACCATTCAAACAATCATTTACTGCAATCTTCGATCAAGCTTTCTTTTGCGGCCACGTCCAGGGAGGTTGGCTACAGTGCCCTGGGCCTTAAACTTCCTGATAACATTGTGTACGGTGGACACAGGAACATCAATGTCTCTGGAGATGGACTTGTAGTCTTGAGATTGTCCATGTTTGGCTATAATCTTGTGTCTGACCTCCTCAGACAATTTTCTCGTTTTCTTTCTTTTCTCCATGCTCATTGCGGTACACAGTGACACAAAACAGCAGAATGACTGCTTTTCTCTATTCAAACTGGTTGAATGAGTGATTTTTATATTGCAGGCACCTGCAACTCACCATATGTGGGTTCACTTGCAAAGTAAAGGAGAATCACCTGCTTGAAATCTCATTATTTCTAACAACTTCTAAAAGGTGCCAATAATAATGTCCGGGCCATTTTAGGATTTCTGTGTGGAATAAGCTGAGATTTAGTAATCTTTTCAGATTTTTTTGTTTTGTTCCACTGCAAACCAAAGAAATACATTTGTGGATACCAAAATATTTTTTTATTTCAACACTTTTCTGAAAGAAATGGTGCATTATTTGAAAAAAGTGCAAGGGTGCCAATATTTTTGGCTACGACTGGAATAGTAGTTGTAGTAGTAATAATAGTAGTAGTAGTGATTTTAAAATGCCTTGCAAGAAACTTTAAGGGATGAGGCCCGTCGAAGCCTCTGCCAGCCTGGTGTTGGCTTAACGGTTACGGTGGCTGGCATGAAATCTTTGGGTCTTGAGGTGGAGCCCTTTCCCTGTCAGCCGTTGAATTAACACCAGTTGGGTTGATTCAGACGGTCATCCTTCCGAGTTCGGCAAAATGAGTACCAGCTTACTGGTAGTGGGGGGGGGGGGGGGGGCGATGGGGGGGCCAAACAGCCACAGGCTGCATACATAGCACCACCACCAAAGCCTGCGCATTGGTTGCCAACCTATGGTTGCTTATACGTGCTCCGTCCTTTGCAATTGTGAGCAGCAAGCAAGGAAGCAGCACATTCCATTATAAACATCTTTGGTGTGACTCGGCCTGAGTTCGAGGAATTAACCTCCCAGAGTCAAATGAGACGCTCCACCACACCACCACCATGTCGGGTCACGTGTCAATAACACACGAAAAGAACAACTGTGTTTATGACATTAAATTGACAAATTCCAATGATTGTTCCCAAAACGTGTTCTCTCGAGACGCAAAATAGAATGAAGTTTTGCATTTCATCTCAGGCGAACACGTGGAAGAAAGCACCGCGGGCATCTTTCAGTTGGTTAACGAGGAAAGGCAATGACTGAAATAAGTGATTCATTGCACGGTTCCTGTGGCGAGACGCGAGGAGACAACGAACGGGAAGGGGGAGGGGGGGGGGGGGAGTTCTAAAATGTGGCCTTGGGCGGGAAAATGGGGCATAAAAAGTCCGCAAGAGTTACGTTTAGGCCTTTCATAGCAGACACATCGCGAGTCCGTTACCCCGGTTACCCTGGAGTGAGATGCAAATGAGTGGGTGGGGACCGACGACCGGCCAGCTCAGCCAATGGACGGCGCGAGGAGGCGGAGCCACGCGAGCTTGGGGGTGTGGCTATACGGGCCGAGTGGTTCGATGGGCAGAGTCCTTGGGAGTTGGGACACGCGATCGAGACGCACGGTCTTTCTCCTCACGGGCTTCAAGTCGTTCCGGGCGTTTCGTCCAACAGGGCATCGCATTGTCGTCAGTAACGAGTCGTCTCAATTGAAATCTCTTTGCAGTCGCAACGTTTGCAGCATCGACATTTTTGGGGTATGTATGAGCAAGCGTGTTCCCGTCGCTTCGCTCTTGTTTTAAACGACTCGATCGGACACCTTCTTACCTTCATAGCACTGCGAGCTTGACCGAGGGATCCATCACAGGTATGACTAGGAATGAGTGAGTTGGTGAGCACACGTACAACAACATTGAGGTGATGATGATGACCAGGGGTGGACCCATCGGACGGGACAGGTAGCTGCGAAATGCGCGCGTCGGTGTTGAATGTCTCGGTGTTTGTTCAAATATTTGGTGATGTCTGACTCCGGGCAAACAGCACGTGCAACACGGTGTACGAGCACGGAGTTCTAGTTCTAGCCGTGGACAAGCTCGTCCAGAGTATTCTTTAATTATATATACTCGCAAGTGGAGTACTTATTGGGATTCCCGCTTCTTGCGCGTGCACACCGTGGAACTATACTTCGCATGCGCAGTCCGCTCCCAGTGGCCTGGCCCTGAATGATGCGTCATGACGTAAACGCGTATGTGATGCAGTACGCACGACATTGCCGTTACAGTCGCTGAGCTTTTTTTTCTTTTCTTTTTTTTCCCAAAAGTTTGAGGGTTTTGAAATTCCAAAGATGGTCGAACCTTCTTGTATTTGTGTTTAATATATAGGAATACCAAGTACAATGACTATTCATTGCTGTATCATTCTATAGTATTGGGGGAGGGGAAGAGGAGGTGGGAAGTGTTTGTGGCTAAAGAGGATTATAAGAGATAGTGTGGGAGGAATGGGAAAAGGAAAACCATAGGAGATCGGGATAAGATGGTCGGGAGGCAACACTGGGAAGAGGGGGGTCTTGGGTTGAAAAATAACTTTTGAATTAAGAAGAAAATAAATATCATCATGGTATATATAGGGGAGAAAAGTAAAAGTAGGGGAGTTGGATTGGAGCAAGAAAAAGCGTTAAATTGGGAATATAAGTGCGGAATAGACGAGGAAATTTGTGAATTCTGAGGAATGTTTTTTTTTTTTTAACCAAGATAATCAGTGTATAGATATCCCACAAGAAGTCCATGAAACGTGATGTGATTGAACGAAAGCAAGGCACCATCTGTTTATTATAGATGTAAATATTTAGTATTTTTTATTTCCTTCCCTCTCCCTCCACCCGACCTCTACCCCCTGTAAGGTCAATACGTGACTTCCTTTCCTTCTCTTTAGTACTTGCTCTCCCCTACCACCCTCCCTTCCCCTTCTCACTTTGAATATCTCCAATTTAGGTCTTTCCTTCTCCCACTCGGTGCATACTTCATAAATAGATGACCTCTAAACGTTATTGCATGATAAACAAGGGTAAACAATGTTCTCCAGATCGCTGATGTTTTCGAGGATGTCGATTTGCTCATTTTGAACACCAGAAACACCCTCTCCCTTCGGGAGCAAGTCGTCGTCGTCGTCGTCCGCCCCTCTCCCACCAGGGGGGATGTTTGCGCCCATGACCTGACCCTGAGTCCGACCACCACATGTGAAAAATTTGGTGGAGATCGGGCCAGCCATGGTTTTTTTTCTCCATGATTTTCAGATTTACATACGTACACATACACACACACATACACACACACACATACATCAGATAATTGCCTTATTTAATATAGTAGGATGGCATGACACCTGCCACAGGATGCTTGGCAAGTGAAATTGCTCGAGGAAAACTATACGAATGACTTTTCGGGGGATCGTAGATCAAACGTTAACATGGACATCGGGTGATGGAAAGTATGGAGAAAAATATTTGGAGTGAGAGATGATGTTCATGATCATCGATGAAAACAGCATTCGATTGAGCCAAATGAGGATTTTGTATTTATTCCAATCTTAATCTCTGCTGGAAAATTCTTTCCCGACTCGGACTTAAAAAAAAGTTTTCCAGTAACTGCAGATATGTGCCAAATATCCAAAGCCTTTGGTTCCATTTAATAATGCTGGAGATAATGCGAGAGAGCGGCTGGCCAAAGCAGTGTGCTTTGGCGCAAGCTGCGAACTGCATTCTTCCAAAGTCAACAGAGCGCGGATTCTTTCCCGAGACTTCTCGAGCACCCTCGAGGGTTCGCACTGAGAGACACCAAATGTGTTTCTCATCGTTAACAAAAGCCCTCAACGCTCACAAAGACCTTTGTGGATTGTAATTTATATTTCCTCTCGATGTGTCGGTTTCTTATTTAGCCGGTTATTTTATTTTTTCCTTACAGAACCTTTTTTCCCCCCTATGGCTGATTGTAACAAAGACGCCGTCAGCACGATGTGAGTTGTAATGATGATTTTTTTTTTGCGGACGGGCAGAAACACATGGACGAACAATGCGGATGCGGAGCCGAGAAATGGATTGAAGATGTGAGATCCGGTTGGGATGCAGAAGCTTCCTGATAGCCTCTAATGTTTACCGGATTGAGCCGTGTGGCATGCAATTCCGAGTTAATGTGGACACCACTCGCTGTAAATCTACTAAACAAAGCAGCGCACATGGAATATATTGGTATCCATTTGTTTTGAAATATATTATCGCAATTTAACGTTCAGCCGAGTTTACCATTAAAACCATATCATTCATGGTGCGGGCGTTAACAATCCTACCAATCCTACGGTGTCCGGCGAGAAGACTAGGCGAGCTATCCCCGGCACCATGGCCAGTTTCAAAATTCCTTCTCTAACCTGTAAGGGATCCTGCATCCGTGGCACAGCCGTCCCTACAGCCTAAGATTGATGTAAACTCGCAGCCACATGCTGCATATGAAAGAAGCAGTAGGAGATGCCAGTGTGTGAGTAATGAGAATGTAATGAGACATTACGCCATACGGGCTGACAACAGCTCCACACACCTCAACTCGTTTATTCCTCGCTTAGCCCTTCTATGGAACCGCCTTCCAGATGCTCTTCTACTCTTCCCTCCAGTGCTTCAGGCAGGCAGTGCACCACCACCTCATGTCACCCCCCCCCCCCATCCTGACCCATTATCTTTATTACCCACATTAACCCTTCCTGACCCAATCATCTTACTTGCTGATTTCAGCGATTCCTCCCCTTCTCCCTTTCTCTCTCTTCCTTTACTGTTCGGCCATTCCCTTTGCCGGTATGCCCAATTGTTTCCCCACTACTCCTTTGTCAATTTAACTTTGCTCTTCCATGATCATTGCTCTTGTTGGAAAAATAAAGAAAGAAGAGAACAGGTTCCGTATGCACCTTTGAGCCTTTGAGTTTGGGTTCAATTCCCACCCTGACTTTAAACTGCCAATCTGGTGATTCACAGACGGAGCACTGCATGAATGCGCCCCATCCAAGTATTCATATTCCCAGTTCTTTGGAAGTGTCATTGAGGCGGGTGTCCCATCAGCTACCATTCACTTGCAGGGGGTGAAGATCCCATGTTACCTTTTGAACGTCATTGTAGACCATTCTTTGCTGGTACCCTGGCTAAGTTCTATCTCAAGCCTTGGGTGAGGGCTGTTTTGACTAAAACATCTTGTGATGGAATAATGAACCTTCCAGGATAAATACTTTTCACATCTCAATCATGGGCTTGCTGATTCTACCCAAAATATATCGAGCAACAACAACAACAACAACACCAATGTGACATCATGGAAGTACTTGCCGTGAATAAAAGGGCACTTTAATTTCCTGTGTGATAATGCATGCTTTGAAACGGCATACAGTCACGTGAAAAAGTAAGTACACCCCATGTAAAGTTTTGACTTTTTCAACATATTTCAACATACAGCTATTTGATCTTCATTTCAACAATATTGAGAGATAAAGGTGCTATAATATAACAAATATCATGAAACATTTACATTTTGTAGTCCATTGTATAATTTAAATACACATAAATGCAAATTTCACATGTGGAAAAAGTAAATACACCCCTACATTTATCACTACTTCAAATACCTAAAATTAGAATCAGTTGCACCATCTCAGGTGCAAATGAGTAGAACATCGTTAGAGAGGATCTTGGAGGAACCTGTCTTATTTAAACCTCGGACATTTAGTTTGGTTTGCTCTTTGTTGTTGAAGTGTGCGGCGTCACCATGCCTAGATCAAAAGAGCTCTCTGAGGCCTTCAGAAAGAAGGCTATAGATGCTTACGAGTCTGGGAAGGGATTTTAAAAGATCTCCAAACAATTTGAAATCAATCATTTGACTGTCCGGAAGATCATCTGCAAGTGGAGAAGATTCCAAACAACTGCCAACTTGTTCAGGCCAGGCCGCCCCAGCAAGTTCAGCCCGAGAGCAGACTGCAATATGCTGAAAGAAGTCTCTAAGAACCCCAGAATGTTATCACTGGACCTACAGGTAGAGCTATTGCCACGGTTGATGTCAAAGTGCACGAGTCTACCATTAGAAAGAGGCTGCACAAATTTGATCTACATGGGAGGTGTGCCAGGAGGAAACATTTGCTGTCCAGAAAGAACATCAGGGCAAGACTAAAATTTGCCAATGAACACCCAGGCAAAGACCAGCACTTCTGGAACAATGTGCTCTGGACAGATGAGTCAAAGGTAGAGCTATTTGGCCACAGTACCAGAAGACATGTTTGGCGAAAACCAAAGACAGCATTTGACCACAAGAACCTGATGCCAACTGTAAAGCATGGTGGTGGAAATATTATGGTTTGGGGCAGCTTTGCTGCATCAGGGCCTGGGCAGCTCACCATCATAGAATCCACTATGAATTCTTCATTGTACCAGAGGGTGCTTGAGGATAATGTGAGGCCATCTGTCGGAAAGTTGAAGCTCAACCGAAGGTAGACCTTGCAACATGACAATGACCCTAAACATACCTGTAAATCCACCAAGGAATGGCTGAAAAGAAAGAAATGGAGGGTCCTGGAATGGCCAAGTCAAAGCCAGGATCTAAATCCCATCGAGATGTTGTGGGGGGATTTGAAACGAGCTGTGCATACAAGAAACCCCTCAAACATCGCACATCTGAAAGAATTCTGCATGGAGGAGTGTGCAAAAATTTCTCCCAGTCAGTGTCAGAGACTGGTAGACAGTTATAAGAAACGCCTACTTGAAGTTGTTTCTGCCAAAGGGGGCAATACCACCTATTAGAGCCAAGGGTGTACTTACTTTTTCCACATGCGAAATTTGCATTTATGTTTATTTAGATTATACAATGGACTACAAAATGTAAATGTTTCATGATATTTGTTGTATTATTTCACCTTTATCTGTCAATATTGTTGAAATGAAGATCAAATAGCTGTATGTTGAAATATGTTGAAAAAGTCAAAACTTGACATGGGGTGTACTTACTTTTTCACGTGACTGTATGTAGCGGAACTCTCTGTCTCTTCCTTTGAAATGTATTTTTGTTTCAATGCCCATCATTGAATGACAAATGGGAAAATTTGTGACCCCCCACCCCACCACCATAGTAGACAGTAGTCGCACAATGTAATCTGTCATAAACAGATGTTTGATGTCATTACCACAAAGCTGGTTCACATGGTCATCAAAAATGTGTTTTTCTGTTCCCAGTATACAGTGGCCTCCAGTCATTGCATTCTGCATATAGTTTATCTGTCACACTTCTGTTTTCTGCTTTGAAATGTTTTTATTTGATCATTATTTATCAAAACAAACTCTGCTTTTTCTTTGCCAAAACATCAAAATCGCAGTTCACTGATTTATAAAAGAAACACATGCAAGCGTATATACAGAACAAGCCAAGTTGCTGAGATGTTTGCCATGGCAACCGCATTCAGACAATCGCCGCCATGATCTAATCAGGTTGAGAAAATGCCATGAGGTATAAATAGAGATCTGCAATATGAAAGCTAAATGTTCAGCGGTTTTGAAATATCGCGCACACAAAAGTACATGGACAGGTGATCGGTCGTTCGGACAGAGCTTATTTGAATGTCTCCCGTTTCTGACCTTGCCGGACGGATGGGGGACAAAAACAAATGTTACTAGATAATGGGGTGAGGGGACAAAACAGGCATGATTCTACCTACCAAAGAGATTCTTTGTGTCTTCTTTTTTCTTTTATTGAATATGCATGCACATCATATATATATATTGTTATGGATATGGGGGACGACACTCCCGTTAGCAAGGGGGGGTGGGGGGGGGGGGTTAATCCCCTTGTCCTGTTAAGCTGGCCGTCCGACCGGTCCTGGGGGTATGACGTCACTTCCGGTCGATGGTAAGTAGGGTTGTAAGCCCAATTTGTCTTAATACCTAAGTACTACCACCGGCCGTAAGCGAGGAAATACTCCCACCCGG
Organism: Myxine glutinosa; assembly: GCF_964187855.1. Classification (NCBI taxonomy): domain Eukaryota; kingdom Metazoa; phylum Chordata; class Myxini; order Myxiniformes; family Myxinidae; genus Myxine; species Myxine glutinosa. Next base: position 133,286,133 of record NC_136261.1, read on the forward strand.
GCCGCGCGTGATTGGATTGCGCCGAGCGAAGCGAGCTGCGACTCGGGCCGTTATCAAGAGACTAAACCCGACTATAAAGCGTTTGGCCAAAATCGCGCCACAGGTATTCAATGGGAAGAAGGGACTAAAGCGATCGGGGGAAAGAAGAAACCAAAGTAAAGGAATACCAGATATTTATTAACTATATACAAAACCAAAGAAGAAACGAAAGTAATATACAGAAGAAGAAGAAGATACACAGGGCAGCCTTAAGCAGTCTTATATTACCAACGCCCAGGACAGACAAACAGACTTACACGAAAGAGGAATAGCAGGCAGGAATGACTGGAAGAAGGAGAAGGGTCCATGCAGGTGACAGGGTAGGAAGATCCGGGCCAGTGCGCAGCGTCGAAGGTGGCTCCAGTCCACGCTCCGGGCTCGAGGCGAAAACCCCGGCGGCAGCTGCACGTATTCGTTCACGCGGTAGGGGCTTTTCGAAACAGCTCGTCAGAGGGCTCCGCGCAGCTCCGTCTCTCTCTCAGCCAGACCCCACCAAGCGCCGTCTCCAACCCAAGCCGACTCTCTGAACCTTCTCACTCGACTCTCAACCGTACCTTCTCACCCGACTGTTCAAGCAGTCCCTTTCAGCCGCTTTTATCGTTCGTGTTGGAATCAAGCCGCCGGCTCTGATGACACACCTACCGGTTGGCTCACCGCGGCGCTGGTTGGCCGGCAAAGGGCTCGCTGACTCCACCTCTGCCGATGTGTCGACGTGCCACACCTTGTTCTGGTGGCTCCGCCCCCTTCTTCCTCGGCTTGACCGCATGGCTAATGGCAGCGTGGTGCCAACAAAAACAGCCCAATGCAATGGCGGCGAACGCCGCCCTACTGTTACTTTGCGGGGACGATTGGGGGGATTGAAAGGAACCTATCTTATTTGATTAATGCAACGCAGATTCAACTATTGGGAACAGATCCTTAACTGAAACACATAATAATGAAATAACTACAGAGAGGTCCTATGGTTCTCTACGTGTTGTACATGGACTAACTCGGGTGCGATCTTTAATAAAGCCAATTAATGGGGATATTTACAGGGGATCATTTATAAGGGAAACATTTACTAAAATTTACTAGTGAAGGTTCTAAAAACCGTAACACAGCACCCGTTTTTCCTCTAGGGCCGTGCCGGCCCGAAATAACTTTACTTAATGTGACACTCAGGTGTAGTAGCCCTCTACTATTAACCTTACCCTTGAGTGCGACAGTTTTAAAACAACAACGTATGTCCCGCCTGCTACGTTGCATCGTACCGAACAGACTCACGCCCACAGAATAACCGAATCACGGAATGGTTTTCAAACTATACATTTACGGTGGGGAGCATTATTTACAAAACACTAATTTGTATTTACACTGCAAACCCAGGACCTGTCATTTTGGGAGACAAAATATCTTTTGAAAAGAGGAAGAAGCATGCACTGCACTGCACTGCACCGATACACCAATTACACCATACTCTAGTGCCCTGGGATGCACAATTGATATTGCAGTGCACCCCCGAGCACAAGAGCATTACAAAGCACCAAAGCACCATCCAGTGCTCATTTCACACATTTCAATAAAGAACACAAACTGTTGACCTGGTTGTCCGCTCCTGCTTCCTCTGCTCTGCTGGTCCGATGTTTCTTGATGTTGTCCTTTCTTGTGGCTTGCTGCCTATTTGAAAATGATAAAAAGGCACACAACGCGCCATTTTTATTTAGGGCCAACAGGGGCCAACTATGGGTGGTCCACCTGTATGGCAAAAGGCGCCACCTCACCGTGGTCCGCAAGCAAGGACTCTCTCTGGCCATCATGGCCAGTCCCAGCAGAGGGGTCAAGCCCCAACACGTGGGGTCCATCGGTGTGTGGTGCTTGGCCACAAAACGTGTGGTCCATATGGTGGTGCTAGGCCGTAAGTCGTGCGGTCCATAAGGTGGTGTACCGGTCCAGGCAGGCTGTGCAGCGGCGGCTCGGGCACACAAGTGCGGCTACCTGCACACTCCCCCCGGACCCAAAATAACAAGCCGTGAGTGGGGAAGGAAAGGACACAGCAAGCATCAGAGCAAGGTCACAAGGGTACACATCCAAACAAGGTAATGCAGATGTGAGGTGCACATGGGAGCGAGCGGAGAAAGCTCGTCCCTACCGTACGTCACCCCTCCTGTCACCTACCCTACCCTTGCCCTTACCCCGTATTTACAAAACTCTACACATTTACAAATTCGTCGCTATCGTCTCGTCTTCGCCATAATCTCCCCTAATACCAAATTCGTCAACAATCCCAATTTCTCATCAATCCCTCTATTCCGAATTTACCCCCAATTCCGATTCCTCATCAATCCCTCCTAAGGAGGAAGAGATGGAACAACAAGCACAATGTCACACTTACGTCATGATGCGTCTCACCATTCCAAACATTTGCACACAAAAAAAAAAAACCATGGTGTGGAGTCATATCATCCCCTCAGGTGAGTGGCTGCAGATGGTGCGAAGGGATTTCAATCCTAACTATACTTCTAAATGACTTTAACACCTTTACCCTACCCAGGGTCTTTCCCTGCAAAACCATTGGCCACTTTACTCTATGCGGTTCTAAAAACCAATTCCCACTGACAATCTGTGGCGCTCACCAATTTGGGGTCTCACTCCCCCGATTCAACTCCCTGTGCCTTCGCACAATTTCCGGGCTGGGTCGTAGAGCTGGCGCTCCCAGCAGGTCCGCTCACCTGCACACCTCCGCCACTGCAGTTGCCTCCGAGCTTACCTGCTCCTTGCCCTAACCTACCTGGGGAAGGCCCTCTGGCTCCCTTACCCCACTACCGCCTTCTCTGGCGTCGGGCTACCCGTGTCCGTCCTCCGGATCCTCGGGGCCCCACTGAACAAATCTACTGGCTCCCAGAGCCCACCTGCGGCCTCACCTGGCCGACAGACTAACAGTGGCGGAGTGCCCATTCAATTACACTCACCAACAGGCCACACGCCCAGCCATTTCCACTTCACTAATGCACCCATCCAAACACCAATCTACCACACGCACCACAGATGCCAATATCCACCACAATTTACCTATACCCTCTGCCTACTCTTAAACTACCCTCCCCGGGTATTCGTGAAAGGGGTCCATCTTCCCCATCCACTCCTTTCGCACCAACCACTCCACTCCACATATTCCACACTGCTCACTCCACACCATCCATTCCATACTCCATACTCCCTTCATTCCATGCTCAATTCACCCGTGCTTCACCTGCACTTGCTCACTCACCTGGTGCTCACACACACCTGGTGGCTCTTGGACCCGTCTTTCCTCCCAGGCTCATTCATGCAATACAACTCACACTCGCACCTTTCACAATACGCTGCTCAATCACCTCCTTCACACACACTGCATCGTCTAAGCTGACTAGCCCCCTTCTGAAACTCGCCCCCCCCCCCCCCCGTCTTCCCTTATACTAGGCGCTCCCACGTTGTTATCATCCAACTAATCTGCTACGTCCCCTCTACAGTTATAATGTCGCTACTTAGCTCTACAGTTACCTATTGTCATCTCTAAGTCCCTAACAATAACCTAACCCTCCCGGGCTAGTTTGCACAGCCAAAACCCCATAACTAATGCTCATGTGCCCGGGTGGATGGGAGGGATGGCAGAGTTGCCATCCCTCCACATCGGGCATCTCTCACTATCACCCCCAGTCCTCTGGCACTATGAGCCCCCTTCACAAGAGGTACTGGGTCCTGCCTCGGCATCTAAAGCCGAGGCAATCCACGAGGGCGCCTGCTCGCCGATATAAGGTCTTATACGGTTGGCATGGACGATCCGAGGGAGGGCTCGTGGCCCCATTTTGATCTTTACAACCACGTCACAGACTTGCGACAGGACGATCCCCGGGCCTTGCCAGGGAGAGGTGAGTTTGGGGCACCTACCCTTCCGCCTCCGGGGATTAAAGAACCAAATCTTCATTCCCGGAGCGTACTGGCTCCCCTGGCTCCGGTGGTCGTACCTGCGCTTCATCTTGGCCCCCGCCAGATGGAGTTGGCGGCGGGCGAAGGCATGGACCCTCTCCATGCCTTCCTCCAGGTGACGTGCGTAACCCTCCCTCGGCGGGATATCAGTAATGTCTGGCACGGGACCGCATAGCAAGTCGGCGGGAGCCCGCAACTCCCGCCCATACATGAGCAACGCTGGACTGCATGCGGTGGCCCCGTGCTGGCTAGTTCGGTAGGCCATCAATAAGTATGGGAGATGTTCGTCCCAGTCATCCTGACGGGTGGTGGTGAACAAGGCCAGTTGTTGGACCAATGTTCGATTGAACCTTTCCACCATCCCGTCAGATTGGGGTCTTAGGGGCGTTGTTCTGGTTTTCCTAATTGACAGGAGTCTGCACACATCTTTTAGCAATTGGCTTTCAAAATTTCGTCCCTGATCGGTGTGCAGCTCCTGTGGAATCCCATGCCGACATACAAATCCTTCCACGAAGGCCTGCGCTACCACCCCGGCTTCTTGGTTGGGGAGGGCGTAGGCCTCCGGCCACTTGGTGAAATAGTCCATTACAACGAGGATGTACTTATTACCTTAGCAGGTGCGGGGTAGTGGTCCTAGAATATCCATAGCCACCCGCTCAAGGGGGGCCCCAACCTGGTGTAATTGAAGGGGGGCCCTCATCCTCCCTGCTGGTCCCTTTTTGGCAGAACAGGCGTCGCATCTCCGACACCAGTCCTGTATGTCGCGCCCCATATTCACCCAATATAACCTCCGGCGGAGCCGAGATGTTGTCTTTGTCCTGCCCAAATGGCCGCCGGAGCGGGTACCATGCACCTGTTGTAATATGACGTTCTTAAATTTGTCAGGGACTATCACCAGCCAGGAAGTTCTCTCAGAGGGAACCTCCACCCACTTGCGATACAAGATGTTATCCTTCAATTCCAGGGTCTGCCACTGAGCCCAATATGCCTTTGTTTGTGCCCCGAGGGGATGACCTCTTCCCCATTAGGTCTTTGCCCCAATTTGACCCATGTGTACACCGGTCCCAGGATGGGATCCTCCTGCTGGGCCGTGCTCCATGCCAAAGTTCCGAATTCTTCATCTGCGGTTAGTGGCAAAATTGGCCCTCTCACCCGGGTTGCACGGACGACGAGGATCGGGGCAGAATCGCCCAATTGCTCCCTCTCCTCCTGTCTCGCACAAAATTTACAGTTTCCCCCCAGACAAGGACGCTGAGAGAGTGCGTCAGCATTACCATGGGCCTTCCCGGCCCTATGTGTCACATTAAAATCGTACTGCTGCAACTTTTCCAACCACCTTGAAATTTGGCCCTCCAGTTCCTTGAACCGAAGGAGCCATTGCAAGGAGGAATGGTCAGTTCGAACCAAAAATTTCCCCCCGCACAAGTATGGGTGGAAATGGTTCATGGCAGCCAGCATAGCCAATAGTTCCTTGCGGGTGACGCAATAATTTCGTTCGGGCCTACTCAAGGCCCGACTATAATAAGCAATCACTCTCTCCACGCCCTCCTGTGTCTCCGACAAAACTGCGCCCAATCCTTCCTGGCTTGCATCCGTGTCCAGGGTAAATGTCCCGTCACTAGTGGGGTAAGCTAGAATGGGTGCGGATGTCAAACACCCCTTCAATTTTAGGAAGGCCTCTTGGCACTCCCTTGTCCAATTAAATCGCGTCCCCTTCTCCGTAAGCCGGTGAAGGGACCGGCCCAACTCTGGAAATTTCGCCACAAAGCACCGGTAGTAGGAGCAGAGTCCCAAAAATCCCCGCACCTCCTTGATGGTATGTGGTGCGGGCCACTCCTCTACCGCTGTAATTTTGCCTGGGTCTGTTTTTACCCCCTCGCGACCGATAACGTGACCTAGATAGGCCACCTCTCTTGCAAACAAAGTGCACTTACTCGGACTCAGCTTCAACCCTGCCTGTCTGAGGCACCCAAACACCTGGTCCAAATTAGCTATAGTCTGGGGGAATGTTTTGGCATGTACTAGGACGTCATCCAGGTATACCAGGCAGGACTGCCTTGGCATGCCGCCTAGCACATGTTCCATTAATCTCTCAAAGGTGGCGGGGGCGTTACACAAACCAAACGGCATCACAGTGAACTGATACAGCCCCTTACCTGTGGAAAATGCCGTTTTCTCCTTCCCTGCCCTATCCATCTCCACCTGCCAATACCCACTCTTGAGGTCTAAAGTTGAAAACCAATTTGAGCCCGCAACGGCATCGAGGGTATCGTCAATTCTTGGCAGGGGATATGAGTCCTTGAGTGTCACGTTGTTTAGCTGGCGATAGTCCACGCAGAAACGCGTGGTCCCATCTTTCTTTTTGACCAGCACAACGGGTGACATCCAGGGACTTCCCGAGGGCTCGATGACACCCGCATCGAGCATTTTTTCTACCTGCTCGTCAGCTTCCTCGCTCTTGCTCCAAGGGAGCCGTCGGGCGGGCTGAAGAATAGGCCGGGCCTCACCGGTGTGGATCTGATGTTTCACCAGGCCCGTACGTCCAATATCCTCGGGGGACAAGGAGAAGATATCCAAATGGGATCCAATTAGTTTGTGTAAGGCCTCCCTCTGGGTACCTTCCAACTCGATGCTACTTCGATTTACCATCTCGCAAATGGGATCGGGCCAATTCCTACTAGTTATTGAAGGCTCCCTCTGGGGCCGGCTCGGCTGGACGTTCTCGCCCCTCACTAACGCGACCTCTTTAACTGGGGTGCAGCCAGCTACCTTCGTGCCCCTCACTATAGTGCGACTAGTGCGTGGTTCTGTGCTAATATTAATTACTCGGACGGCCACAACCAGCCCGTCCGTTTTTACAAGGGTGCGGCCCATGATTAAGCAAGGTATGGGTTGCGCTGCCCCCGGTTCGACCAGGCCGCAGGACTCCTGCCATGTTGGGCGAGCTAACCATCGGGCCGGCACTATGGCCTCGGCCATCGGAGGGATGGTCACGGCCTCAGGAGCCTCCAGCTCCACCCTTTCGGCCGTGCTCACCCCCTCCAATGGCAGCTCTTCCACTCCCCATCGCAGGATCCCCCGGCTCAAGTCGATTTTACAACCGCTGGCAGTCAACAAATCCAACCCTATTAAGCATGGGTCGCACACCTCCGCCACCCAAACCTCTATCTCGCTCTTTACCGACACCAACTTGAGGGTCACAAAACCACGCCCTATGATCGGAGCCGTTACCCCGGTAGCCAGCCAGCTGCAAACTATGATTTTCCAGACGCTGGATTTTATCCCAGCTGTCTGCACTCGAATTAAGGATCACAGGGCTGATGATCGTGGCGCTGGCTCCTGTGTCCACTACGGCGTCTACCCCCACGCCGGCAATTTTGTTTCGAATTGTCAAACTACCAGCACCAATTTGGCCACAATGAATGACCTGTCGTGTCAATGAGGGCTCCTTTCCATCCCCTATTGCCGAACACCGCCCTGCATGCTCGGCACCTTCTAGTTTCCCGGGCTCTGGCGGGGGGGTGTCTGAGGTTGGCTAGGCCGATCGATACGGGGCGGAGTTGAGGGCATCGGCTGTCGGGGAGCGTCCCGGCGCGGAGCTCGACACTCCCATGCACGGTGACCCAGCCGAGCACAATTATAGCACCTCACAGTCGGGCCGAAAGGTTAATCCATACTGTACTTCAGAAACACCTCAAAGATGAGAGCACTCTACTAGATGTTTGGGCAAGAACAGGAATTTGTAATTTGACCAGGGTGCTGGCGATAACTAGCCTACTCTTCACGAAGGACACCATGGGATCTTTAATGTCCACCAACTATTGTTGATGATTGGACGACATGTTTAACGTCCATAACACACCTATTGGTGATTCACCCAGTCTGTACAACACCGAGATGTCAGTTTATAGCTGGGCCGGGATTCAAACCCAGCCAAGAAAAGCAAAGGCAGCACTGAAAGCGGCTGCCGATGCATGCAGTCATGAACTTCAACTTGTGTAATAGATTTGTTAATACTTTATTTTTTTACTTTTCAACACGTGTTGTGATCTAAAAAGGTTGCTGCTGTGATTTTGCTTTGTTTATGAGTTTGTTGCTGTTTTACTTTAGGATCTTCATTGAATACAGGTATTTTAAAAAGTTACAAAAGAGAGAAAATTGATGGGGGAGGGACGGGGGATCTGCGCTGTTGTTTGCCCCGGTGCTGGGTGCCATTCGGTGATAGTTCGGAAATTGGGAGGGATGTGCTGTGGTCCTACAGGAGGAGGAGGGGCAGCCAGAGTGAAATATATGGGAGCTGTCCAATAAGATATCCATGATCTCTTCTTTGAGATTGAGGGCATTCAACCATTGCTGGCAAAAGAAGTAGCATGGCCTGGCTGGAAGAAAAATTGATGGTTGAAGATAAGTGAGTTGGAGAAAATACAAGTATTGAATGCTGCTGCAGTGATCAATGGCATTACTTTGCTTATGATGGGAGAATGTGGACTGGTCTGTAGTTAGTAGTCATTTTTGGACCATTTTTATGATTTTGGGGAGCATTGCTGATTTTCCATGAGGCAGCGAGGCAGTTTTGGGTATCTGAGGATGGAAGCACAATGGTTACTCGCTTTGGGTATCTGAGGATGGAAACACAATGGTTACTCGCTTTGGGTATCTGAGGATGGAAACACAATGGTTACCAGCTTTGGGTATCTGAGGATGGAAACACAATGGTTACTAGCTTTGGGTATCTGAGGATGGAAACACAATGGTTACTAGCTTTGTGGAGAGACTGCAGGTTCCCATTAGTTAGGTTGGCTTCCCAGGAAAAATGGCAAGATGCTTTCTGCCAATTGTCTCACCACACACATCCTTGTACCAGGGGTGAGATGTTAGGCAGGGAAACATATTCTGAAAACGTTGCATATTCCAAACGAGATGGGCACTCGGTAGAACGCATACCTCCGCCAGGCTGATTAGTTTACACTTTATATCTCACTGATGGGCCACCTAACTATACTGTTATATTAACTATATCCCACTGATAGGCCACCTAACTATAACGTGCTATATTAACTATATTAACTATATCCCACTGATCGGTTGGATTGTCACCTAACCAACTCATTCACCAAGTTTTGTCAAAACCTGTCCACAATCCACAACACCGTAACTCAGAATATCATGCTATGTAATATATTGTCGCGCGACTCCCCCTCGGTTAAGACCGGGGAAATCGCGAATGGCAATCGAGCCTAATGAGTCAACAATCAATGGTGGATTTGCTATACACGCGTAGGAGGCAGAAGGAAAGAGGAAAAAGAAGCAGTGAGAATTACCTCATGGTCCGTGCGTGCCAGCGTCTTCACCCTGTGGAAATTAACTCAACCCGAGACGGATGTAAAATGTACAAAAGGAATATTTATTAACGGTACCCGATAACAAAGGACTCGACGGTAAAAACTAAACCCCATAGTGAGCGTTCTTACACACAGACTTCGAACACAAGACAAATGGAAAGATAATTGAAAGAAACCGTTGTATGCGCATTTGTGCTTATCTGTCTGGATGTCAGGAATCATTCAGGCTCGTCGTTCAGGCCCCAAGCGTGCAGTCCGGGCATGGCTCCGATCCTCAGGAACTGCTCGGCCGTCGGTGCGACCAGGCCGTGCTGCACGGTCCGTCCCATGCCACACAGCACAGCACTCGCACGCAGGCACCAGGAGAGGATGATCGTCGGCGCCCACCGTCTTTCCAACGTCCACCAAGCGAAAGTTCAAACAGAACGAAAAGCAAGGGCAGAAGGGAGGTCTAGGCAGGAAGGAAGCCAGAACGAGAAGAGGGAAAATGCCGGCGAGCGAGTCGTTTTACTGCCTGTCCCGTGACGTTAGCTCTCTTCCCCTCCAACCAGTGCATCGTTTCCTTGCGGCCTTTTGCATCTTCCTCACGTCCCGCCGCTTCTCCTCCAATGAGCGCGTCACTTGTTAGTGCTGTTTCGCGCCCTTCGCACTGATTGGCCGAGCGTCTCGCGCCTTTGGTGTTATGTCATTGTGTGGCACGTCATTGTCGGTGGCCAATAAGTGTGGCTCGTCCTTCATCTCCCTTCCTCTCCAATCGGTGCCCTGCTTCCAACTCGCCCCTGCCCCCTGTCAATCACGAGTTTTCCTGGGTGTGGCTCTCGGGCGGCCTGTTCGATGTTTGCTCATCATGCCAGCGTTGTGCACGACCGCTTCCGGTCTGTTCGTCCGGAGGTCATTGTGGCGGTGGGGGAATTTGATGAATATGGTACTCTATTGGGCCCAGCTAATGTATGTGATGTATTGCCATAAGGGACACTGGAATGATCACAGAGGGGACGACATATCGGGGAATTAGCATAAACCCTAAAACTACTTAACATGCCCCATTCCTCGTAATGGGGACGAAGATGCACCTTGATCCGACAAACCGGGCTTGACAGGTCCCTGACTTACTGTACATTGAGATGATGATTCTTCTGCGCGATATCGGAGCACCTACCTATGCAGATCTACCTAAATCTATATATGCCTGCCAAAAATTCATAACAATATCATTTTTGGCTTCATCTTTCAAAGGGTGAAGAATCACTTAAAAAATCAGAAAATCCTTGTGTCTGAATCCGGATCCGGATCTTCACCAAAATCCAATATATTCATCCATGTCACACACCCAACCTGTCCACCAAGTTTCGTCCAAATCAGCCCAATAACTTTTTGAGATATTGTGCTCACAGACAGACAAACAAGAAGGCAGTAGCCTGACAGGTATGACAAAAATCGAGAGAACCTTGACCTTTGAACATGGTCATTTTGATGATATCTTAACACCAGTGGCTCAGGAACAATTTCTATCAATAAAATAGGTTTATCCTCAAATTTTCAATTTTCGTTGCCAACCACGCTACATCGCGATAGAGCCCAAAAAGTATTTTTATGCAAATGACGTCACTGTCACCTTGGCTTTTGAGCTGTATAGTCAAATAACATTGACAGCCTCAATTTTTCCTTCGGAATCCTCTGGTAAATTTTGACGAAGGTAGCTGAAAGTGTTCGAGTTATCGCACTCACAGACAAAGATACAACCAAATAAACGAGACAGAGTGACATATGATGAAAATTTTCAATTTTTGTCATAACAAACACAAGACAGGAGTGAAAGCATAACCTCCTCCCACTGAACAAGAACATAATAGAGCATTGTCAAACAACCAACCATGCAAAACCTTTCCACTGCAACAACTAAACTATATTCAGCCAGATATCGTAATCCATCTGGCAGGTTGGTACAATGGTAGTGCATTTTCTTTGAACTATCTTGATTATATATATATATATATATATATATCTGGATTTGATTCTCAAGTTGACAATGAATGGGTGATTAGTGCTTCGCAGGCATTACATCACTTGTGCTTTCTCTTGGGTGGACGTTAAGCTGGGTGTTACATCTGCTGGCATCAGCTGGTGTGTGTTAAAGGCTGCATGGTGTTTTTTGATGAAGAGTAGTTGTCATTGCTGGCACCTGAACTTTTTTTTCTAAATTCCTGTCCTAACTTGGCACTCCTGATGGAGAGGACTGGGAACCACCTGCAAAAATGATTTCTCAATGAAGCCTCATGATGACACATATTATCAGAGGAGGCGTTGTCCAATGAATAGCCGGCGAAGCCGGTGTTGTGAATGACCGCGTATTATGTTGAAAAGCCAGATTTTGCTGGATCCTTTGAGAATTTCGAAGCTTTGACGCACCAAATCGCTCCATGGAGGCCGCCATCTTGCGGATGCGGAAGTATGCATAAACAATTGCGAAAAAGTTAAATAGAGGCTTTGGCTTCGCCGGCTCATTGCGGCTTTGCAGTAGGGTCATATTAATTATTAGGACGTGCGCTGATGATGATTAATATCATAATTCCAGAAACGGTAAGATAGGTTTGTTTAATGAAGGTTATTTATTTATTTATTTATTTGGCAACAGCTCAGCAAGAGCCTTGAACAGTCCAGAGTCAGAGGAAAGGATGTTACGTGAATGCGATATTCGGCTTGTTGAAGGAATCTTTCCGTTGATGTTCATGATCTACAAAACAATTTTGACAGTTGTCTCAATGTCACTAGTCAAAGAAAGACAAGCTAGCCTAGTTTTGAACAAGAATCTTGTTCCTCACAGTCTGAGAGTCCTTCAGGTGCTTTTTTGCAAACTCCAAGCGGGCTTTCATGTGTCTTTCACTGAGGAGAGACTTCCGTCTGGCCACTCTGCCATAAATCCCAGATCGGTGGAGTGTTGCAGTGATGGTTGTCCTTCTGGAAGTTTCTCCCATCTCCACACAGGATCTCTGGAGCTCAGCCAGAGTGACCATCGGGTTCTTGGTCACCTCTATTACCAAGGCCCTTCTCCCCCAATTGCTCAGTTTGGCCGGGCAGCCAGCTCTAGGAAGAGTCCGGGTTGTTCCAAACTTCTTCCATTTAAGAATTATGGAGGCCACTGTGCTCTTGGGAACCTTCAATGCAGCAGAGAGTTTTTTTTTTTTTGTAGGCTTCCCCAGATCTGTGCCTCAACACAATCCTGTCTCTGAGCTCTGCAGGCAGTTCCTTCGACCTCATGGCTTGGTTATTGCTCTGATATGCATTGTCAGCTGTGAGACCTTATATAAACAGGTGTGTGCCTTTCCAAATCATGTCCAATCAATTGAATTTACCACAGGTGGACTCCAATCAAGGTGTAGAAACATCTCAAAGATGATCAAGAGAAATGGGAGGCACCTGAGCTAAATTTGAAGTGTCATAGCAAAGGGTCTGAATACTTATGTAAATGTGATATTTCAGCTTTTTCTTTTTAATAAATTTGCAAAACTTTCTACAATCCTGTTTTCTCTTTGTCATTATGGGGTATTGAATGTAGATTGATGAGGGAAAAAATGAATTTAAACGATTTCAGCATAAGGCTGCAACATAACAAAATGTGAAAAAAGTGAAGGGGTCTGAATACTTTCTGAATGCACTGTACCTCGTAGTGCTGTGCATTTTTTTGCTGACTTTGCTGGCCTGTTATGCTGTTGCTCGTGAAAGATTGAAACCGCAACTGAGAGCCTGGCCTTTCGGTGTGCAGCGTTTTAGGCTTGGACACGTTCTTATTGCGTCATTCGAAAATTGTGCGATGTATGACCTTACTTTCCACGCCCTAGGTGGATTCATAAAGTCTTGACTTTGACAAGCTGCTTCTTGATGGTACCGGTACTTTATTTGAATAACTTCAAACAAGATGGATGCCTGAAGGAATCTTGTATAACACAACTCACATTTGTATGAGATTAAGTGTATTCAATGCAAAAAGGCAGGTTCGTGCTATTTAACAACATATTTGGTCGATTGCGTCTTCTTTTCTGAAGGAAGACTCCCTCAACCCCCCAAAGGCCAAAGCTGTAACAGATGTTCTTCGTGATGTCACTGCATGATAAAGTGTTTCATTCTTCATCCTTTTCTGTTCCATTTCACCTCATTATCTATTAATTTTCCTTGAGGGTTGTTCTTTGATAAAAAAAATTTTCCATTTGATAATAACCCTAAACCGTTTTTGTTTGGCTTGCGCACGTGGTTTTTTTCTTTTGACTCTGGCTCTGAGTTAGAAGATAAACAAAAGGGCATTCATTGAATGCTTTAGTCGGACTGACTGACCTGTTTATTACAACACTTTGTTTTATTTGGTTCCTTTTCCTCATGAAAGTTTGAGTGTTTAGCATCTGCATGTTTGTGCCTCCGCTTTACCACGTACATCCAAGGATATTTGCGTTGTCCTTCCATAGTTTACACCTGATTGACATTCATTGTATATTTGGTAAATTACAGGGAAAACAATTTGTTTAAAGTTAAGTGTGTGTTTGTTTTACCACATGTTCTATTGACGATATGGCCGAAAACATACAGGTGATGCAGAAAACTTGGACAATATGTTAGGCCTTTTGATATGATAAGAGCACAAAGCCATGGCTTTTCAAACAGGACAATGAAATGATTCCAAAACGTAATATGATCTGTAATTACCTCCTCCGCCGAAGGTGAACGGAGGTTATGTTTTTACCCCTGTCTGTTTGTCTGCTTGTTTGTTTATCTGTCTGTCTCAACAGGATATCTCAAAAATTTGTATATGGATTCGGACCAAACTTGGTGGACGAGTTGGGTTTGTGACAAGAACAAATTTATTTGATTTTGGTGAAGATCCGGATCCCGGTATGAGATTTTCCCAACGTAATATGATCTGTAATTACCTCCTCCGCCGAAGGTGAACGGAGGTTATGTTTTTACCCCTGTCTGTTTATCTGTCTGTCTCAACAGGATATCTCAAAAAAATTGTTGATGGATTCGGACCAAACTTGGTGGACAAGTTGGGTTTGTGACAAGAACAAATTTATTTGATTTTGGTGAAGATCCAGATCCCGGTATGAGATTTTCCCAACGTAATATGATCTGTAATTACCTCCTCCGCCGAAGGTGAACGGAGGTTATGTTTTTACCCCTGTCTGTTTATCTGTCTGTCTCAACAGGATATCTCAAAAAAATTGTTGATGGATTCGGACAAAACTTCGTGGACAAGTTGGGTTTGTGACGAGAACAAATTTATTTGATTTTGATGAAGATCCGGATCCCAGTACGAGACTTTTAAAATGTTCTAAATGATCTTCACCATTGAGTGATAGGGCCAAACCGATATATAGCATGATATGTCGAAACATTTTGAACGAGTTATTTAATCCTGTTCATTAATTGAATTGCTTCACTACGCCCCCAGTGGTGTTTATAATAGAAGACGTAGATTTGTCCCCCATTGGAGGAAGACCCTCTCGTGGTTCAGGCCGTTGGTGCTCCTGTGTTTGGCAGCGAGTGCCCCGGAAGCATTGACAGGAAGAGAGTGGCAATCATATGTGTGGGAAAATTGCATGTTCAGTCAGGTTCGCCCATATAGCTCAGATGGCAAAGCACTGGTACAGTTTTCCAGAGAATGTGGGTTCGATTCCTTGTCTGCGCATGTAATTTTCCCACATATATCAATTTAATTGAGTTATGACAAAACTAGATGGATGAGTTGGTTAGTTGACCAGAACAAGCCGATTAGATTTTTGTTGAGCTCCGGATGCAGATCCGACCTATCGGTGGGATACGAAACATAAACTGTTAAGCCTGGCAGAGGTATGAGCTCTACCGAGTGCTGTTATAGTTATCAGCCATTAGGCAAGTACACAAAATACATACTGGGGATGATGGGAAAATATTGTTTTGTATTATTAGGACAAGTATACAGAAAGAACAGTAAGTGTGAAATAATAATTATGGAATCTATTCATCAAGATTCAATTTGCAAGGATGGTTCAAGGTTGATGTGGATTTTTTTTTATTGCACCACAATATTATTTCAATGCTGTAATTTTGTGCAATGATACTGAATAATTTGAGCAAGTTATACAGAATGTGCCATTAAGACTGGTCAAAGCATGCTGGGTAAAAAACACGATGGCAGCCAACATGGTCATGAGTGCTGTGGATCCAAGGTATAACTATTCGGTTTCCAAGTGAATGAAAACATCAAATCACTTGAAAATGTTCGTGAATTGATGATAAATCTTGATCAGTTTTGCATGCAAGAAACTTTTGACACTCAGACAAACATTAAACATGTTATATAAAATTTGTTTTTGGAAAATAGCAGGATTTCTGCAGAAGAATTGAATATATTCTGCCATGATCTGCCGTGATCTTTCCTGGGAAAACGACATTTCCAAGCTGGCCTCCAAAGCCAGTCGCCGACTGGGCATCCTCCGCCGTGCGAAGTCCTTCCTTGGCACACCTGAGCTCCTCACCACATACAAGGCTTTTATTTGCAGCTCAATGGAATACTGCTCTCCCCTCTGGGCTGGTGCTCCTCCCTCACACTTAGCTTGGCTTCACACGGTTGAAACCAAAGCTTTCAGAATCATTGGAATCTCCCGCGATGAAATTGATTCTGAGGGCCTTTCTCTCTCTCTCATCGCAGGCAGGTAGGTGGTCTTTCTGTCTTCTACCGACTCCTTTCCAGCCTACCTCCCCCAGCTCTCTCTGTGCTCTGTCCCCCAAATATTCCTGCAGGACACACAAGTTCTGCCAGCAACCCTCTTCTGGTGAAACTGCCAAAATCAAGACTTTCTGCTCACCTTCACTCTTTCATTCCTCTTTTCTCCCGCCTCTGGAACAATCTCCCACACTCTATTCAATCCCTGTCCTCCCTCCAGGTCTTTAAAACAGATGTTCACCACCATCTCTTGTCTTCCCCCATCCAAAACCTTCATCTTTTCTACCCCCCGTTAAAACGCCCCAAATCCGCCTCTTTCAATCCCCAGCTTTTTTCCTGAAATTCCGAGTAGTGTTCATTTGCTTCATACTGTGTACCCCTCCCTCCTCCCCAGCCCTCCCCCTTCCACAGATCTACCAACGTCCTTGTTCTCTACTGTTGTTGTGCTTGTGTGCTTCCTTCTCTCTCCCCCTCTTGTCTCCCGCTCCCTTCATTGTATGTTTTATGTGTCTGTGCATGTTTTCATGTTCAATGTGTTAACTCTTACATGAGCCTCAATTCTGTATGCAAAAAAAAAAAAAAAAAATTAAGTTTTGGAAGTGTAGAAACAATTTATTCTCAATTGAAATTTAAAAGGGCTGCCAGGATGGCATAGAGCAGTGATTCCCAGACTTTTTCATCCACGACTCAAAATTTGAAATCGCATTCACTTTGTGACCAAATTGTTATGGGTACCTATTTGGTACCGGTACCTACAATAAAAATTGTTGGTGTTTGAGGGAGGGGTAGAGGGGAGATAAGGTGGGAGGGTTTCAAGTTGGGTCGTGACCCTGGGTTTTGGATCCCCTGGCCTAAAGGTACATATACTCGCTTTTAAACGGTCTAGCCTGGGTTTGAATTTTGGACCAGCTATAAATTGTCATCCCGGTGTTTAACAGGCAGGGTCTGTCAGCATTAGTCGCTGGACATAGAAGGTCCCATCGAGTCCATTGCAAAGTGTAGGCGAGCTATCGTCGGCTCCCTGGCAAAATTCCTGCCCCGACTTCCTGTGGCGGAGTGGCGACCCGTGCAGGATTGTAACGCCAGTCAAAGAAATTGCTTCAGAAGCATAGACAACCTGTAGAGGACATGATTCATGATCTGATCTGAAATTTAACAAGATTTATGTAAGGTGGGTACCGAACGGCATGACATACACTGCATGACCAAAAGTATGTGGACACCCGCACATCAAACATCTCATTCCAAAATCATGGGCATTAATATGGAGTTGGTCCTGTCCCCGCTTCCCCCCCCCCCCCCCCTTTGCTGCTATAACAGCCTCCACTCTTCTGGGAAGGCTTTCCACTAGATGTTGGAGCATTGCTGCGGGGATTTGCTTCCATTCAGTCACAAGAGCATTTGTGAGGTCGGGCACTGATGTTGGGCATTTTGGCCTGGCCCGCAGAAGGCGTTCCAATTAATTCCAAAGGTGTTCGATGGGGTTGAGGTCAGGGCATTGTGCAGGCCAGTCAAGTTCTTCCACACCGATCTCGACAAACCATTTCTGTATGGACCTCGCTTTGTGCACGGGGCATTGTCATGCAGGAAAGGGCCTTCCCCAAACTGTTGCCAAAAAGTTGGAAGCACACAATCGTCTAGAATGTCATTGTATGCTGTGGCTTTAACATTTCCCTTCACTGGAACGAAGGGGCCTAGCCCGAACCATGAAAAACAGCCCCAGACCATTATTCCTCCTCCACCAAGCGTTACAGTTGGCACTGTGCATTCCGGCAGGTAGCGTTCTCCTGGCATCCACCAAACCCAGATTCGTCCGTCGGACTGCCAGATGGTGAAGCGTGATTCATCACTCCAGATAACGCGTTTCCACTGTTCCAGAGTCCAATTGTGGCGAGCTTTACACCACTCCAGCCGACGCTTGGCATTGCGCATGGTGATATTAGGCTTGTGTGCGGCTGCTCGGCCATGGAAACCCATTTCATGAAGTTCCCGACTAACAGTTGTGCTGACGTTGCTTCCAGAGGCAGGTTGGAACTCGTTAGTGATTGTTTCAACCGAGGACAGATGATTTTTACGCGCTTCAGCACTCGGCAGTCCCATTATGTGAGCCTGTATGGCCTACCACTTCTCGGCTGAGCTGTTGTTGCTCCTAGACATTTCCACTTCACAATAACAGCACTTACAGTTTACCGGGGCAGCTCTAGCAGGGCAGAAATTTGACGAACTGACTTGTTGGAAAGGTGGCATCCTTTGACTGTGCCAGTGTGCCATGTTGAAAGTCACTGAGCTCTTCAATACGGCCCATTCTACTGCCAATGTTTGTCTATGGGGATTGCATGGCTGTGTGCTTAATTATGTATACCTGTCAGCAATGGGTGTGGCTGAAACAGTCTTTATTGGGTGTGGCTGAAACAGATTAATTGAATCATAATCCCTAATAGAAGGGGTGTCCGCATGCTTTTGTTCATGTAGTGTATGCTCAAAAGGCAACTTGCTATGCCATTGCAACAGACTTCTTGGAACACTACCAGAGTGAGTGAGGGAGATTATTTTTTGAAGGAGATTGTAACAAGTAATGAGACCTGAGTCCATAGTTTCATGCCAGAGTCAAAGCAAATCAGCATAGAGTGGAGACATTCTTGGTTCCCCCACCAAACCAATTTGACGTTCAGCCATCAACTGGAGAGTTATTGGCAGTAGTTTTTTCGGGACCTCATAGATCAGACCTGGTCACTCTACTCTGGACATGCTGCTTCTGCTTTCTCAACAATGGATGGAGGTCCTCAACGCCAAACAGGAAATTAGAGCTGTCTCCCTTGACATTTCACGTGCCTTCGATACGGTCTGGCACCCTGCTCTGCTCACCAAACTCTCCTCCTTTGGTATCCATGGAAATCTCCACGCATGGCTGGCGGACTTCCTCTCTGGTCGTAGTCAACGTGTGGCCCTGAATGGGTTTCTCTCATCTTCTCTTCCTGTTCAGGCTGGAGTTCCCCAAGGTAGTGTTCTGGGCCCTGTGCTTTTTCTGGTCTTCATCAATGATCTCTCTGACTCTCTTGAAAATCCTCTCTATCTCTTTGCTGACGACTCTACTCTCTGTCGCTCCATTCCTCATCCCTCAGATCGGCAGTCTGCAGCCTCCTCACTCTCTGCAGACCTGGACAAAATCGCAGACTGGGCAAACAAATGGAACATGTCTTTCAATCCTGATAAATCTCACACTCTTACGATGTCTCTCCGAAAAGACTGACTGGAAAACCCTCCCATCCACTTTCTGAATAATCCTCTCCAAGAAGTTCTGTCACTCAAGCTTTTGGGTCTCACTGTTTGCCATGATCTTTCCTGGGAAAACCACATTTCAAATCTGGCCTCCAAAGCCAGTCGCCGACTGGGCATCCTCCGTCGTGCGAAGTCCTTCCTTGGCACACCTGAGCTCCTCACCACATACAAGGCTTTCATCCGCAGCTCTATGGAATACTGCTCTCCCCTCTGGTCTGGTGCTCCTGCCTCACACCTAGCCCGTCTTCACGCTGTTGAAACCAAAGCGTTCAGAATCATTGGAATCTCCCGCGATGAAGCTAACTCCAAGGGCCTTTCACTCACTCACCGCAGGCAGGTTGGTGGTCTTTCCGTCTTCTACCGTCTCCTCTCTGGCCTTGCCCCCCCAGCCCTCTCTGGGCTCTGTCCCCCAAATATTCCTACAGGTCGCACAAGATCTGCCTGCAACCCTCTTATGGTTAAACTGCCAAAATCAAGACTTTCTGCTCACCTTCACTCCTTCATTCCTCTTTTCTCCCGCCTCTGGAACAAACTCCCTCACTCTCTTCAATCCCACTCCACCCTCCAGGTCTTTAAAACAGCTGTTCACCACCATCTCTTATCTTCCCCCATCCAAAACCTTGATCTTTTCTACCCCCGCTAATTTCGGTCCCCTTGTGTTTTATACCTCTCCCCCCCCCCCCCCCCCCTCCCACGCCTCCTGCCCCCAAGCCCTCTCCCTCCCACACTTCTCCCTGCTCTCAAATGTTGCGGTTGTGTGCTTCCCCTTTTCTCCCCATCTTGTCTTCCGCTCCCTCTTTTTGTATATTTTGTTTGTCTGGTTCGTTTTGTTTGTTTGTTTGTGAAATAAATGTTAGCTCTTTCACGAGCCTCGATTCAGTATACAAAAAAAATAAAATTAAAACTCAACTGGAAATGCTTGAAAATGGGAATAACCATCAATGTACAGTACCATTTTACAGTGACGTGTTCGACAATGAAACGAGATGAGCATTATGCAGAAGGCGGTCAGGTATGCTGTATTAGGACATGATTTTACTGCACAATATAATGCTTGTGCTCACTTGACCAATATTACCACTACTACTGAAGAGAATGGGGGATTCTAGAATTCCCCCATTACAGTCCGGACTTGACCCCTTGTGATTATCGTCCCTTCACCTAACTTCTGGTTGGCGTTTACAAATAACCAAGTTCACAATCAAAGCATCTGTCCTGAAAAGGCTGCGCACCAGTCCCAAAGATTGATATGCATATCTGGCATCACTGTTTTTTGACCGTTATAAATTAGAGAGTACATAGAACACCTTACTCCACACAGTCTTGGGGGGAAAAAAGACGTGGGCAGTGTCTGCGCGCAGCAAATTTGATTGGTTGAGATGATGTAAATTGCCGTAATATTTTGTCCAATTACTGCTAAGCAGATGGTTTTTGGAAGTACCAATAAGATTATTTGTGTTTTACAGTGTTCAAAGATATAATTCAATTTAAATAAAATAAGGATTTGAAAGGTTGGAGAAAAATGTTTTTCTGAGAGTTTACCGCGGGATGCAGCGTCTTTTACACCACCTTGTTTAACATGTTACATTAGTTTGTGTCCTTTATGATGTCCTTAAAAACAGTGACATTTCTGTTTGGAATGATTTTCAATTTTGTTTGATTGCCAGTCAAGCAGACAGAGTAAAAATATTATCTCACTCCTCTCTGCGCATGTGCGATCGGGCTGTTAGAGCCAACATACTGCTAAACTACAGGTTCGTTTGTTTTCAAAATACAGGGTCCGTCAGGGAGGTGTGACGATTTTCAGAAAACTCGTACACAGTTATTTTTAGTCGAATTTCAAATTTTATTTTTTTTAAAGACTACATATATAATGCCATGTAATACACTGTAACAAAGACATTTTAAAAATGTAATTCATGTTTGAAAAATGACATCATCTAAATGGCGGCCGTTCTTGTCCAAGCATTCTTGCAGACGCGCGGAAAAGTTCCAGCATTTATCAGCACAGCAGCATCCCTCAGCAGTTCCAGCATTCTTTCTGCGAACGTAAACCGCCATACGAAATCATTCTGCTGCAGTTCTTGAACCACCATGATTTTGTACGCGTGATAATGAAGGTCCAAGTGCAAAATTCGACGAACTGATATGTCTGACATCCGTAGAGCGCGAGCGTGCCGTACCGCTGACCGACGAGGGCTGGCCTCCACAGCTTGTCGAACCCTTTCGATGTTTTCCGGGGTCCTAACGGTTCGATCACCTCCCCGAGCTGCTCCCGGCCTCACAGATCCAGTTGTCCTGAAGTTTTTTACCCACTTCAATATTGTGTTTCGAGACGGAACGGCGCCACGTCGACCAACATTGAAGTGAGTACGAAATCTGCGCTGTGTAAGCACCACCGAACTACCCGTTTGAATAAACGTCTCAACAACAAAGACGCGATGTTCAATCGTCCACAGCTCCATGGCTACTGAAATGGCGCCTAACAACGAGTAACCAACAGCCATCACGCATGCGCTAGACCCCCCACTTGCATTGTTATATCCAATTAAAACATGAATTACATTTTTAAAATGTCTGTTACAGTGTATTAAATGGCATTATATATGTAGTCTTTAAAAAAAATAAAAATTGAAATTCGACTAAAAATAACTGTACGAGTTTTCTGAAAATCGGCACACCTCCCAGCCGGACCCTGTATAACATTCAATCTAAATTATGTTGTTCCTCGATCATAAACTGACGTTTGTGTACAGACAGACACAGTGAACCAATTGCTTAACCCCGCTTTTTGATTCGCGTGTGCGGGTTAACAATTGCATCATGGCAGCAGATGCGAGACGGCGCTCGTCACCCAGTGTGAGGTCCGCAATACTTGTATGTTTGCTCAACTCCACCGTCTTTCTGAGCTCTGTCGGAAAATTACTTTCGAAGGTGTTTTCCCAGTAAATTATTGCTACCCATACATTTTTGTGCAATATGCCATAGCTGCAGGAAGATGTGCAAGTGGAGATAGAAAGTCTGCAACATTGACATCGAACTAAAACACTGTTTGTGGAAGCCTTGACCATTCAATTTTCATGTTTCTCAAAAGTCACACAAGGATAGCCCATTTGTGTTAAAACAAAAATTGGAACTTCAAAGAAAGTTGTTGGCTTCAACCAATAGAAAATATTTCAATGTCAAGTGACATTATTTGGTGAGTGACAAATCGTGCATTGTTTCCTTGCTATGTACAGGCAAGTCATTGTGAACTGAACACACAGAAAAGCCTAGCAGATTTGGATTTGTCTGTATGTGGGCACAAGCATCTAGTTTAAGACGCGTGTGCCCACCTGCAGATAAATCCACATATTATTCCAAGTTGTGGGTCCGTGGCTGTAATGGTGTTGGAGTTCATTCGATTCGCGCAAACATGCACAGATGGATGGCCGGTATCACGTAATCCCCAATTTTTCTTCAAAAAATGCGGTGCTATAACAATTATATTACCAAGAAATAGGGAAAGTAACATCTAAGAACTTATACCATCATATAAACTATGTTTTGAATGAAGGATTGCCAGGTGCGTGGCCTGTGCGCAAGCCTACATGTACCGGTCCAAAAGCCATATTAACTGGCGGACAACAGCTCAAAAGAGGAAATTTGCGCACCAACTGAAATGTGGGAAATTTATCTTTGAGTCTCTCAAAGCACATTAAATAATGGAAATGTAGAAAAATAAATATGCGGAAAGTAGATGATCTGCACAACTATGGTGGTTGGGCACGTGACATCAAGATGGTAGCACACATGAGAAAGTCGGTGCAATTGTTCATCGGACAAGTGTAAATGTGAAGACCTTGAGAAACCTTGAGAAATAGGTGAAGTTCCATTAGCTCCCCTATACCCGTTAATCTTTCTTGAATAACTAGTTGATGTCAACCTTTAATTACTCATACTAGGACGTGCCCGTACGTGGGTGCCCGTTCCTTGCCAAAAAAAAAAAAAAAAATGTCTTCGCCCATGCATGCATGGGCATGCCCATGGGCCCATGGGCGTGCCCGTAAGTGCGTGATGTGACCGTACAATGAATGTATCGTCCCGACGCCGCAGCTCGGATGGCGCTGCAGTTAATCGGGCCTGTATCGGCAGAGTTATTATAAACGTGTACTACAATCGATCGTACCTTACAGCGTCTGCTCGCCACGTTCAGCATCAGTACGTCGTCACTATGACTATCCGTAAGTCCGGAAGTGACGTCCTCATTTGACTGTCCGGAAGGTCGCATATCGCAGTTACGATGAATCGCAAATTAGTTTTAATTAGTTTTAAAACATAGTTTAACGCCAACATAGCGCCAACATAGTTTGCCAACGTGAAATAAATGAATACGCTCTCAAATGTGCCGTCCGAGGCAGAGTCTGTTCGCCACGTTCGGCACACGTGATAGCTCGCTGCTCTCTGATTGGTTGAATCGTTTTTTGGACATAGCTCGGTAACTACTTCTCCGATTAATATGAAACCTTGAAAAGGCACATCCTCAGGTCCCCAGCAATATACCTGGCAAGTTTAAAGTATATCGGACCCGTGGTTGTCGAGAAACAGCGGTCACAGACACACAGACATACACACAGACATACACACAGACATACAGAGATTACTGGAATTATAGATAGATATGTTGCATATATGCAGGGAAAAAAGGCTTTGTGTGATCGATAAAAACTGAAACGGAGTATCTGAGAGTTGGTGATGGAAAGAAGGAAAATTGGAAGCTGGGAGGGGGGGGGGGGGGGGGGGGGAGGGGTGGATTGAGACTGAGGAGTGTGTGTGTGTGTGTGTGTGTGTGTATCCTTAATGAACAATGTTGGCAATGTAACACATAATTTGTGACTCGTGACAGTTTGAGAAAATGCCCTGTGTTGAATGATGCCCTTTAAATTGTCTTCATGACAGAGAAAGCAACCAGTAAATTGCAGAGATTGTATATAGCAAATGTTTTTTAATTAAAGAAAATGAGCGAGGGGTGAAAGGGTTTCCATTTGACGTTATTAGTTAACCCTTTGTACCACAGGTCAGCTAGCTGAGAGTGAACCTGTAATCATGTGAACCCGCATTGGATTTTACTCCCTTACAATGACATTGATAGAAGAGTGGGCACTGATCCCTTTCAACTTTCAATATGCCAGATATTTTACCCATTTGTCTTTGACGAGGTTACTCAATCCCACACACTCGACACCCCATTCTGCTCTATTTGTCCAAATGTGTAAACGCTGTAAACATGTATGTGAACATAATTGTGTTCGTGGAGAATGTTTGAGACTGACATTGTTACATCCATCTTTTTATTTATTCTCCTGTGCGTTCACTAAGCTTGTCGACTGCACGACTTTGTCGTTTCCCACATTTAATGCCAGATACTTGAGTGAGAAAAGCCTCGTCAGAGTAAATACAGACTTGGCATTTAATATGGAATATTTTTTTTGTGGGGGTGAACTTACTTTTCAAGATGTCTTAGAACCAAAAGTTCATTGGAATTATGTTGAAATTATTCTAGATTTTGTTAATGTGACCTTTAAAAGAAACAAAAACCACATTTGACATTTCGAAACAAATACATTGATCCTTGAAAGTGATGTAAACTGATATCGAACTCAATTCATGGACAGTACTGTGTTAAACTTCTGTACGTTTTCCAGAAGTATCTCTTTATTTTGCACATTAGCCATATTTTTTTTTAACAAAAACAAAAGTTAAATTACGACTGGGATTACGGACAGTAAAATTACAGTTCAGTACTTCGTGTAACCCCCACGAGCATTCAGGAGAGCACGTACACATTAAGGCATGTTGTTCACGAGATTTGCCATGGTTTGGACAGGAATCGCTTGCCATGCAGTGACAATAGCCTGCTGCAATTCACGCACAGAGGCAGGCTGCTGGTCCAAGTGGTCGATTTGACGCGTTAATTCTGCCCACAAGTTCTCTATCGGATTCATATCCGGGGACATGGCAGGCCACTCCATATGCTCTCCACCACGGTCAGCAAGAAAGTGTTGGATCATGCGAGCATGATGAGGCCGTGCATTGTCATCTTGGAAGACAAAGTTTCCTCGAAAGGCTGCACGAGCAAATGGAAGCAATGTTTCTTCCAGAATGGCCCTGTACTTGAACTGGTTCAGGTTTCCATTCAGAACAACCAGGTCAGTTTGGCCCCCTGCATGAAAAGCAGCCCAAACGGTCACCCCATCACCTCCAGCTTGGACTCTTGGCACTATACAATCTTTGTTGTAGGCTTCATGCACTTGTCTGCGCACTCGGACGTGGCCATCTTGACGATAGACCAGAAATCTAGACTCGTCACTGAAGATCACGTGATTCCAGTGTCCTGGCTGCCATTGACGGTGCTCTCTGGCCCACTGCAATCGGCGCTGGCGGTGTTATCTGGTCAGGCGTGGCTTTCTCAGGGGACGCCTGGCACGATAGCCTGCTTGAACCAGTCGTTGGTTGACTAGCCTTCTGGATACAGGCACATTTGTCAGTTGCTGCCACTCAGCCCTAAGCCGATTAGCTGACTTGGTACGGCCATTGGGGACTAACCGGTGCAGCTGGCGATCATCCCTCCTTGTGGTTCTGCGGGGACGTCCTGGCCTCGGTATTGGAGTAGGGACACCCCTCTGAGCATTTCGTTTCAGGATCTTTGACACTTGACCTTGAGTGATGCCATACTGCCGAGCAATAGCACGCTGTTTCATGCCGTAATTTCGTAAAGCCACCACTCCATGACAAACAGCATTGTCGAGTTGACGGACCATCTCCAGAGGAAGCGGCAATAACTTTTGGAGACGTGCAGCAGTTGTTTTCCACTAATACAGAACGCAACAACCCTTGTATAGCAGACTGTGAAGCCAATCGTCAAATGCACCTGTCCGTACATTTTGCCATGCCACCTGTGATATAATCCTGTTGTTGACTTCTTGCTGCGAAAGACAATCAGTGACATTGTTCTTTTCACAAATAAATCACCAAAGTGTAAAAGAAACTCACCAGATTGATATACTGAGTTAAGAAAGTAAACCCAAATCAAGAAAGAAAAAAAAAATTCCATATTAAATGCCAAGTCTGTAGTTGCTGGAAAGAAAAAGAAGAGGTTTTCAAAGTCTACAGGAAGTTGCTATAAAGTAAATTTTTGACAACCTTTTCAAAAAGCTGTTTCTTTTGTCTTGTGTTTCCATTGCTCATGTTTTTTGTCGTAATTGTTTTGTAGCTGTTTGTGAAAATGCAGAGTTATTCAGATTTTCCTTGGGCAAATCAGTTAACTGTTTTACTTTCTTTTTGTATTGATTTGAGATTACTGGTAGAAATTGTAGATCATTTTTCAGGACAAAGACATTCGGAACTAGAACGGCACTCGGCAGTGAGCATCCCTCTGCCAGGCTGAACAGTTTACGCTTTGTATCCCACTGCTAGCCCAGATCTGAATTCGGACCTTGATCAAAATTTAATCAGCTTGTTCTTGTCACCAAATCATCCATCTACTTTTATCACAACTCGTCCACAACCTCTTGAGATATTGTGCTATATATTGTTTTTGGCCCCATCCACCTCTCAATGGTGAAGAATGACTAAACATTCTTGGATCTGGATCTGGATTCAGATCTTCACCAAAATGTAATTGAATCGTTCTTGTCACACACCCAATCTGTCCAGCAAGTTTCGTCCGAATCAGTCCACAGGTTTTTGAGATATTGTGCTTTATATATTGTTTTTGGCCCCATCTCTCAATGGTGAAGAATCTCTTTAAAATTCTCGGATCCGAATTCGGATCTTCACCAAAATGTAATCAATTCTTCCTTGTCACACACCCAACGTCATTCAGATTGTGTCCAAATCCATCCACAAATTTTTGAGATAGACAAACAGACAGAGGTGAAAACATAACCTCTGTCCACCTTTGATGGAGGAGGTAAATATCAATGTAATCTTACATGAATTACAAGGTACATGATGGACACATGAATGTGGTATATTGGATTTGAACCTTATGTAAGTCAAAGCATCATTAAGTATTTGCTCAGATGGGAACACGAAGTAGGCCAACCCATTGTTCGCTTGTTTTTCTCTTCAATGGTATTCATTGTATGTCTTTGGATGTTGACAGTTTTTCTTGATATCTTGGTTTTTAACCTTATAACAGCTCCCACTGTTATACATGATTGATGTTTGAAACTTAAGCAACAACAACAACAACAACAACTACAACTACTACTACTACTACTACTACTACTACTACTACTAAATGGTGGACCCTTTGTGATGCATTCCAAAGGAGGTATTCTTGACAGATACGTCCCTCTTACTATGGGTCACTGCAGTTTGATAGACAGGTGGTTAATGAGCCGTGGCGGGAATTAAGCGAGCCTGGCCAAGGTTAAGGTCTATGACCCTTGTCGTACCAGGTCCACATTGCTGACCCTCTGCTTCCAGTGGTCTCTAAAATAATCAAGAGGAAAGCACCGCTCTCCAAGGACGTGCAGGGAAAATGTACAAAAGCTATAGCAGCACCTGGAGAATTGGAGAAGCTTTCCTATTGTGGCAACTTTTAAAACACAAGAATAAGCTATTTGGCCAATCGCAGTTTTGTGTATCCACACTTATTATTAATTGAATCGATCTCAATTTGCACTCTTAATACTAGATAGTGAGAGTGTAATTACTTTTAGCAATGAACTTGTATGTCACATCCATATTTATTACATATTATATTTATTACCCTGCGCTCGCGAAGCGAAAAGCAGGGTTATGCATTCCGTTGCGTCCGTATGTGCGTATGTGTGGTGTATGTACGTACATGTGGCGTGCGTGTCTGCATTTCTAGAATTCATTTTCTCGGCAACCGTTAGTCCGATTGACACGAAATTTTACCATAGGAGCGCCTCTGCCTGTAGAATCTTTTTATTCATAATTATGACGTCATAGGTCACGTTGTATGGCCGCCATCTTGGAAAAACGTTGCATCTCTATCTCTCAAACGGCTCATTGGAAAAAGTTGAAACAAGGCTCATTGTAAAGAACTCCCCATGGGGAATAAGATATGTTAATGATGATGTCATAGGTACCTTATTTATGACATCATAATTCGACAAGTACAACGCTTGATTCGATCAGTGTGAATTTTTTTTCTCTGCAATTCTTGGTCTGATTAACAAATTTTTCACCATAGGAGCACCTCCTGATGTAGAATATTTTCATCACAATTATGACGTCATAGGTCACGTGGTACAGGCGCCATCTTGGAAAAACTTCGTACCTCTATATCTCAAACTGCTCAATGGAAAAAATTGAAACATGGTTCATTGTCAAGTACTCCCCATGGGGAATAAGATGTGTTAGTGATGATGTCATTGGTGCATTCGTTAGGACGTCATAATACGACAAGTATAACACTTCATCAGATCAGTATGAATTTTTTTTCACTGCAACTGTTGGTCTGATGTACACTAAATTATCACCATAGAAGCGCCTCCTCCTGTAGAATATTTTAATGATAATTATGATGTAATAGATCACGTTGTACAGGTGCCATTTTGAAAAACTGAAAAAGGTTACTTGGTGTCGTAATTATGACGTCATAATTTGACATGGACAACGCTTAGTCTGCTCAGTCTGAAATTTATTGAGCGTGATCTATGCAACAATTATATTAGAGAATATAAATTTATGATTTAATCGCTCAGGTGGTCTAGCAGCCATATTGTATCAAAGAAAAAAAAAAAAGGTTAAAAAACAGAAGAGTTGGCTCACACCAAGTTGACTGTGCAGGGTAAGTATTCTATGAATACCATCTCGTATTATTTATTGTATTATTTATTATTATATTTATTATTTATATTTATTATTTATATTATTATTTTATATTATATTATTATATATAATATATTATATATATATTATAGACAAGACAGCTATATATAATATATTATAATTATATATTATATTATTTATATTATATTTAGCTCTTTCACGAGCCTCGATTCAGTATACAAAAAATAAAATAAAAAAATAAAAAAATAATATTATTTATTTTATATTATTTATTTGTTATATTATATTATTAATATTTATATTATTTGTATTATTTATTATTTTATTTCTATTATTGTTTATTTTTATTTTCTTGTATGTATTTAACTTATTTCACACAGATTTGTGGCCACAGTTCTCTGCTAAAGGAGTCGTACAGTATTGTATAGGGCGGTGTGCTCTGGAATGCAACACTGTTTACTGCCACAGCATTAAACAACAATTTTATCATTGTGACGGTGGTAGGAATTGAATGAGGATACCTCAAACTCGAGTACACCACCAAATGAGCTATCGGCCACCCTTAAATGTTTTGACCGTCGATCGCTTTGTGCAAGCAGAGTTCGAGGAAATGCAGAGTTGACCTGGAGAGCTACAACAAATGACATCCTGTCGTGTCTTCCTGTTTTATCTAGTTGGTTATTTTAGGCTACAGAACCCTTCTAATGGCTTCTGTGCAGAACTGGCACCCCTTGCATCGAGGTATGCCGCCAATATAATGTACAGAGATGCATCATTATGAAGAGTGATTTGGCTCTCGAAAGACCGCAAAAGTACACTTGGTTGTCCTCTGTACTGTAAAAGTCATGGCATGCGAATGGCTTCAAACGAGAGCTGTCTTGTCTTGGAGACATTGTATTAACAAGAACACCACCATTTCCGAACTCTTTTACACCTCATTGCAATTTATGATTATTTTATTTGTAACTGTAGCATTTGAAACGCATTTATGATATTTGACTTGAGCATACCAAAATACCTCCGTATTTAATGTTCGCCGTTGACTTTATTTTCTGGTGTCTTAACCTTGATCGTCGACTTCATGCCATCCAGTCATGGTGTTAAACTCAGCGATATGATTTGCAAATCAAAAACTCAGCGAAAATAAGAAAATGTTCTACAGTCTCTTTTGCGTTCAAAACGGCATGAGGAATGCAACTTGTAGCTGAATGCACTTGGCACCGAAGCAGCCTTGGTTGTGAGAGAAGTTAATGGAAAATCTATTCTGTGTTGCCGTGTGCACGTGTATAGATTTTGCGTTCCCAAGGGCCCGATGAGAGGCTGCGTCGACACAAGCTGTGGCCAGCATTCAAAGAAACGTCAGCAAGCTTTGGCATGCCAGGTCACAGCAGGAATGATCTTCTTTTGCTTCCCAGGAGGGCTTCAAAAAGCCAGACCTGCTTCGTGGTCAGTTGCTGCCTGCTTTGAGATCTGATCCCTCAGGGACAAGCTGCAGTGTTCAGGAAATGTTGAAATTTTGTGAGAGTTTTGAAGCAGAATCTGATTCACTGACGTCGGAAGGGAGAAGCTGGGTAACAATAGCCGATCCTGCCTGGTGTCCAGAAAGCTCAGGACATCTAAAAGGCAAAATAAGCCAAGTCTGAGCCAAAGTCCATGTCTCTACCAATACAGTTGAAGCTCAAGATAGACTTCATCACACTATAATAATAATGTTTGATGTATTCAATGGTTTCCAATTTGTCATCCACGATCAAAGAAGCGATCAACAAAAACTAAATATGGTTGAGTGGGTGTACTAATTTTATGGTAGAACGTTTTGCTTGTATCTGTTCTACCATTTTCATAATTCTAAGTTATTTCTATCCCTTCCTGTGCTATAAAAAATGTAGACATTTTTGTTACCACTCGAAAATAACCTGTCCTTGTGGATGGGTTAATTCCCCTACCTATATGAGGTCTATGGTGTATATCATTAGGACTTGTAATACCAGCTTCCACCAGATGGTGCTGTACGATACACGTTTACATCTAGAGAGAATTGGGGTCCCGACTCAACCTTGAACCCTTGGACTATTATTTTTTTAGGACCAACACCCCAAGTGCAACCACTAGTGTTCAACACATTCGGCGTTTCTCTGTGGGTAAGCTGCATGTCTGAACCTTATAGAGTCGAAAACGGCTTTGTCTATCTCTATCAAACTTTGCATCTGTGCTTGGGGTACCCAGAGTCAGGTCATATGCATGAAATACTCCTCCCTCCTGCCTCTGTGAGGGTGGGGAGAATACCTGAAATTTTCACCCATGCACATGGAACAGTTCGCATTGTTTACTGACACCTGCCGGACGAAAGGGGTATTACTAGCCATGGGCATAAAATAAATTTGCCACACCTCCCCTCCTCCAGAATGCTATCAGAAGCAGGTGTTTCTGTTTTCTAGTAGAATAAAAAAAAACCCCACACAAACAGTATGATGTCATTGTATGGCTACCCTACTTGTATGATGTCATTGGTTTTCATGTAGAGAATTGGAATATTTTATTATGATTTGTAATATCCTTCATACCGGGAGCACGCTATACAATACGCATTTATGGAGAGAAAATTGGGGTATTCCTCCCACTCTGAACCCCCGGGACGATTCATTTTTATTTTACCCCGTAGAACCTTCTTGGACATACCCATAGTCCAACCAGTACTGTTTTTATAAACTTAGGCAATCTAAACAAGTTGAAGTAATAACTTTCAAAAGTGTTTTTATTAACTCTGCCACTGAAGGTGGATGGGGGTTATGCTTTCACCCCTGTTTGTCTGTTTGTTTTTTGAACAGGATATCTCAAATAATTGTAAACGGATTCGGACAAAATTTGGTGGAGAGGTTGGGTATGTGACATGGACGAAATGATTAGATTTTTGTGAAGATTCGGATCTGGATCCGATAATTTTTGAAGTGATTCTTCACCATTGAGTGATAGGGCTAAAACCGATATATAGCATGATATCTCAAAAAAGTTATGGACAGATTCGGACAACACTTGGCGGACAGGGTCGGTGTGTGACTAGGACGAATCGATTCAATTTTGGTGAAGATCCGAATCCGGATATGAGGATTAAAAAAAATTTTTGAACAGATTCTTCACCATTGAGTGAAATGGCCAAAAATGATACATATCATGACATTTCAACAAAAGGTTGTGGATGACTTCTCTGATGAGTTGTTAGGTGACGAGAACAAGCCAATTCGATTTTGCTTCATGTCTGAGTCCAGATCTCGCCTTTCAGTAGGATACAAAATGTAAACTGTCAGCCTCGTGGAGATATACTCTCTATCGAGTGCCGGTCTCGTTTCATAATGGAAGTAGGGTATATATTTTATAAACAATCTATTTGATGAAATTAGGTATATATTTTGATATTGAGGCCAAAACTCCCTAGCAGCAGTGCTATATCGCATCAAATGTTGCCTGACATGCAGCAAAGAGTGTCCTTTTGATTCTTATTGATGAAATGCTTTTGCACAGGGCTAACAAAAGGCTGTTGTACTCAGTTCACGATCCCTTCCCACACAGATCCACACTGCAACACACACAGTAGTGATGGTAGCCCATACTCTTGGCATTGCATCAGGGTGCTCACAACAAGTCACAAATATTTCCGTGGCGAATAGCCAATCCCAAACAAGTTGCCACTCCATCAAAGGGTGCAGATATTTCCGCTGCGCAGCTATTGGAATCGAAACCACACCAGTGCATGAGGGCATTGCAACCAGACTTTACCCATGATTCGACCACCAAGCCACTCATGACACAGTCCTGTCAAGAAAATGCAATATCCTTGGTAGGAATGTATAAAACCATGGAAGAAGATTTATAATGGCCAGAATTACGTACACGTATCTTCTGAAGATGGACGGCAAGTTTATAAATCCACTTGAAAGAACAAGTGTTAACAGTTCATATCATTTCTGCAACTAGGCAGCCATTTTTAAGATGTTAAGATAAATAAGAAACTCCTGTGAGAAAAACCTCAAAAGGGCAACTTTGGAATAGATTTCAAAAAATCCATTCAGAGCTATTGTATGACTAACCTATGAACGTTAACTTATCAAATTCTCCAGCATGCAGCATGTGACTGCTGGGAGCATGGCTGTGCTACCGATGTAGTGCACTATGTAGGTTAGAGTAGGATTTTTAAAATGGAATTTGGCCAGGATGCCAGTGATGACACCTTTGGTCTTTGTCAAAAGACAGAGATGTTTCATGTCCACCAGCTAACGCTAGCAGATGGGTCATCGGCTTATCATCCGTTATAGGAACAATGTAATTTGTGATGCAGCACCGTGCTCATGAAGCGCCAATCCGACCGTTGATAGTCGATTCAGGAATTGAAGCCAATCTAGACGTCTCAAAGGTCAGTGCGCAACCTCTGAGCTATCCCATCGAGACCTAATCAAACGGATGTGATTAAACCTGACTTGCTCGCTCTTGCCTCTTTCTAAGCAATTTTTGCTACATTGGAGAAACTTAAAGTTAATTAACCATAATTACTGGCTTAAGCATTTATATTGCTTCACAGAAAAGCATGTCTGCACAAGGTGTTGCCTCCAGATGATTTGATTCTTTGTCCACCAAACACATTGGAATACTTGTGAAGTGATGGCAACTGCATACAGAATGGGTGACATTAATATATATATATAATTATATATATATATATATATATATATATATATATATATATATATATATATATATATATGCATATACAGTGCATTCAGAAAGTATTCAGACCCCTTCACTTTTTTCACATTTTGTTATGTTGCAGGCTTATGCTGAAATCGTTTAAATTCATTTTTTCCCTCATCAATCTACACTCAACACCCCATTATGTCAAAGACAAAACAGAATTTTAGAAAGTTTTGCAAATTTATTAAAAAGAAAAAACTGAAATATCACATTGACATAAGTATTCATACCCTTTGCTATGACACTTGAAATTTAGCTCAGGTGCCTCCCATTTCTCTTGATCATCTTTGAGATGTATATACACCTTGGTTGGAGTCCACCTGTGGTAAATTCAATTGATTGGACATGATTTGGAAAGGCACACACCTGTCTATATAACGTCTCACAGCTGACAATGCATATCAGAGCAAAAACCAAGCCATGAGGTCGAAGGAACTGCCTGCAGAGCTCAGAGACGTGATTGTGTCGAGGCACAGATCTGGGGAAGCCTGCCAAAAAAATTCTGCTGCATTGAAGGTTCCCAAGAGCACAGTGGCCTCCATAATTCTTAAATGGAAGAAGTTTGGAACAACCAGGACTCTTCCTAGAGCTGGCCGCCCGGCCAAACTGAGCAATCAGAGGAGAAGGGCCTTGGTAACAGAGGTGACCAAGAACCCGATGGTCACTCTGACTGAGCTCCAGAGATCCTGTGTGGAGATGGGAGAAACTTCCAGGACAACCATCACTGTAACCCTCCACCGATCTGGGCTTTATGGCAGAGTGGCCAGACGGAAGCCTCTCCTCAGTGAAAGACACATGAAAGCCCGCTTGGAGTTTGCAAAAAAGCACCGAAAGGACTCTCACACAGTGTGTTTTCACTGATGCAAATTGGTCTATGATGTGCTCAAAGTCAGTTTTTTCCAGTTTTTTCTCTTTCTACACTCAGCAGAGCAAGATCACAGAGTCTGCCTTGACCCATGGAGGCTCTCAAATACGAAAGTATTAGTTTTAACTTGCTGAATGATCTCTCACAGCTGGCGATGGAAACTGCGATCGTTCGCATTATCTGAATCGCAATGCGAAGATTGGGGAAGGCGCTCTCATCTCTACTGAACAATTAATTTGAGAAGCTCTTCAGGTCTTGATATTTTCATGTTGGCCCGACTTGATAGCAACATTCTGCAATCCAAAATTTCTTCATATAACTGCTGTCCATCAACATCAGAGCTGTACAATTCGCCAAAATGTTTGCACTTCTTCTTTCGGGCGTTGCTGTCGGCGCCGTAATACAGTCCCTCGACATCGAGGAGGAACCCAAACTTGGCGTCAGTGTCATGCAAACGAGCGAACCTTTCATCCATTTCTCTGTGAAGACTGTCGAGTGTTCCCTTCATGACTCTTTCCATTTCCTCCTTGGCTGTTAACCCAGCGTCTCTCGAGTTCTCATCAGCCATTCGTTTCTTTCGTCTCTGACGTCTTTCAACTTCAATATTCCATTCTTGACAGAGACCAAGTCCTTCTTCAAGTGACTCACTGACCAACACTTCTCTTTCATCATCAAAATGATCTCGGAAGGCTTTCAAATCCAGGGCAGCATCGTGGAAGTTCATGCTAGGATCCTGCAGCCTCTTTTGAATACGGTCAATGTGAATGAGTACTTTGTTCCAAAATCCTAGCAAAGTCAGAAAATCGTGTCTCAACATGTTATACAGCTGCCTTGCGTCACTTCTTGTTTCACTGGTCTCGTTTTCATTGTTTATCATGTCCTGGAGAACTTGAAGTATCTCCTCAAGGTACTTGTTGGCGGGCTTCACTGCTTCTGTCCTTGCACTCCACCTGGTTTCGGACTCCGACTTAACAACCACAGGCACGGCGTTTTTGAGTTTTTCCCAGCGCTGTGTTGAACGAGAGAAGAACACGGAGAGAGCTTCGATGGTTCCAAAAAACGTGACCATCATTGTATCCTGCTTGGCTGCATGTACACCCACCAAGTTGAGTGAGTGATTGTCGCAATTCACAAACACTGCCAGGTTGTTTTTCTCACTTATTCTTTGATGAACACCACTTCTGTGTCCAGCCATCACAGCAGCGTTGTCATAGCACTGTGATCGACAATCTTGAAGCTCCATTTCGTCCTTCTCTAGCTGTTTCAAGATGTCTTCAACCAAGCTCTCAGCATCCTTCTGGCTCATCTGGATAAAACCAAGGAAGGACTCTCCAACACGGACTGTTTTCCTCTAAAAATCAACTTCCACGTACCTTACTACTTCTGACATCTGCTCACGGTGTGCCTGATCAGGAGTCGAGTCGAACATGAGCCCATAGTAGTTGGCTTTATGAATGCTTCTCAGTAAACTCTGGTGAACAGTGGATGCCCTCATGTGGATGAATTCGTTCTGGACACCCGGTGAAAGATAAGACGTGGATCCAGGATGACTTTCCACACGAGTGAGGTGTTCTTTCATGACAGGGTCAAAGATGGCCAGTAGTTTCAGTAAGCCAAGGAAATTTCCCACATTGGAGTCATTGTCCAGCTGAAGTGACTCCCTGTGTCCTCGCAAAGCCAGGTTCTGAGTCGCAAGGAATTTTATGCAGTGAAGGATTCTCGTCAAGATATCACGCCACTTCTGCTTTTCCTTCTCAATGTGTGACTGAAGGTCCGCATCAATAACTCCTCTGTTTTCAGCTAAATTTCTTTCCATTTCTTTCCACTGTGTGAAGCACTCCCGATGATTCTTAGCATTTTCATGAACACTAATCCTTTCAGGTGCTTTCCACTGGTTGAATCCACTTTCCTGCTCCAATGAGGATTGATGGTCTGACCAGGAATGGGAATAGAGAAGAGAACAGATACAAAATGCAGACTTTTTAGAAGGGGAATAGACCAGCCATGAGCGAGTCACTTCCTCACCACGACCATTTCCCAATTTTCTCTTGAACCAAGTTTTGTTCATTGAGCGGTTATTTGTTGGTAGGAAAGGCCCCTCACTGTTCTGGAAATACTTCGAACCCAGCTTTATTATTTCTGTTCTCAACACGTCAGGCAGGATTGCTTTTCCAGTATCCTTGTCGAACTTCAGAAGTCCAATGTCATGCTGTTCAATCACTTCTGGTATGACAGTTCGAGGCTCTTCGACACCATCCAGTTCACTCGGTTCAGTGTCGTCAGGTTCAATCTCGTGAGGTAAAATCTCGTCAATAAACTCTCCATCACCACCACCACCATCGTCTTCCCCTCCTGTCATGTCCACGTTCTCTCTGGCAGCCTCACTTTTAATCTCGTCGTACTCTGATTTATCTGACTTGACTTCCTCCTCGGCTTGTGACACATTTGTACTTGATCCACCTTCGGATTCTAACAAACTTGTAGCAGGTGCAGGCGACTCCATGGAACGTGTCAAACAACTTGTTCCGGGCTTTTCAAAGAAGGGCATGAAGAACTTGCTCGACTTCTCGGCTTCCTCCGTCTCCAACTTTCGTCTCTTCTGTCCTTGAGCTCCACTTTCCTTCTTCTTCATGAAGAAACGTTTCATGGTCGTCTTACACAATGCTCTGAAATAAGGAAATGGCACTTTTAATAAGAACATTAAATTTCACAGATTTTGCACAAAATTCTAGAGTACCTCCCTAGTTTGCGCAGGAGAATGGTCTTACTGCCAGTTGGCACTGAGCAGTGGTACTGTGAGGTATATGGTCATGTAGCTCCCAGCACTGTATTTTTACCAAATAATTTATATAAGTGGTTTAACAATCTAGCCATCCTAGTGCTTCGCACCCATGATAATCAAAGACAGATCATACATCTGAAGAAAATTCTTTTTTCACTATCCGAGGATGGCTTATCTGACTTTAATAGAAACTGCTCAGTGGCGCCCCCTTTCACGTGGCGCCCAGGGCACGTGCCATACCTGCCATACCTTAGGTACGCCACTGACCTCATGGCTTGGTTTTTGCTCTGATATGCATTGTCAGCTGTGAGACCTTATATAGACAGGTGTGTGCCTTTCCAAATCATGTCCAATCAATTGAATTTACCACAGGTGGACTCCAATCAAGGTGTAGAAACATCTCGAAGATGATCAAGAGAAATGGGAAGCACCTGAGCTAAATTTCAAGTGTCATAGCAAAGGGTATGAATACTTATGTCAATGTGATATTTCAGTTTTTTCTTTTTAATAAATTTGCAAAACTTTCTAAAATCCTGTTTTCTCTTTGTCATTTTGGGGTATTGAGTGTAGATTGATGAGGGGAAAAAATGAATTTTAACGATTTCAGCATAAGGCTGCAACATAACAAAATGTGAAAAAAGTGAAGGGGTCTGAATACTTTATGAATGCACTGTGTGTGTATATATATATATATATATATATATATGTGTATATATATGTGTGTGTATATATATATATATGTGTATATATATATATGTGTATATATATATATATATATATGTGTATATGTGTATATGTATATATATATATATATATATATATATATATATATATATATATATATATATATATACGTTTAATTCTTTGTTTGGTATTCCCATATGAGCACTTGCCTGCATTCAGTGACCACTAGTTCCAGACGAAGCCATGTATGTTTCGCTGATTTGTCTGGTTTCCCAATGCTCTTATTTGCATAATAGTAAGATTTTATAACATGTATAAAATTTTGAGTGGAATCATCCAGTGTTTTCCCAAAATGATAACCTATGTGTTTGCTGGACCCAGACTTCATGTTGTTGGTTAAAAGCAAACTTGTTGGTGCTAAGCCATGTGAATGCTTGGGAAGGTCGATATGTTAAGGGTAAAGGGAAATGCCGTGGATTTCTAAAGTTTGACGACACAATTTTAATTACATTCACTCTGCATGTTTGGGTGATTGTTTTAAAGGGGTTCTTTGTCGCAGCGGCAGGCTAACTTCACATGCATATGTGTAGACCCGTTGCACAACCTCGGCGTTTACCTCGGCATTGAAAATCGCTACCTCTGCATTCAAAACGGAGTTGACTACTTGCGCACTGGTGTACATTTGTTGGTCCATCAGTGTTGAGTGGTCCATGAGACTCCAGGCTTCAGGAGCTATTGTTGCAGCAAAAGAAAACCAAAACAATAAGAAACAAGAAAGAGCAATCGGAGATTGTAGACCCTCGCCAGGATGTGTTTTCAGTGGGTTTTAAGGCTTTTGTGTTAAACAAATATAGCGGCCGAACCATGTGACCAATGACGTCATCGTTTTTTTTTCTCCACCAATTTATCCCTAGATGATACTCAAGAAATTTTATCTTGATCGGATGACGTTTTGTACTTGTCGAATTATGACGTCATAATGGAGGCACCTATGACATCATTAACATATGTTATTCCACATGGGGAGCTCTTTATAATGAGCCATGTCTCAATTTTCTCTTTGCATCACTTTCAGAGATATAGAGGTGCAATTTTTTCGGTTTTTACAAGATGGCGGCCAAACCACGTGACCAGACATTATCATTATTTTTTTCTCCACAAATTTATCCCGAGATAATGCTCAAGAAATTTCATCTTTATCGGATGAAGTTTTGTACTTGCCGAATTATGACGTCATAATGGAGGCACCTATGACATCATCATTAACATATTTTATTCCCCATGGAGAATTATTTTCGATGAGCCATGTCTCAATTTTTTCTGCAGTGCTTTCGGAGATATAGAGGTGCAAAGTTTTTCGGTTTTTCAAGATTGTGCTCGTACCCGTGACCTATGACGTCATAATTATAATTTCAATATTCTACAGGTGGTTATCTTCATACTTGCACCCATGGTGAAAATTTCCTGTCAATCGGACCAACCGGTGCAGAATAAATCAAATTTATTCTGTGCGGACAAAGCAACAGACAAATTAAAAATCATTCATGGAGCGACACTTGGCAAAACAGAACAAAGTGGAATGGCACTCAATAGAGCATCCTTTTAACCTCAAAAATAGTTGGTGGTTGAATTCAGTTCGCTGATATGAAAATCCTATTCAAATTTCAAGTCAATTGGATGAAAATTGAGGCTTTTAGAAATTTGAAAAAAGCCGTTGACCTTGGGCCTATGTTGACCTTTTGGCCTATGCTGATCTCAAAAATAGTTGGTGGTTGAATTCAGTTCGCTGATATGTAAATCCCATTCAAATTTCAAGTGAATCGGATGAAAATTGAGGATTTTAGAAATTCAAAAAAATGTGGTTGACCTTTGGCCTACGTTGACCTTTTGGCCGACGCTGATCTCAAAAATAGTTGGTGGTTGAATTCAGTAAGCCGATATGTAAATCCTATTCAAATTTCAAGTCAATCGGATGAAAATTGAGGATTTTAGAAATTTGAAATGGTTGTGGACCTTTGGCCTATGTTGACCTTTTGACCCCAAAAATATATAGGATTTTGTCGGACCACGAACCTCACCATTTGGTAAAGTTTCGTGAAGATCGGTTTAAAATTGTGCCCTTTGATAGGTTTAAAATTTAAAATCACTAAAATAAGTGAGCAGACAGACAGACAAACACACACACACACACACACACACACACACACACACACACACACACACACACACACAAACAAACACACACACACACACACACACACACACACACACACACACACACACACACACAAACCGGAGTGATCAACATACTTGCAACAAAAATGTTTTTTTTTTGCCATGTAACAAACAAACGGACTCTAATGCAATACCCTCTCCTCTGGCGTGGGTAATAAGAAATCAGTGTTCTTGTTCTAAATCTGTGCGCAGGAGCTTGTATCTTAGCTTTCTTACTGATGGTAATACAATGCACATTGATTTGTTTGTTTTCACAAAAGAAGAATAAATACTTAATTGATTATTTAGTTGCTTAGCTGGATGAAAAATAATCCTGGATACAAACTCATTTTGTTTGCAGTTTTGTACCTTTATCTTCATGTAATTTTTGTCTCATTTCTGACCTTTGCATTTTCATCTTAAAAGGCCAGACTCTGCTTTTGAAACAACCCCTCACCTCCTTCCCCCCCATACCAACTTTTTATCGTTAGATTATTGGCAAAGCAAACGTTTTTTCAACATTGCTGTAAAATATCCCACGGTATGTTTCCCAAGGCAAGCCTGTTGGTCATGTCCCATTTTCATATCTAGGTTGATCGCTTTACTTCATCAGGAGAGACTGTGTTAAACCACTTTGCCTCATCAGGAGAGACTGTGTTAAACCACTTTGCCTCATGTTAAACCACTTTGCCTCATCAGGAGAGACTGTGTTAAACCACTTTGCCTCATGTTAAACCACTTTGCCTATTTTTAAACTACTTAAGTTATTTAGATTGCTGACTATATACCTTGGCAGATTGTTTTGCTGCCTTGGATGCATTGTGGGCAATTGGCTTCATCCATTCCTTGGAGGTGGCATGATGCCATCAAACTTGCATACCAACTGCATATTTCCTGATTTGCTTCCCTCAAAGTTGGCAACTTGGGGCCTCCACAGGCAAAAATATTCCAAGGTGAATCATGTGTGTGTGTGTGTGTGTGTGTGTATGTGAAGGTATAATTTAAAGCAACATAGCATTGTCATTGAAACCTGTGTGTATGCAAAGCTATTGCGCACTTTATAATTCTATTTCAGTTCTACAGTTGTCCATTAAGTGTCGGCATAAACATATTGCAGATTATCACCATGCTTTAATTTAACCAGATCCAGAGCAGTGTCAAAACAAGGTCGGACCAAGACAACATTATTTTACATTAACATATCTATTGTTTGTTTTACTTTTACACTGGACTCGGATTACACAGGCTACAACAAGCCGTGGGGCCATATATTCATTATCTATCTATAATTCCAGTAATCTCTGTCTGTCTGTCTGTACGTTTGTCTGTGACCGCTGTTTCTCGACAACCACGGGTCCGATATACTTTTAACTTGCCAGGTATATTGCTGGGGACCCGAGGATGTGCCTTTTCAAGGTTTCATATTAATCGGACAATTACTTACCGAGCTATGTCCAAAAAACGATTCAACCAATCAGAGAGCAGCGAACGATCGCGTGTGCCGAACGTGGCGGGCACACTCTGCCTCGGATGGCACATTTGAGAGCGTATTCATTTATTTCACGTTTGCAAACTATGTTGGCGTTAAACTATGTTTTACAACTAATAAAACCGAATTTGCGATTCATTCGCTTTCCTGCGCGTTTGTGCACGCGATGGCGATTTCTTTACCAAACTCCGGAAGCCGTTCGCTTTGGACCAAACCATTGCATGTAAATAGAGGGGGGGGGATTGTCACCACTCGCAAGCCGTTCGCTTTGGACCAAACCATTTCATGTAAATAGAGGGGGGGGATATAATTTTAGATATCTATCTATAATTCCAGTAATCTCTGTACGTTTGTACGTCTGTACGTCTGTACGTTTGTCTGTGACCGCTGTTTCTCGACAACTACCGGTCCGATATACTTGAAACTTGCCAGGTATATTGCTGGGGACCCGAGGATGTGCCTTTTCAAGGTTTGAAATTAATCGGACAAGTACTTACCGAGCTATGGCGATTTAGCCGTTCGCCGTTCGCTTTGCCGTTGCGAATGGACCAAACCATTCATGTAAATAGAGGGGGGGGGGGGGGGGGTTCTGTGGTCGTTCGCTTTGGCTTTGCGAATGGACCAAACCATTCATGTAAATAGAGGGGGGGGTTCTGTGGTCGTTCGCTTTGGCTTTGCGAATGGACCAAACCATTCATGTAAATAGAGGGGGGGGGGGGGGGTTCTGTGGTCGTTGCGAATGGACCAAACCATTGTTTTTTTTTTGCAGTTTTTTTTTTTTTTGCAGTTTTTTTTTTTTTTGCAAGGAACGGGCACCCACGTACGGGCACGTCCTAGCTTATATATAGTACGGGCATGCCCTAGTAGATATAGTACGGGCATGCCCTAGTGTTTACAATTACTATATGATTATGGAAGTTTAGATACCCCTCCCCATTCCTCCTATTCTTCATACTTGCTCGTTTCCTTCCCTTTCTCCTAGCTCCTCCCAAACGTATTTCCCTTTTCTCACCACTCCTCATGCACCCCCTACCCTACTTTGTCTCTCTTGTCAACTGCCCTTTCCTTTTTTTTTTCTCTCATTTAAATTTGCCCCAATTCGGGTCCATTCTTCATTTAAGGGCACATCTACATCTTAAGTGCAAAAAACGTATATTTCTTCATACCACCCCTTACCCCTTCTAAACTCCCTTTCTCTCCCTCTTCTTTACTTTTTGTTCATCAAGCAATCAGTATTCATGCTGCAATACAGTCAATTAAAAAATGTAAGGAATGTGAAGTTTACAAAAAGAGGGTATTGGTGTTTGTTAAAAATAAATAATGAAAAAAAAATCGCATTCCTTACAATAAATTCCCCCCTCCAATAAGCCTCCACGCTCCCTGCAAGGGTTTGAAAAAATAAATTCTCCCGTTCAATAAACGACCCAGGGTGATTATGGGGGTCAAGCAAAAATGCACTGCCAAATAATTTATACCTTTGTGATATGTGTATCTAATAGTAAAAGGAACATCATCCGTCTGTCCGTGTGCCCATTACGCTTTGTTCCAAAAGGTTCCTACTATCGTGGAATAATGAAATTGGTATTGTTGGAAAGCTAATAATCAACTTGCTTATACAACGATACCCTTCATTTTATATGATACAGAAACTCATAAAGTTTTCTTTATTTTCAGGTCTGGTGGTTTAATGTAAAATAAAATGGTGACTCCACAGGAGAAAGCTCCGTGCGTCGAATCGTTAATCGAGACGAGATCCGACACACAAGTTCAACATAATTTCCGTTCAGAGTATGGAAGGAATCCACCATCCGGACTAGTATCAGAGAGTGGTACAAGAGGTTTAAGGAGACTATAAGTTGTCAGAAACAGAAAAGTACCGGTCGCACAAGCACAAGCGCAGCAGACATTGAACGAATACATGAATCATTTCATCAAACTCCCAGAAAATCAATCCGCACGCATCCAAACAACTGGGACTATCAACCAGCACTGTACACAGGATTTTGCATAAAAGACTGAACCTTCATGCCGATAAGGGGCAGATTATGCAGGAACTCAAATCAAATGACACACCCAAATGCGAGGCATTTGCCTTTGAAATTCTCAGTCGCATAGAGGATGATGAATACCTGAAAATGGTCATGTTCACAGACAAAGCTTGTTTTCATGTATCGGGGAAGGTCAACCGGCTCAATGTGAGGATCTGGGGCTCTGAAAACCCCCACGTGGTCATTGAACACATACGTGACAGTCCAAAGGTCAATGTGTGACATGGCCTTTTCCATGACTGCTTGGTGGGTCCGTTTTTCTTTTCGGAGGATACAGTGACCTCGACAATTTACATTAACATGTTGGAACGATTCGCCTTCCCACAGATTGAAGACATGCAACCTGATATCATTTTCAACAGTATGGCGGTCCCCCTCATTGGGCCTTAGTCGTTCAAGCCATCTTGAATGAAAAAAACCCAGGTCGCTGGATTGGCCGAGACGAACCATCCGCTTGGCCCCCACAATCACCAGACATAACCCCTCTTGATTTTTTTCTGTGGGGGTTTGTCAAAGATGTTGTTTGCAACACCAAGGTGGCAAACCTGCAGGATCTTCGTTCTCGGATCACAGCTGCATGCGCACTGGTGCAGACAAACATGCTGAGCCTAACATGGCCAGAACTTGTGTACCACCTTGATGACCTACACGTGACAAACGAAGCTCACATTTAAGTGTATTGATAGTGTGTACAAAACTTTATGAGTTTCTGTATCATATAAACCACAGGGTATCATTGTATCATTTCAGGTATCATTGTTGACTCGTGAGATGCTCCCTTGGTTGAGAACCTAGATGGTTGAGTTGAGCTGAGTTGAGTTGTG
This sequence comes from Myxine glutinosa, assembly GCF_964187855.1. Lineage (NCBI taxonomy): Eukaryota > Metazoa > Chordata > Myxini > Myxiniformes > Myxinidae > Myxine > Myxine glutinosa. The sequence goes on from NC_136261.1 coordinate 133,330,894, forward strand.
TTCTCCATCCTTCGAAAGTGCCATGAATACTTATCATGAAGGGAAAGTCCGTTGAAAGTACCGTGACTACCAATTTATGACAGCGGCGACTCCATTGAGTTCTTTAATGTGGTATTGCATAATGTGAGGAAAAATGGAAGTTCACTAAAGATGCAAAACTTGAAAACACCCATACATACAGTATGTTTCCTCCATTACGGCACTTTCAAAATGATGTAATCTGCCCCAGATTGCTTGGTGCGCATGTGCAGAAACACCTGGTAGCGAATTTCAGATATGTACATGTATTCATCCTTGTTTGTCTGTTTGTGTCTCAGATATCTTAAAAAGTTATGGACGGATTCGGACGAAATTTGGTGGACAGGTTGTGTGTATGACAAGGACGAATTTATTGTATCCAGTTCATCTATATAAAAACTGTTCCTTCATATTTGTCACTCGGGTGTAAGTCATTTGCAAAGATGATTCGAATGTTGTTGGAAAATCTTTTGTTGATTGTTGGACAAATCCTTCTCCAAAGAAATAGGTTGTTATTCAACAATTAAATGTGTACTAGGCTGTGAGACAGCTTTCAGTTAAAGTAAAATGAACATCATCAAAGGCATTTTGGTGCTAGAGAGCCATAATTAAAGGACTATTAAAGCTGCTTGTGGAAAGCTTTGTGAGCATGGCTTTGTGCCAGACCTTGTCGAAGGCACAAAAAATGTCTAATGAGGGTGCCCTTTTCTTTGCAGTTTAGGCCATGCATCCATTATATTCAAACGTGAGAAAGAGCATGGCCATGATAGCTGTTGAAGAGAGATGCATTTAACTCATCTGAGATATCTAAATGACACAGATGCTTTTCAACCATTTTAGAGGAGAAGATCATATGGTTTAGTAAGAGATCAAGTCAGAGAGCAAGAGCATCATCAAAATGACAGGGATCAGGCACCAGACCTTTTGATGTGGGTGCAATATTCAAGCTCTCAGCTCAACTGCAAAATGGGTACAGCATAAAATCATTGCAGGTGAAAAAGGTATTTAAAAGGAGCTTTATCACGAGCCTGGCGTGGAGAACTGTTGTGCCTCAATTTGTCGTGCGCTTTACAAAAGGGCTTCAGATTACCTTTTGAAATAATTAGCTTAACTGTGATGAAAGTTTTGTGACAATAATAGTGTTGGCACTTCATTTATAGCACCTTTCATGTGGAAGCAGTATTGGTTGTGATTCCTTATCTGCAAGCTTCATTGAATCAATATCTGGAAGAGATGTATATGGCATAAACTATTGAAAGAATGTTTGCAGATGGTTATGGAACTTGTCCCAGGAACTTTACATAAATTGGTAGACAAAATAAATTGCTCATGGAAGAGTGAGGCAACTGAGGCCAAAAAAGCAATATACAGTCACGTGAAAAAGTAAGTACACCCCGTGTAAAGTTTTGACTTTTTCAACATATTTCAACATGCAGCTATTTGATCTTCATTTCAACAATTTTGAAAGATAAAGGTGATATAATATAACAAATATCATGAAACATTTACATTTTGTAGTCCATTGCATAATTGAAATAAACACAGTCACGTGAAAAAGTAAGTACACCCCGTGTAAAGTTTTGACTTTTTCAACATATTTCAACATACAGCTATTTGATCTTCATTTCAACAATATTGATAGATAAAGGTGATATAATACAACAAATATCATGAAACATTTACATTTTGTAGTCCATTGTGTAATTTAAATAAACATAAATGCAAATTTCGCATGTGGAAAAAGTAAGTACACCCTTGGCTCTAATAGGTGGTATTGCCCCCTTTGGCAGAAACAACCTCAAGTAGGCGTTTCTTATAACTGTCTACCAGTCTCTGACATCGACTGGGAGAATTTTTTGCCCACTCCTCCATGCAGAATTCTTTCAGCTGTGCGATGTTTGAGGGGTTTCTTGCATGCGCAGGTCGTTTCAAATCCCCCCACAACATCTCGATAGGATTTAGATCCGGGCTTTGACTTGGCCATTCCAGAACCCTCCATTTCCTTCTTTTCAGCCATTCCTTGGTGGATTTACTGGTATGTTTAGGGTCATTGTCATGTTGCAAGGTCCACCTTCGGTTGAGCTTCAACTTTCTGACAGATGGCCTCACATTATCTTCAAGCACCCTCTGGTACAATGAAGAATTCATAGTGGATTTTATGATGGTGAGCTGCCCAGGCCCTGATGCAGCAAAGCTGCCCCAAACCATAATATTTCCACCACCATGCTTTACAGTTGGTATCAGGTTCTTGTGGTCAAATGCTGTCTTTGGTTTTCGCCAAACATGTCTTCTGGTGCTGTGGCCAAATAGTTCTACCTTTGACTCATCTGTCCAGAGCACATTGTTCCAGAAGTGCTGGTCTTTGCCTCGGTGTTCATTGGCAAACTTTAGTCTTGCCCTGATGTTCTTTCTGGACAGCAAAGGTTTCCACCTGGCACACCTCCCATGTAGATCAAATTTGTGCAGCCTCTTTGTAATGGTAGACTCGTGCACTTTGACATCAACAGTGGCAAGAGCTACCTGTAGGCCCCGTGATGACATTCTGGGGTTCTCAGAGACTTCTTTCAGCATCTTGCGGTCTGCTCTCGGGCTGAACTTGCTGGGGCGGCCTGGCCTGAACAAGTTGGCAGTTGTTTGGAATCTTCTCCACTTGTAGTTGATCTTCCGGACAGTCGAATGATTGATTTCAAATTGTTTGGAGATCTTTTAAAATCCCTTCCCAGACTCGAAGGCATCTATAACCTTCTTTCTGAAGGCCTCAGAGAGCTCTTTTGATCTAGGCATGGTGATGCCGCACACTTCAACAACAAAGAGCAAACCAAACTAAATGTCTGAGGTTTAAATAAGACGGGTTCCTCCAAGATCCTCTCTAACGATGTTCTAATCATTTGCACCTGAGCTGGTGCACCTGATTCTAATTTTAGGTATTTGAAGTAGTGATAAATGTAGGGGTGTACTTACTTTTTCCACATGCGAAATTTGCATTTATGTTTATTTAAATTATACAATGGACTACAAAATGTAAATGTTTCATGATATTTGTTATATTATATCACCTTTATCTATCAATATTGTTGAAATGAAGATCAAATAGCTCTATGTTGAAATATGTGGAAAAAGTCAAAACTTTACATGGGATGTACTTACTTTTTCACGTGACTGAAGTGCTAGTGTGGCAGTGGGGCAACAGTCAGACACAACTAGCAAGGAAATGAACAAACAGGAACAAAGAAAGGGAGGAAACACAGTAACTTTCAAGTTAAAGGGTTGGCTAAGATATGGTTAATGAGTAGAGAAGATCACAGGTACGGAGATGGGGCAATGGGGTGACATAATATATGCAATGGTCCACTACTAGAAGGCTGGAGTGGGGGTTGGATTGAACCGCCTCTAGAAGGTAGTGACACAAGTCTGAGAAAAGAGGAATAAAAGAGTGGAGTTGGGCAGTGAACATGGAATTTGGGAGTTTAACCAAGAGGGTGTTAGTGGAATAATACATGTCCTGGAGTAGCTTGACATGGTCAGAGGGCTGAAAGAGAGAGAGCAGAGCGAGCAAGACTGGAGCAAAGGCCCTGAAAACAAAGATGCCATTAACATGTCTGCAATGTTCGAGCAACAAGTCCTATGCTTTTGCCTCATCACAGTTGATGCCAATAATATTCATAACTTTATATTCCACAAAATCTAGGAGAGACGACTGAAGTTGGGCGCCACTCTGTAAAGGGAGAACATTGCTCTATTGAGGTATGGATAAGCCTCGTAGGCTGAGTAGTTCTGATTGATCTACAAGGAATAACTAGGAATGATGTAGGATGCTCCGTTTGTGGCTGCCTTTGGAGGACAGCTTTACTTTATGGTTTGGTTTTGAGAGGTCTTGGCTGTTCATGAGGCCTAGAAGTTCAAAAGACTGAGCTTGTGAAAATAAATCACCTTTTCACTTTTAGCACTTGTACTTTATTATGCCATTCTTCTGAATACCATAATCCTAAATAGGAGCATCGGTTCTGAAGCAGTTTATTGGCATAAAACATGCTGTGCGATTCACTAGTGGCAGTCAAGGCAGCATTTCTAAATTTGGCCAGGCTATTGGTGCACAATGGCCTATCTTAATGAAAGCTAGGTACCACGAGATCTTTTACGTCTACCAGTCAAGCACAGCAGATGAAATTGCTTGCTTAATGCCTTCTCCAAAAGGCCAGTGTACAACGTGGTAAAACATATTGCCTGCAGAATGCCAATAGTTTGCAGTCAGGTCCTATACCCATTTCAAGATCGGGGGGGAAAGTGGGTACTTTACCTCAGAGCTGTCCTGTCAGAATATCCAGTATATGATACCCCGAGTACAGTATATTAAAAATAATGAATTTTTTTCGATCTATTTATTGGCATCATCAGAGTGTTGCCTGGTGTTGGCTTAGCGGTTAGGGTGCCGGCTTGGGATCCTAGGATCCTGGGTTCGAATCCCAGTCGATCGCTGAATTAACGCCAGGGGGGTTGACTCAGCCTGTCATCCTTCCGAGGTCAGCAAATTGAGTACCAGCTTGCTGGGATGAATGATCCCGGTGTGTAGCCCGGTTTAGAATAGGTACATCGTATCCCTGCGCATCGTAAGAGGCGACCAAGGGTTGGCGTCAGGAAGGGCATCCGGCCATAAAAACATTGCCTCAAACAGGGAACCATGATTGTCATGGGGCCCGCAAGGCTAACCCCCGCTCTAGCGGGGAAAAATGGCCTTAAAACGATCATTCATTCATTCATATCAGAGTAGTCCATTACATAGGTAGCATGATTTTGTAAAGGTAGAATTTTTATAGACCCGTGGGAGTAGAGATCAACATGAATACATTGGTTTTGCTCCTTGGTACTTGGTTTGTGGAGGAGTCTTGCTGTTGAGGAGCTTTTTGCAGTGGGGTTAAAAAAGAGATAAGCCATGTTGATAAACAGACATTTGGCAGCCCCTAGGTACTTGTTGTATACACAAAGAATTAAGTTAAGCACCCCCCCCGTTTTTTTACAACCTCGCACATTACAAGTTTGTTGTCGTCAAAACAGTGTAATATACCCATGATATTGCTATATTTTCTGGAGAAGTGATATTATGGTCACATAAAAACATAACAATCATGCCGTTTTCAATATTTTATTCTGAATAATTTAAGGTGAAATTTTTTGGGAATTTTAGGCATATTTTCACCTCAATTTAAGTATGGAGCTATAGGTCCATCACGGACAGTGTGGATGACGTTTATGTTTTCTAACGTACAGTCATTGTTCTGAGACTACCTCTAGCGATCTTTGCGTCAATAACGTGTGTAGGACCCACGTGATCGGATCACTACTCAACCCAACTCAACCCTACGAGTGCACTCATCTGCATTTCATCAATGGATAATTGCTAATGTCATACCAATCATTATTTGATCTCACATACCTTAGAATATATGCCAATGTATACATATACACAAAGAATATATATTAGGGGGTGCTTACCTTAATTCGTTGTGTAGGGGTGCTTAACTTAATTCTTTGTGTATAGATAAAATCTCTTCATTTTATTTTTGTCCTATATGAAGTACAAGAAATGGTTCTGATTCCTCATTTCCTTTTCCTGACCATAAGAACGTTGATGCGTGATGTAATCATGAAGCAATATACCCTCCATCCTCCTCAAGTCCTTGAACTTTTTTTTATCTTTGCTTTTTGTACTACCCAACGTCAAATTTGTCGGACCCACCTCTTCACCATGAGGGATTCCAAGCAATTTTCTTTTTTTCTTTTTTCTTCCTAATGAGCCATCAAAACATACAATGGGGTACAAAGTCTGAGTTCATTGAAATCAATGCCAAGCTTGCTCATACCTCCATTTCAAACAGCAACTTTTCATATTCTTTAATTTATTAGCGTTATTATTGGCTGAAACTTTGCCTTAAGAGAATAAATAAAGGGTGTCAATACATTTGAGACAAAGATACAATTTATTGTGAGCATTTCTTGCACACTCAGTGGAGTATCCCACGTCAGAGTGGCGACACATCCAGGATTGAAACCCCTAGCCAATGAAACTGTCTTGGCAGCCTTATGTGCCTAACCACAGGAGAAGGATAAACAAACAATATTTCCAAAATGCATCTATTAATCACTTCCAGCCTTAATAAAGCTTTTTTCCTTTTTATTCTGTTGTTGCCTGTGTGTTGGACATGTGGACACACATAAAATGCTCTGATGTGTTTGGCTCATGGCCTTGGATAAAATCTAAACATTAAATAACTTGGTAGGATTTATGAAATGGAGTGCGATGATATAGCAGTTAGAACAACAAAACAGGTGTCCATACAAGGCAGGAAGGTTATTTTGGAAATTTATCATCCATATCTGTTTTTGTTTTTTCAAAAGGATAGACCGAGCTTGTTTGGACTCTCACTTTCTCTTTATATCCTTATTTATTTATGGATTGCATTGTATATTTTCGGAGGTGTAAAGTAGCCAAGAGTCAAAGTTATCGGGCTGTATTTGGATATTGGTTGATAATGTTGGCAGCTTATTGTGTGTTGTTTGGTTGTTTTGTTCCCTCTAGGACTGTAAACGACGACATTAAATGGGGAACTAGATTAACCACTGACTCCACAAAGTAAGATTTATATTAGTCTGTATTTACACCGCCAATAAATCTAATTTCTCTACTTATTTGCCTTCTTCCTGAAAAAGACAAAACACATTCTAAATGGCTGTGATTCAAAGAATTAAATCCCAATTCAAAATTCAAAATTTTCAAAAAGAATAATATCCGGAAAATTTCCCAATTGATGTAATCACATTCAGCGCTGTCGAGGTATAAGAACGGTCTGGTATGCAAGGCGGTTGACTAGGATTGCGTGTGTCAGGACTTGTGCAAGGCTCAAAGGCAGAGTATGGGTGGTGCAATATTCACCTGGCCCACACCTTGTATAACTTTCTTGGTTCCGGTTATATATTTAGTATCCTGAATGGCTGCACCAAAGGGCTCGATAGCCAACACTAGAGCAGGTTATTTCAAAAGAAAAAAAAAATCATTTTACAGAACCAAAAGGACAGTGGAGTATGTTTTATACAAGGAGCATCTTGCCCCAGGCGCCCCAGATAAGAACGTCAACTTGCATTCTGACAAATAGCATTGGCCAACAAGACCGACAGTCTAACAATGGCTTAGCCGGGCGTGGGTCTGCTGAATGGAGGATCTGCTGTCCCCATGTCATGCACCGATGACGTAATCAATAATCATGCTCAAGAAATTTCATACTGATCAGATCAAACGTTCTACTTGTTGATTTATGACGTCATAATGAAGGCACCTATAACATCATCATTAACATGTTATTCCCCATAGGGAGTACTTTACAATGAGCCGCCTTTAAATTTTTTCCATGGGGTGGTTTCAGAGATATAGTGGTGCAATTCCTTTTAGTTTATATTCAAGATGGCGCCCGTACCACTGATATTTGACGTCATAATTACCATAAAAAAAATTACACAGAAGGCAGCGCTTCTATGGTGAAAGTTTTGGATCAATCGGACCAACAGTTGCAGAGAAAACCTATTTTAAAAGGAATAAACCCACAAAATGCTGGCAGAAGGGACATTCATACATACATGGTATACACAGAATGGACAGACGAATGCTGTTCCAGATGGCATTGCCATATAGGCTACACCATAAAAAGAGCAGGTCAAACTTGTGTGGAATCTGGAAATTTAAATTGGGATCTTCCGGTTTCCAAAAGTAAAGACCTTCGAGTCTGTAAGATGTATGCAGCTGTGTAAAAATTCACTTTTAGACCCAATTTGATGATGCAGCTCATGGTTCATAGTTGTAATAGTATTGAGGCTTACCGTTATTCAGGGAATCTGCAACGACTTTCTCGTTTACGATCCATTTTCAAAATATATCGGTGATTGTATGCTTATGAAGTAAATGTTTCTAAGAGTATTTCTACCACTGTATGTGGTTACCATTTTGGGAATTAGCCTGTCGGAGCAAAAAAAAATGCGCTAATGCCCACCTGTTTTTGCTCGGAGGAAGGACTATCGCTTGAAACGGCAGTAAAGGTAATCGTATAAACACCTCGTTGAAAAAAAAATCTATTTATCTTGTTCACTGTTGCAGACAAACGTGCACTTGCCTTCTCTATTCCATTATGTGCCTTTACTCTGCCAGAATTCAAAAAAACATTTGCTGCCTATCCCTGGAGACTATATGGGTACCACTTGGTGGCTTTGTGCCCACTGAAGCATCATGATGGCGAAAATGCCAATGCTATGCCAAAATGACATGCAGTTTTTTAAATTTTCACTTCACTTGTCTTGTCCCCACCCCTCAGCCCCTCCATGAAATATTTGACATTTTCATCTGTATATGTTGAAGTTGTTGAAATAGCTAAAGGGTGGAGTATCAGATTACCATATTTATGACAAAGAAGTGGTTGGGAATGAGTAGGCACAACATGGACATACAATTACGATTGGCAATGTTCGTGATGATATGAAGAGGATTGATGTACTACATATATTAATGTAGTTGAAATGAGAAGGCAGCGACCAGCTTCCATAAGAAATTGAAGATAAGAATCAGATTTGAGATGTGGCCTGTGATTATACAATATACATACAGTCGTGGCCACAAATATTGGGAACCTTGAACCTTTTTCAAATAACTCACAATTTTCTCGAAAAATAAGTTGAAATTGACAAAAGTATTTGGTGTCCACAATTCTTTATTTCACTGTTAATATTACATAGCCTGGTGTTGGCTTAGCGGTTAGGGTGCCGGCTTGGGATCCTAGGATCCTGGGTTCGAATCCCGGTCGATCGCTAAATTAACACCAGGGGGGTTGACTCAGCCTGTCATCCTTCCGAGGTCGGCAAATTGAGTACCAGCTTGCTGGGATGAATGATCCCGGTGTGTACCCTGGTTTAGAATAGGTACACCGTATCCCTGCGCATCATAAGAGGCGACTAAGGGTTGGCGCCAGGAAGGGCATCCGGCCATAAAACATTGCCTCAAACAGGGAACCATGATTGTCATGGGGTCCGCAAGGCTAACCCCTGCTCTAGCGGGGAAAATGGCCTTAAAACGATCATTCATTCATTCATACTGTTAATATTACAGAACCTTTGTTTTTGATTCAGAACTTAATATATCCTTTAAAATCACAAAATAAAAAGAAATGGCATTGACAAAATTATTGACACCCGAGACTTAATATTTGGTCGCACAGCCTTTGGACAAAATAACTGCAGTCAAGCACTTCCTATAGCCATGAATGTGCTTCCTACACCTCTCTACTAGCAGTTTAGCCCACTCTTCTTGTACAAACTGCTCCAGTTCTCCCGGATTTGAAGGGTGCCTTCTCCCAACTGCTGTTTTCAGATCTCCCCACAGGTGTTCAATGGGATTTAGATCTGGACTCATTGCTGGCCACTTCAGAACAGTTCAGCATGTTGTCTTGAACCATTTCTGGGTGCTTTTTGTAGTGTTTTTAGGGTCATTGTCCTGCTGCAGGACCCATGACCATCAACGGAGACCCAGCTTTCTGACACTGGGTTTTTTTTTTTTTTTTGTGTACAGAGTCGAGGCTCATGAAAGAGCTAACATTTATCAAACAAACAAATCAAACAAACAAGCAAACAAAGTATATAAAAAGGGGAGCGGTTGACAAGATGGGGAGAGAAGGGGAGGAAGCACACAAACAACATTTGAGAGCAGGGACATCGGGAGATGTTTTTGGAGGGAGAGGGCCTGGGGGGAGGCAGGATAGGTATAAAACGCAAGGACACCAAGGACTTCCAGGAAAGAAGTCAAAAGTCACCTCAAAAAAGTGGATTTGGGGTGAAATTAGCGGGGGTAGAAAAGATCAAGGTGTTGGATTGGGGAAGATAAGAGATGGTGGTGAACAGCCGTTTTAAAGACCTGGGGGGAGGAGTGGGATTGAAGAGAGTGAGGGAGTTTGTTCCAGAGGTGGGAGAAAAGAGGAATGAAGGAGTGAAGGTGAGCAGAGAGTCTTGATTTTGGCAGTTTAACCATAAGAGGGTTGCAGGCAGATCTTGTGCGACCTGCAGGAATATTTGGGGGACAGAGCGCAGAGAGAGCTGGGGGAGCAAGGCCGGAGAGGAGTCGGTAGAAGACGGAAAGACCACCAACCTGCCTGCGGTGATTAAGTGAAAGCCCCTCGGAGATAGCGTCATCGCAGGAGATTCCAATGATTTTGAACGCTTTGGTTTCAACAGCGTGAAGACGAGCTAGGTGTGAGGCAGGAGCACCAGCCCAGAGAGGAGAGCAGTACTCCATTGAGCTGCGGATGAAAGCCTTGTATGTGGTGAGGAGCTCAGGTGTGCCAAGGAAGGCCTTCGCACGACGGAGGATGCCCAGTCGGCGACTGGCTTTGGAGGCCAGCTTGGAAATGTGGTTTTCCCAGGAAAGATCATGGCAGATAGTGAGACCCAAAAGCTTGAGTGACAGAACTTCTTGGAGAGGATTATTCAGAAAGTAGATGGGAGGGTTGTCCAGTCGGTCTTTTCGGAGAGACATCGTAAGAGTGTGAGATTTGTCAGGATTGAAAGACATGTTCCACTTGTTTGCCCATTCTGTGATTTTGTCCAGGTCTGCAGAGAGTGAGGAGGCTGCAGACTGCTGATCTGAGGGATGAGGAATGGAGCGGCAGAGAGTGGAGTCATCAGCAAAGAGATAGATAGGATTTTCAAGAGAGTCAGAGAGATCATTGATGAAGACGAGAAAAAGCACAGGGCCCAGAACACTGCCTTGGGGAACTCCAGCCTGAACAGGAAGAGGAGATGAGAGAAACCCATTCAGGGCCACACGTTGACGACGACTAGAGAGGAAGTCCGCCAGCCATGCGTGGAGATTTCCATGGATACCAAAGGAGGAGAGTTTGGTGAGCAGAGCGGGGTGCCAGACCGTATCGAAGGCACGTGATATGTCGAGGGAGACAGCTCTAATTTCCTGTTTGGCATTGAGGACCTCCATCCATTGTTGAGACAGCAGAAGCAGCATGTCCAGAGTAGAGTGACCTGGTCTGAAACCAAATTGATGATCAGAGATCAAGCCATTGGAGTAGAGGAAAGATTTCATATCCGAAGCAATGATGGATTCCATGACTTTGCTGATAATTGGGAGAAGGCTGATTGGTCTGTAGTTGCTAGGATCTGTTTTTGCACCTTTTTTGTGCAAAGCGGTGATGTTGGCTGATTTCCAAGCAGATGGCAGTTGACCTTGAGCAAAAGAGAGGGTGAAGAGAACAGAGAGAGGGAGTGAAAGAGCGGAAGAACAGGATTTTAGAACCCGTGGGCTGATGCCGTCAGGTCCAGTTGCAGAATCAGAGTCGAGGGTTGACAGAAACTTTTCCACCTTGTCAGGAGGAAAGGACACAGAGTCCAGGAGCAGCTGGGTACGACTGGGTATGGTGGGTACAGAGAGGGATGGGTTTGGGACACAAGATTTAGAGGCAAACACAGAGTTGAGGCATTCAGCTTTTTCACGTGCGGAGTCAGCTGTGTAGCCGTTTGAGGTAAGGGAGGGGATGGAGGGGGAACAAACACCAGAAACAGATTTGACCAGACGCCACCAGGATTTGGAAGACGGAGACAGATAAGAGAGTTCGGTCTTGAGAACGGAGAGATATTGTTTCCTGGCTCTCCTGAGGGTGGACACACACTTGTTTCGGGCTTTGTGAAAGGAAATGAGATTTCCTTCCGTTGGATTTGCTTTCCAGGAGACGAAGGCAAGTTGTTTCTGGGCAACAGCCGCACCACAAGATTCCGTGTACCATGGACGGGAGGAAGGGTATGACAACTGAAGATGAGATGGGATAAATCTGTGCATGAGAGAGAGCAATTTACTTTGGAAGAATTCCCAGGATGAGTTGATGTCAGAGGTGGTAGAGATGGGAGACCAGTCCAGATGATTGATTGCTGCTTGAAGACCGTGCCAGTTGGCCTGAGTGAAATGCCAGACTCGTCGACGCTGAGCAGGCTCCCTGAGAATGGTCAGAGAGATGTCCACTTTAACAAGGACATGATCAGATGATCCGATTGGAGCAGAAGAAGAGCAGCAGACATTTTCATGGAAGTTAGACATAACCAAGTCCAGAAGAGAAGATGCTCCGTTGACTGAGATCCGGGTCGGGAAATTGACAGATTGTGTCAGTCCCAGTGAGTCACAGAAGTCCTTTGCTGAAGAGCCATGGCTGGTGAGAGAGGTACCCACACCCAGCCAACTGGCATGGTGACAATTGAAATCACCACGTATGAGGAAGAGAGAGTTGGGATGAGTAGATAGAAGTTGGTCCATATTATCAGACAGCAAGATGTAGATGGAGTCATCACTGTTTGGTGGACGGTACAACACACATATGAACAAGAGGTGGGAGCGAAGGGGAAGCCGTAGCCAGAGGTATTCCTGGGGGTGAGGTGGAGAGAGTGCAGTGCAGGGCGAGTGAGGAAGAGAGTTTTTGATAAAGATAGCAACCCCACCTCCAGGACGAGGCTCAGGTCTATCATACCGGAGGAGGGAGTAACCCGGGAGAGATACTAAGGAATCAGAGACATCATGAAGGAGGAAAGTTTCTGTTAAGCAGATCACGTCTGGTTTGACAGAAGCAACCTGTATGGAGAGATCAGTTAAGTTTGAACGAAGGCCCCGGATGTTTGAGGTCCATACCGTTAATGAAGAGGAAGGGGGAGCATCGGATACAGAACAGGGGGGAGGAGGGGTAGGGTAAGATGTGGAAGAGGTGGAAGAGTTAGGGAGAGCTGTTGAAGGTGTGTCAGAGATTTCAGAATAGCTCGGAGAAAGGGAAGGATGGGGCGGACAAAAGGTTTGATGGTGATTGGGTGAGGCACAATGAGGTGTTATTTGAGGAGGGGGAAGAGCGAGGCAGAAGGTTGGGGGAGATGGAGGTGAGAGTTGGAAGGGGGAAGAAGCGGGGAGGACGCTTTGAGGAGGGGAGTGAGAGGGGGGAAATTGAGAAGAAATGAGGGTGGGGATATTTGAAGGGGAGGGGTGAGGGGGGAGTTTGGGAGGGAAGGGACAAGGGGAGGGATTTGAAAGGGATGGGATATGGGGGAGATTTGGAGGGGAGGGGTGAGGGAGGAGTCTAGGAGGGGAGGGGCGAGGGGGGTCTTGGAGGGGAGGGGTGAGGGGGTAGTTTAGGAGGGAGGGGGCTAGGGGGGAGAGTTGAAAGGGATGGGTGATGGGGAGGATTAGGAGGGGAGGGGAAAGGGGGAAGATTTGAAAGGGATGGGTGATGGGGAAGATTTGGAGGGGAGGGGTGATGGGGAAGATTTGGAGGGGAGGGGTTATGGGGAAGATTTTGAGGGGAGGGGTGAGATTGGATTTTTGAAAGTGTACGATTAATGGGAAACGAACATTTATTGCAAAATGTGTTTCTTGTGACCTTCGAGTTAAGAATACGTTTAAGGATGCTGGAGGGAGGATGGAGTGCAGGAGAGTTTAGGGAATGTAGAAAAAAGGCACTATAGGAGATGGAATTTTTTTTGGGATGAATAGATTTGGTGAGCAAGTCGAAAGCAGCTTTTTAAAGAAGAAGAAGAAAAAGGTGTTATAATATATGACGGAATACAGATCTTGAGGGGAAAGTGTATACATTGAAGGTTAATAACAGTGAAAACTATCTGGGGAAATGGGGGAGAAACACGTGGTCGAAGAACGAACGAAAGAATAAGAATGAATAAACGAATGAGAACAAGGAATAAGAACAGAGAAGGAATTTATTTTTATTTTTTTTGGGGGGGGGGGGGGGGTTGAGATTTACACAAGGAAGAGGGCTATGGGGTGAAAAGACTGGGAAAACAGAGAACGAAAAGTTGCGCTCCAAAGTGCCTTGGTAATCTCCTGATTTCATGATGCCATGTGCACATTCAAGGCACCCAGTGCCAGAGGCATCACAGCAACCCCAAAACATCACTGAACCTCCTCCATGTTTGACTGTAGGGAAGGTGTTCTTTTCTTTGAAGGTTTCATTTTGTTTTCTGTAAACATAGAGATGATGTGCGTTACCAAAAAGCTCTAATTTGGTCTCATCTGTTCACAGGACATTCTGCCAGAAGGATTTTGGCTTGTTCAGGTGTGTTTTGGCAAACTACAGTCAGACTTTCTTAGCAGTGGGGTCCTCCTGGGTCTCCGACCATAGAACCCCCTTTCATTTAGTTGCCGACGGATTGTGCAAGTTGAAACTGTCGTACCTTGTGTCTGAAGGTCAGCTTGAATCTGTTTGGCAGTTGATTGAGGTGTTTTCTCCACCATTCGAACAATCCTTCGCTGCAATCTTCGATGACGTTTTCTCTTGCGGCCACGTCCAGGGAGGTTGGCTACAGTGCAATGGGCCTTAAACTTCCTGTTAACATTGCGTACAGTGTACACAGGAACATCAAGGTCTCTGGAAATGGATTTGTAGCCTTGAGATTGTCCATGCCTGGCTACAATCTTGTGTCTGACCTCCTCAGACAATTCTCTGGTTTTCTTTGTTTTCTCCATGCTCATTGCGGTACACACAGTGACACAAAACAGCAGAATGACTGCTTTTCTCTATTCAAACTGGTTGAATGAGTGATTTTTATATTGCAGGCACCTGCAACTCTCCACAGGTAAGTTTAATTCCAAAGTAAAGGAGAATCACCTGCTTGAAATCTAATTATTTCTAACAACTTCTAAAAGGTGCCAATAATATTGTCCAGGCCATTTTAGGATTTCTGTGTGGAATAAGCTTAGATTTTATCATTTTTTCAGCTCTTTTTGTTTTGTTCCACTGCAAACCAAAGAAATACATATGTGGACACCAAAGGATTTTTCAATTTCAACAATTTTCTGGAAGAAATGGTGCATTATTTGAAAAAAGTGTGAGGGTGCCAATATTTTTCGCCACGACTGTATGTATTAAGATGTGACCTCGTGTATGCCTGCTACCTTTAAAATTTTATGACTGAGGCATGATGAACAAAATGACCTTTTATTAGGCATACTTGAAAAAACAAAA
This sequence comes from Myxine glutinosa, assembly GCF_964187855.1. Classification (NCBI taxonomy): domain Eukaryota; kingdom Metazoa; phylum Chordata; class Myxini; order Myxiniformes; family Myxinidae; genus Myxine; species Myxine glutinosa. The sequence goes on from NC_136261.1 coordinate 133,345,956, forward strand.
CCATGTGTATTGCTTGTCATGCCATAACATTTGTGTAAGTTCGTTATATGTATCTACATTTGCTTGTATTTACAAACCCGTATCGTGGTGAAGACAGCTAAACACCGGTTGCCTCGATTGTTTCTTTACACAGGGATGGAAGCAAAAATCTTGTGGCACAACGATGACAGCCAATAAAGGAGCTGGAGCAAAGCAGTCCAGTTCTGGCAAACCAGCTGAGGAAAGGTGGGATGTATATAACATCTGCAAACCATGTGTCCTCATCCGTGTTTGAAAGCATGTCATGAACAAATTCTTCATGAAAGAATTTCAGGTCTGCAGAGTAAATTGATTCACAATGCTAAAGTGAAGTGAGGGGAGGTGGGGGGGGGGGGGGCGGAAGGTGTCGGGGGTGGGTGGTGGGGGAAGGACCGAGCGGTAAATATCAATATCGCTGTTAAACTGCAACACTCACATTAAAAGCTGAAGCCAAGCTCCTTATTTACAAACACATTGCTCATGAGCACAGTCACATCAAATCTGTTCAGAATCCTGTGCTATCCTTGCCTGAAAAAACAAGCACATAAGGTGGATAAGGTTGGCTGCTGTGAACGATCACATAATGATCACGTTTCTAGCTATACTCTTCATCAGAGCAGAAAGGCGAGACTGTCTCTCTCTTTTGCTCCGATGAAGGGCAAAGCCTGAAACAGTTGCGTTTTGTGATATTTTACAGTGGATACCTTTAACCACTCCATTCTTGTGATTTTATTTTTGTGTGTCTCCATTTCGAAGACCGATAGTTATTTGCTGGAATTATCAACTATTTTCATCCTTACTTTATCTCATTCAAATATTGCACTCTGATCAGGAGCGATTGCCAATTTACTGCATCTGCCCGGAGATTTGATCCAAATGGGCTCTGTGCACCGGAATTTTTGGCAACCCCAGCAAAGGGTTGGTGGCAGATCTTGTGCATCCTGCAGGAATATTTGGGGGACAGAGCACAGACAGAGCAGGGGCAGCTGGGCCGGAGAGGAGTCGGTAGAAGACAGAAAGACCACAAACCTGCCTGCGGTGAGTAAGTGAAAGGCCCTCAGAATCGGCTTCATCGCAGGAGATTCCAATTATTCTAAAAGCTTTGGATTCAACAGCGTGAAGCCGAGCTAGTTGTGAGGCAGGTGCACCAGCCCAAAGGGGAGAGCAGTATTCCATCAAGCTGCGGATGAAAGCTTTGTATGTGGGGAGTAGCTGAGAGGTGCCAAGGAAGGATTTCGCACGATGGAGGATGCCCAGACGACGACTGGCTTTGGAGGCCAGCTTGGAAATGTGGTTTTCCCAGGAAAGATCATGGCAGATAGTGAGACCCAAAAGCTTGAGTGACAGAACTTCTTTGAGAGGATTGTTGAGAAAGTAGATGGGAGGGTTTTCCAGATGGTCTTTTAAGAGAGACATGGTGAGAGTGTGAGATTTGTCGGGATTGAAAGACATGTTCCACTTGTTTGACCAGTTTGTGATTTTGTCCAGGTCTGCAGAGAGTGAAGAGGCCTGCCGATCTGAGGGTTGAGATATGGAGCGGCAGCGAATGGAGTCATCAGCAAAGAGATAGAGAGGATTTTCCAGAGAGTCGGAGAGATCATTCATGAAGACCAGAAAAAGCACAGGGCCCAGAACACTGCCTTCAGGAACTCCCGCCTGAACAGGATGAGGAGATGAGAGAATTCCATTCAGGGCCACACGTTGACTGTGACCTTAGAGGAAGTCCGCAAGCCATGCGTGGAGGTTTCCATGGATACCATAAGAGGAGAGTTTGGTGAGCAGAACGGGGTGCTAGACCGTATCGAAGGCACAAGATATGTCAAGGGAGACGGCTCTGATCTCCTGTTTGGCATTGAGGACCTCCATCCATTGTTGAGACAGCAGAAGCAACATGTCCAGGGTCTAGTGACCTGGTCTGAATCCAAATTGATGATCTGATATCAGGCCATTGGAGAAGAGGAAGGATTTTATATCAGAAGTAATGATGGATTTCATGACCTTGCTGATGATTGGGAGCAGGCTCATGGGTCTGTCGTTGCAAGGATCTGTTTTTGTACCTTTTTGTGTAAAGCAGTGATGTTGGCTGATTTCCAAGCAGAAGGCAGATGACCTTGATCAAAAGAGGGTGAATGGAACACAGAGAGAGAGTGTGTGATTGAGCCGCAGAGCAGGATTTTAGGACCCATGGGCTGATGTCTGGTCCAGTTGCAAAATCAGTGTCCAGGTTTGATAGAAACTTCTCCACCTTGTCGGAAGAGAATGACAGAGTCCAGGAGCAGCTGGGTTCGACTGGGTAATCTCTCTTTCTCACAAACCAACACCATACACTTTTCATCATGCACCTTTCTTACTCATGTTCACTCTTCCCTTTTACATTTTTTCTCTTTTATTTCTCTTTTCTCACATTTACCAATGCAGTTATTTTATTTAAGGCCTGGCCTCGATGAGGACTATATAGTCCGTAACCTTCCACGTTAAAGAATTTTTTTTTATGCCTCCACCCCAAAAGGTGGCTGGAGGCATTATGTTTTCGGGTTGTCCGTCCGTCCGTCTGTCCATCCGTCCGTACGTCCTAAACCTCCTTTTTCTCAGCAACCACATGTCCGATTGAGACAAAACTTTCATGGTAGGAGTGACACCGATGCAGAATGTTTTTTATGATAATTGTGATGTCATAGGTCACGTGGTATGGCAGCCATCTTGGATTAAATGCAAATAATTAAAAAAATTTATTTCTTGGAAACCGCTGAATGGAAAAATTCGAAACTTGACACATTGTCAACTACTCCCAATGGGGCATGATAATTTCTTTTTTATGGGATATTGCTTGCCACAAAGCCATTTAGGCCACTCGAGGTGGGGGGCTACACAAATAAAACAAAAGCAGAATACCCAGTGCCTTGGATTGAAACAAGACAAATGTAAAACGTTGTCTCTTCACAGAACAAAAAGGGCTGGGAGGGGTTAACTAGTCTGCTTCGAGACAACAGTGCCTCACCCACATTTTTGGAAGACTGCTGACCAAGGCTAACGAGCTCAACCCACCCGGGTTTGAAATCAGAGTTGTCCTTCTCCTCGGCAGACTGCCGGCCAAGGCTAACAAGTTCGACCTCCCCGGGGCAAGCCTGGTTTTAAGGCACCAGACACCAGCCTTTCACACCACCGCATTTAGTTAAAAACAGGGGTCGGCACGAGAAGCCATGCGGTAGGAGTTTGATTCGGAGAGGATATCTGAGGCGCAGACCACATGGGATATTTTATGGATGAGTTGCTCAGTTCTCCACCACCATCCCGGTCATTCCTAACCCTTCGCCCCTCATGATGACATCATAGGTGAAGTGGTATACCAGCCAAAAATGTTTTAATCGAATTCCTTATCCTAAAAATCTGAAATTGCATGCACATGATACATGACACATTTGTATTGAAATATTAAATTTCTGACATCATAGGTCACATGGTTTGGCAGCCATATTGAATTTAACCTAAAGCCCTAAAAAAACATCTTCTCCCAAATAAACCACCAACCACCAACCACAAAACCACCAACTCGATTGACTCGAAACTTTACATGTGTCATTGACTAGGCATGGCGATTACAAGATGACCACAAAAACGTCATTAGTCACATGTTGTGGTAGCCATATTGGATTGAAGGAAAATATGAAATAATTATATCTCTGAAACCGCTTACCGTATCGATGCGAAATTTTGCAAATATCATCTAACAGCACTGTTGCACATAGTTCGAAAATGATGTCGTATGTCACGTGGTTTGGCAGCCATCTTTGATAGAAAAATGAACCTTATCCGATCAACACTAAACTTCACAATTGTGATCCCCTACCCATATCTATGCAGAGTGTACATTTTTAAGGTCATATGGCATGTGGTGTGGCAGCCATATTAGCTTGAAAGCCGATATTTTAAAAAATCCCTTCTCTGAAACCGCTTCACCGATCGATGTGAAACCCATCATGGCTGGTGGAAATGTGATACCCGTCATGGCTGGTGAAAATGTGATACTTGAAAACAGTTGAAGGGATTTAAATCAATTTTGTTTCTTTTTAGGACAGTGAACGAGGGCATATACCCGTTGTGGGACTATGCCGAGGCATATTGGTGACATAGTCGCATTGCTCTCGTTTTTTTTAGTTTTTTTAAATAGTTTTAACACTTTTAATCCATTGGAGACAGATCTTCAGCATTTTAGTCAGTGTTTCAGATGAGAACATCAACATTTCTCCATCATTTGGAGTGTGGCTTTTACATTGAATGTGAAATACGTACTGATAAAGATTACTGTATATAACAAAGACTTTACTATCACAAGGCATGATAGAAATGTGAGAAAAAGTTTGAAGGTCACCCAAGTTCATGTTCAGCAAAAACAAGTTTGCACAGGTCCGTGTTCACAAATGTTTGAAGAACAAAAGTTTGCATTTTACCGAACAAAGTTCACCAACATTGTAATGTAAAAGTTTTACTCCCAACCATGAGGAAGGTAATAATCCGAAGAGCAATATTTTCTTGCAAATGATGAGGACATATATTTGAAAATAGAACAACTTTGGTGTCTTGATCTCGAGCGAGTATCATGATCGTATAATCTTTTGACACACTTGTGGCTTTCTTTGATTTACGTACACACACTTTGGACTTGCTCTTGCCGAACTTATCTGATTCATGAAAGTCGATACGATCTAAGAAGCCTTTAGAATGGATATTTCATTTATCCATTGAGAACGGCATGCAGATAATTTATAGCTTAATCTGATTTGCTTCTCTAAGGATGAATCTGAATTTCAAAATTAATGAATCCCTCGGATGGACGTTAAACTGGGCGTCTGTCTGCCAGTATTAGTTGGTGGACTTTAAAAATGCCATGGTGTCGTCCTTGAAGAGGAGGCGTGTTGTTGCCAGGACCTTGGGCAAAATCAAAATTCTTGCCTCAGCTGCAGGTAACAAGTGGCCTAGTTTTCTTCGATATCGCTTAACACCAGATTACACACATTACAGTACTTGCAATATGTCAGAGTACTGTTTTTGCGCAGCAGCTCCTGTACTATATAAAACTGATTTACGTTTTCAGGTTTATTGTATGCCACATGTGAACGACCATCTTCAGCTATGAGAGGCAACCATGATGATGATGATGATGATGATGCTTATGAGTAATTGTTTCGTCCTTCCATTAAGCAGCTGTGGCTTAAATCCAGAAGGAAAATGCATTTGGAATGCTACAGTGCATGTCATTCTTTATTTCCATTTTACTATTGAAAGTGAACTTTCCAGCAATGTAAACAACTCCCATTAATGCATGTTTGCTTGGCCGAAGTCCATCCACCGTGTCAAGTTGACACAAGTCCCCAGTCCCCACATGTGGCAGGTCTTCACGAGCGATGTAAAGCAACTGTAACAAAATTAGCCTTTATACCTTGTACCCCATTTATGTATAATATAATAATTTAGGCAATGTTTAAATATCACATTCTTTTGAGTTTATAACAACCATAGTCCTCATACATGAAATCTTAGGTATTTTTTTCACATGTTACATTGTTTTTCTGGTGTTATGCCGTGGCCAAATTCCAAATTTGCAACTATATCGCCATTCCCTGCATCCTGCTTTTCCTTTGAGTCAGTATCGTAAGATAAAAGGAGATCATCTTGCTGAGGGGTCTTGATAATAAAGCTCTTGCTGTGGCCTATGGTACATGGTCATTCACACAAACCTTGCCCACATAATTATACAGCGAGGTGTACAAGAAGCATTGTATTCATATTAGTGAAGCCTGTGCTTATTTACTGTTAAGAGGGGGTTAAAAACCACCTTTAGAGGCCATTTTTCCCCGCAAGCGGGGGTTGGCCTTTTTCGGGAACCGTGGTTGTTGTTGTTTTTCGGTACCGTTAAGAGGGGGTTAGCACACTTAAAATTGTGGCCAGGAGTCTTGCACTGACACTGACACTTTAACTGTGAAACATTTAAGTAGTCGTCCATTTACCCCGTTATGAGAAACCAGTAGATGTTGGCCATCTTGTCTTTGTGATTAACGATCACCCCTTTCATGCCATGCCCTATCCAGTCCCAATGTCAGTAATGTGTATGCATCTCAATGTGTTCTTCACCTCCTCATTAATCTTGGCACATGCATAGCAGCTATAAACGCATTTCACAACACTCATCAGCGGTCTTCACGTGTTGATCTTCAATTATTCCCACCTTCGTGTGTGGTTGGCTATGGGGGAATGGTTCTGGCCCAACTCTTTTTAGGATCGGCTGGTCAGGCCTGATGTTTGACTGGCGGTAATTTGGAATTAGGCCAGGGTACTAGTGATAAGGCTCCTAGTTTTTGTGAAAGACCCGGTGATATCTTAAATGTCCACTAACGTCCTCAGTGCTGGCAGATGGGTCCTTCGACTTAGCTTCCTTCGGATAGATGACACACAGAATGATGCATTTCCCTTTATGCGAAACACTAGGATGACAGTTTGTATCTGGCCTGAGATTCAAACCCAGGCTTGACAGCTTAAAGGCAAGTGTGAAAACCTCTAAACTATCCTGCCAGCCCGAGTCTGAACAATCATGTTCATGTATGACATTATTTCACATAAAATCATATATTTTGCATATTACTTCTTCTTTTCCTCAACTTCCGATTATAAGGGGTCAGGTCCAATGGCACTGTACTGATACTCCTCCACTTCCCTGTCCTCAGCCTACTCTCTCCACCCTCCAAACACCTCCACCTCACTGATATCCCTCCTCACACAATCCTCCCATCTCAACTGCAGTCTACCTCTTTTCCTTCTACCTTGCTCCTTCAACCTATCCACTCTCTTTGCCATTCTCTCTTCCCCCATCCACACCAAGGGTCCAGCCCACCTCAGCCGGAATTTCACCAATCTCCCTATCAAGCTCATCTGCACACCAATCTCCTCCCTCAGTTCATTCATTCTCCTTCGATGCACCCTCTTCACTCTATCAATCCTCCTCACCCAGTTGTTCTCACAAGCATGCAGCCTCTGTTGTTGTCTCTCTGTCTGTCCACCTTCTCCAGACCGTACATTTATGCTGGCGTTACAAATGACATCAGAACCTTCCCTTTCAATCTCCTTGAAATCTTTCTGTCTGCCATTACACCCAACACCCTCCTCCATGAATTTGCACCCACATGAATCCTTCTCCTCACGTCTGCTTCGGACTTACCACCCCCAGTCACTGTTTCCCCAGATACTCAAACCGATTTCCCTGTCTGATCTCCTTCCACTCTAACCTGATATTCATTTATTTTCTCTGCTGCCCAACCCACATCACCTCCGTATTCTCCACACTCATTTTCAGGCTATGCTACCCAAATCCCTCCTTACACTCCCCCAGTACGTCCTCCATCTCCCGCCCACTCTCCACCACAACAACCAGATCGTCCACATACAATATTCTACCCATACTACCCTCATATTCACCTTACTGCTTACCAGCTCTATCACCATGATAAACAGGAGTGGGCTGAGAGTGTGTCCCTGCCTCAAACTGATGTTCACACTGAACTCCTCCGACATCCCAGGCCAACCAAAACTCTTTCCTTTGTTCCCTTGTACATCCCTTCCACCAACTTAACTTCTGCTTCCAGCACTACAGTCCATCTCAGTGTCACCATCACCATCTCTCTCGGAACAGTGTCATTGGCTTTCTCCAGGTCCACAAATCCCAATGCCATTTCACCTTTCACCTCCACTCTCTTCTCCACCAGCTTTCTCAGCATGAACATCCCATCCGTCATCCCTCTACCCTTTATAAACTCCTGCTGCTCTTCTCTGATCTTCATCTCCACACTCTTCCTTATCCTCCCATCCAGAACCCTCTCTCGCAACTTCATGACAACTAAGGGGCGTAATGACCCTGTACTTCCCGGGATTTTGACAAATGCCCTTCCCCATCAATGTCGGCACAATTACCCTGTGCTCCAATCCTCCGGATTTAACCCTCTCTCAAACATACATTGAACAGCGACTTCTCCTGCTGCAATTATTATCTCTGTACACACCTCAGCAATGCCTGGCACTCTGCCCTTCTTCAATGTCGCCCGCACTTCCCCTTCCGTGATCTCCACCAACTCCACTTTCCCCTCCACATAACTCAGAAGCTCCAGCTCGCCATTCCTTCCTTCCAGGTTCAACAGCCGTTTGAAATATCCTTCCCACACCTTCAATACTGCCCCCCTCTCTGTCACTAGCTTCCTGCCTCCATCCTTAATCACTGCCCCCATCATGTCCTCATCCCTGTCACGAGCCAATTTATAGATTTTCCTCCCATCATCCTCTTCCAACTTGTTGTGTACCTTTTCTTCCATATCATTCCTGACCTTATCCACAGCTCTCCTTGCTGCTTTCTTCTTCTGCCTATACAGGTTCAGCAACTCTGCATCCGGTTGCCTCCCTCTATCCTTGATCTTCTCTATCCTCTTCCAAACCTCCTTCTTTTCACCAACTGCCTTCACTACCCTACAACCCTGCAACTACAACTGCTTCGCTCTGTCTTGCAGAAGTCTTTCACCAACTGCCTTTGAAGACACCTTAGCTGGTTTCTATCCTTCACCGATGCACCCTTTCTTGATGTTTTTCCACACAAGACTTCTGCAATTCCCATAAACACCTCTCCGTACTTCTTACACTCCTCCTTCAAACCTTCCACTTCTTCGCTAAGTTGCTTATAGTACACTCCAGCGACACTTCCCTGACACTTCCCCCACCTAATAACATTCCGAGCCCTGCTTTTCACCTCCCTCCTTTTCTTCATCCTCACAACAAACACCACAGGCTTGTGCTGGGTGGTAACATGCTCTCGCCACTGGGTTGACACTCGCTTACAATCCTCAACCCTCCACAACTGTTGTTTCCTTACCACTACCAAATCCAATTATGTTCTATGCTGCTGTTCCACTCCTATAGGTAATCTTGTGGCTTTCCCACTTTTGAAAGAATGAATCAGCTATGGCCATCACATCCCACTTCTGAAATATATATTTATACCGATATATTGCAGATTGTCATTAAATTTCTGATTTTAACTTTCATTATTAAATATTATAATTCAACAAGACCAATTGTCTAACAACAGCGTAGCCAGGCTTGTTTGATACTTTAGTTGAAGAGGATAGTATGACCTTGGTATACCAGTGAGCAAATAATGTATTAAAATTTTAAAAATAAATTCCACATTCCTGTGCCACCTTCAGTCAAACATCAGGCATTGCCAGCAGGTTCGTGAAGGACTTGGACAAAAAACGTACCCAGTCTGAATGTTTCTATATCCAGTCAATGGCGAAACTGCAAATGCGGAATCTGTGAATGTCACGGATGGAACCCCTACCTCATTTAAGCGCCTTTGGGCTTCTTGAAAAGCGCTATATAAAATAAATGTATTATTATTATTATTATTATTTCCCCATCTGCTTTAAAGTCAATATCTCTATATTTTCATTCCAAACAGCATCATTCATCATTACAATCACTAATTAATACCATGGTATTAATATATCAAATTATAATGTTAAATCATGATTGTATTGAGATATTATCAAACCAGCAAACCGTCGTCATCTGTTCACTTCTGGATTCGGGAGCCAAGTCCGTGTCGATCGCATTTCAAAATCATAATTCCGCTGGGACCAAACCTTACAACAGCCGCTGGGACCCCAAAACGTTCCACAGAAGGTTATTATATTTCCTTTCAGTTAAATATGCAACTGTAATGGTTACTAAATGCTGTCCCCCTGTCATGTGACCAGATCCTCAGCTTTGATTGGTGGACATTCCTGTGCCACCTTCAGTCAAACATCAGGCATTGCCAGCAGGTTCGTGAAGGACTTGGACAAAAAACGTACCCAGTCTGAATGTTTCTATATCCAGTCAATGGCGAAACTGCAAATGCGGAATCTGTGAATGTCACGGATGGAACCCCTACCTCATTTAAGCGCCTTTGGGCTTCTTGAAAAGCGCTATATAAAATAAATGTATTATTATTATTATTATTATTTCCCCATCTGCTTTAAAGTCAATATCTCTATATTTTCATTCCAAACAGCATCATTCATCATTACAATCACTAATTAATACCATGGTATTAATATATCAAATTATAATGTTAAATCATGATTGTATTGAGATATTATCAAACCAGCAAACCGTCGTCATCTGTTCACTTCTGGATTCGGGAGCCAAGTCCGTGTCGATCGCATTTCAAAATCATAATTCCGCTGGGACCAAACCTTACAACAGCCGCTGGGACCCCAAAACGTTCCACAGAAGGTTATTATATTTCCTTTCAGTTAAATATGCAACTGTAATGGTTACTAAATGCTGTCCCCCTGTCATGTGACCAGATCCTCAGCTTTGATTGGTGGACATTTGTGAGATACATACATACATACATACATACATACATACATACATACAAATGGACAGACAAACATTGTTCTAGACGGCATTGCCCTACGGGCTACGCCGTTAAAAAAAAACAACTCCATTTGAGGATATTGTATGTAGTTTCTTGATGAAATGTTTTTGAAAATAAACGCAGTTGAGTTTAGTGCAAATAGGGTTGCAGTAATAAAATTGTAGTTGGATATTCACTGTTTTGAACATTTACATGTACTAGTATACTCGCACACTACGGGAGTGGCAGGAAGGGTCATTCCTCTTTGGGGTATATAGATTACAATCTATCTATGGTCGGGTCTCGAGAACATTGGGTGTGTTCATTTACAAAGTTTTTATTGTAGAGAGATCGCCAAGTGGTTTAAGCATTCAATCAAGCAATTCCATTCAAAACCGTTAAGGAACAGCTGGCTTGGCAAGCGCTAGCTAGCTGCTTGGAAAATGTGCACAACCCGAGCTTCCTCCCTTTCAGTTTCATGTTAAACAGCAGGAGTTAGTTTCAAATGTTTGCTACGAAAAACGCCATGTTAGTGCCGGGAAGGGTCATGTTATTAACCCAACCCTTGTGGGGTATATAGAGTACCATAGATCTTCGGTCAGTTCTGTAAGTAAAACTTACATCAAGGATGTCGGGATTCCTCCAAATTTCTTTATTTAGTGTTATAAACAGCATGAGCGACTGTTTAAAAAACTAATCATACGTGTTTGTGGTTTATAATATTTTTACTTCTGGTGGAGGCCGTTGGCCATTGCTCCCACGGAAACGCCATGATAAGCTATCATGAACATTGACGACGACGACGTAAACATTGACGCGACGTTTGTTCAAGGAGGAAAAACACCTTGGGGAAGTGGGATATTAATTGTATTAATATTGTTTTGTAATAACATCAATATTATGCTATTATCGTTAGTTTTGTTATTTGAAGCGGCCTTGGAAAAACGCCAGGATAAAGCTAACTTAACATGGATATACACCTCGACATGCAACCCCATTGATGGCAATGGCAGGGAAAACCCGCTCCGTGGAGAAAACCCCCTTGGGGAGGGGGGAAAATGAATACACTACACCCTTCATTGTTTAACCCTTTGTCATCCTGTCAAATTTGGTCGAGATTGGAAAAGTAACCACGGAATGTATTGGCCTCAAAAATTCATCAGACAGACACCAAATGATGTATTTTAGTATGATGATACTCAAACCGATTCTTTGATGATGATACTAATCTTTGAGTTGAGGGATCTATGAACACAGACTAATAGCTTTGGCAGGCTTTGATGAGCTAATGACATTGTTTGGCCCAAATGTCTTTGTATCATTATGAAAAATATACTATCATTATAATATGTACATTTTGATTCGTGAACTTTGCATCCATGTATGTATTCAGTACTCATTACTCTAATATTGCACAACACTGACTCCATCCTTTGCAGGCAATATAAAAGGTGGAGGGTGGAGGGTGCATTGAGAATAGATTAAAAGCAGGATTTTTGTTTGCAGTAATATATACTTCACTGTTCGAATATCAGGCTGAGCCAGCCAGTTTGTGAAAGATTTGAGCCAAGCTTCTCCCAGCCAATCCCTCAAGTGGGAATAATAGTAGCCGTTTTTTTTTTGTTTTTTTTTAAGAAAAAGAAGATTTATCACTGTGGCTTTCACCTCTTGACAGTGATTTGAATTACCTGTCTGATACATACAATTTTTTTCCTATTCTTCTTTTCACCTTATATAAGTGAATTCCTTGTGCAGCCTTACTGCGCAAATGATCATTAGATTGAAGTCTGGATCATATGCCTTTCACTGGATCATCCAACTGAATTAGACAGGCTTGGCCGTGCTACAGCTGGCAAGTAAAGTAGATAGTTTTCCGATGCCCCTTAAAAGGGGAAAATAATGTAAAATTGGAGCTATGAGTGTAGAACAGCTATAAGAATGAAGAAACAAACAATGAAGGTGCCAAGGGAAACTTCTGCACCTAATGATTTCAAGCTGGACTTTGTATCATGGCAAGCCAGCAAGAGGAGCATCTCTACCTTGCCTGCAAATCCCTGGTGAATGCTTAACTACCCATGAATTTATTTGACCGTTTGCCTTTTCTGGGCATCTGGCACCTTGGCAGCAGTTTGTTGTGATTGAGTTACCTTTCACGACAGAAATGGAAACCATGGAAGTTCACATTCCCCACTTTAAAATATTTTATAACCACATTCCTTGGAATTCATGATAGATAATAATGAAAAATGTTTCAACATTTTTGATGTTGTTTATGCAAGTTATTTGACATTCAATTCATCATTTTAAAAAGAAAATCAACATTTAAACTCAAATCTACAACCAGAAATGTCTCATGGCATGGGAAAAGTATTCACATGCCGAGAGCCCCAAGCTGAAGGAGGGTAGGAGTGCGTGAAACTAGCAGTGATGGATGAAAAAAATTGTTTTTGATGTTAAAAAAATTGAATTAAAGGAAAGTTGTGTGTGTGTGTGTGTGTGTGTGTGTGTGTGTGTGTGTGTGTGTGTGTGTGTGTGTGTGTATGTATGTGCATGTGTGTGTGCGTGTGTGTGTGTGCATGTGTACGTGTACCTATTATATAGCATATGTGATACAAAATAATTATTCAGCTGAGGCTGAGTGAAGCGAGGTTGAAGCCGTTCATTCTTGATATGTGAAACACCCTGCAACCCATGCCTACAGAAAACAGACTTTTTGAAATGCTGGCCACATTTTCCATCCAATAATCATGTAACTTTGTTCAAAAATTCTCCATGGGTAGGGGCTGCTATGTTCAAAGTTATGTCAATCGCTCAAGCGGTTACGGGGAAAATTAATATAAGATGAAAAAGTGAGGGCGAAAGAAAAAAAAGTGTGGGCCTCGACATTCGTTCCACAACATGGTCAAGGATGGTTGTGGACACCTTTTACTAGTTTCAAGAATATTGTGGACTACAAGGCCAAAGCTAAGCAGTGTGAGAAGCTTACCTCTCCCCACTACAATGGCCTGTGTAATGTAGATATTCCTTTCAAGCATTGCATCTTAGCAGAAAAATAAGGATCAATGTCCATGTTCAAACTTTATTCAAAGATGAAAACGGACAATCTCGATTCCACAGTAATATATTATATTCTTACGTTTGTAGGGGGTCGGCAGTGATTACTTTAGACCAGGTAGATTTGTATAGATTAGTGTGCTCCGATTGTCGTGAAGAAGAAGAACCACCATGTAATAAGTAGGGATCCGGTCGACCGTGTGTTCGGATTAAGGTGTATCTTCATCCCCATTACGAGGAGTGGGGCATGTTAACTAGCTTAGGGAATAAGGGTTAATTAATTCCTTGTGTGTTGTTCCCTCTGTGATTTATCCCTATGTCCCTTATGGCACCGCATTAGACACTAGTTAGAATCGCGCATTTAATGGCACTAATTAATAATAAACATACCGGAAGCTAGGGCGTTAAGCCCTACAGCTGACAACCCCGACTTGGGAGGCACACACATGACGGGCAGGCCGAGGCCACGCCCCGAGGAGTCGTGATTTGTCATGGTTTTGATTGACACAAGGACGAGTAAGAAGCAACTCGCTGATTGGAAAAGGAAGACAGATGACGTCAGAGCCTGGACGTTAAAAGAACGCTCTGACCGACATTTTCCCCCCTTGTGCCTTCTTGTCCTGGTTTTGATAGTGAAAGGTCGCTTATTACTCTTCTCTGGACTCTCTGGCTCTGAGTTTGGCACGATTGAAGTGGTGGACATTTTGGTCTTCTCGTGGTTGTTCTTCTTGTGGCCTTTCTCGCTGTGGTTGCATCGCGAGCGGTTGCTTGTTGAGTTATTCGCTTTATTCTCTGGTTGGTTTTCTTCACGGGCACGAAAACATTCGAGAGTGCTATTAACAAAGGACGTGGGTTTGGCGCCGATCGTGTGGCGAGGCAGTCGCAACTCCTGGACTCTGTGCGAGTAGCCCAGCTTCTTGCAGCTGGGGGCCATGCCGTGGGAACCAAGGAAGCAGCGGGACTTGAGCGGACCGCACAGTACGGCGAACTAGGGCTCAGCGAGGCCTAATTCCCACACATGAGTTCACGCCAACCGGTGTGCGTTTCCCGCCATGGGCGGACGATTCCTGATGAGGTTCAACCCACTCGCAGATAAGTGCACACACACCCATTCATTTCCAGTTATTTTATCCCTGTGTCCGTGTTTCATGTCTGTTGTGGGGACGTCCCGTTTAGTTTTAGTTTATCACGCGTTTTATTTTGTATTACCGGCATTCCATTTAATAAAGCCGGCATTTTTGTACATTTTAAACTCACCTCGGTTTGAGTTATTTTCCGCAGGTTTGAGGTCTGCCCCGGTGGGATCCATGCAGGTAAGTGCTCTTCAGCATCCTCCTACTCCTCCCTCCCCCCCTCCCCCCACAGCTATTAACTCCACCATACATTTGAACTGAACGCTTCGGAGTAACAGCTTGTTTGGCTATCCATTCCTTGGAAAGATTTTAATCGCCAGGAACGCGACAATATGTTGCCTTAAAAATCACTTCAATGCAGAAAAAGGGCATTCCATTCAGCCCATCAAAGCCTATACTAGCATTGCTAACTTATGGTTGTTTGTCCATGCTGTATCTTTCTAAATGTTGAGCATCAAGGAAGGAAGCAGCACGTTCCATTTTTGAAGTCTTTGGTATGACTCGGCTGGGATTTGAACTGCCGACCTCTCACGCTCCGAGCGGATGCTCCAACCATTACACCACGGAGTCTTGCTAAAATTCCCAAACATTGAAATGGTATTGAAAATTTTAGTGTCTTTGATGACATGGAGTTATGGTGTTGAAGAGGTCTTTTGTGAATGTGAAGCTGACAAAAATATAATTAGCAGAGTACATGTAAAGACTTTTCCATGAGCAGTATGTGATGTTTTTGTTTTCAATAGAATAATAAAGAAAAATACATATTTTCAACTAAATATGGGGGGCGGGGGGTCTAGATCTAGAGGGGGTGAGGTGGGAGGAGAGAGGGGAAGTGGTGGGGTGAGAGTTTGGAAGGAGGGGGTGTGGGTTGGGAGGAGGCAGGGGAAGGGGTGGAATGAGGGAGGGGAAAGGGTGGGAGGAGGGACTGGCAACACTGAGTACCTTTGCTAGTAATGAATGTAGGGAAGAATAAAGGATGGGGGGAATGCATGTGGAGGACAAGATGGAGAATAAGCAATCTCTCATGAAGGAAGAAAAAAAAATGAAATTAGGAAAACCATGGGCTTGGGGAATGAGGGGGATGGTGATGGGGGTGAAAATATCATGGTATTGGATGGGGGATGATTGAGATGGTGGTGAACAGCTGTCTTGAAGATCTGGAGGGGTGGATGAGATTGAAGAGAATGTGGAAGTTGGTTCGACAGGCATGGAAGAATAGGAACGAATAAATGGAGATGCGCAGTGATTCTAATACTTTGGGAGTTTCACCAGAAGGGATTGATGGTGGACCATGTGCACCCTTCAGAAAACTGGGTAGAGGGGAGCGGACAAAGTATGGGAAAGAGCAGAGGGTGCAAGACTAGAAAGGAGGAGGTAGAAAAGACACAGAGACCACTGACTTATCTGCAATGAGAATGTGATCAGCCCATAGACTCAGAATAATCGCGGGAGATTCAAATGATCTGTAAGGCCTCAGTTTCCCCAGCGTCAAATTGAGCAACGTGTGAAGCAGGGGCACCAGCACAAATGGGAGGGCAGTACTTCATTAAGCTGTGGATGAAGGCATTGTGGGTAAATTACACTGCAGGTGTGCCAAGGAAGGAGTTTGACAGAGGATACCCAGTCGGCGAGTGGCTTTGTAAGCCAACTTAGAAATATGGTTTGCTCAAGAAAGATCATGGCTGAAAGCAAGATCCAAAAGCTTTGGTGACTGAACTTCTTCAATACGCTTGTTAAGAAATTATATGGCATGGTTTGCACGATGGTCCTTTCAGAGAAAGAGTGTGAGGATTGGCAGGATTAAAAGATATTCCAAGTGTTTGGCTATCTTATGATTCTATCAAAGTCTGTAGAGAGGGAAGAGGCTGCTGCCTGTCTATTTGAAGGATAAGGGACGTTATGGCAGAAGGTGGAGTCATCAGCAAAAATATTGAAATAGGATTTTCCAGAGTCAGAGAAATCATTGATGAAAATTAGGAATAAGACAGAACCCAGAACACTGCCTTGGGGTTGGAGTCAGCTTTGACAGGGAGAGGATATTAATGGATTCTGTTGAGAACCACATGACTACAAGAATCGAGGAAGTCCTTAACCCAAGAGCGGAGTTGGCCATAGACAGCAAAAAGTTTTGAGAGCAAGGTGGAATGCCAGACTGCATTGAGAGCTTGAGTTATGTCGAGAGAGGCAGCCCTGATCTCATTTCTGATATTGAGGGCCTTCATCCATTATTCGGAGAGAGGTATCATGTCCAAGGTAGACTAATCTTGTCTAAATCCGAATTGATGATCTGAGATGAGGCCGTTGGAGAAAAGGAAGGATTTAATATCGACTGCGATGGTGGATGCCATGACCCTTCTGTGATGATTGGAAGGAAGCTGATAGGTCTGCAGTTAAGGAAATAGGTTTTTCAACCGTGTTTATGTGATGCGGTGATGTTGGTTAACTTCCACGCAGATGTTCGGTCACTGGGATAAAATGACAGGGTGAAAAGTGCAGAAAGAGGATGTTCAAGAGCACCAGAGCAGGTTTTTACGGCATACCCCATTCGGCAAAGCTGTCTAGAACACTAGAACAGTATGTATGTACCCTCAAACATATACCAATCAGAGCTGAAAATCTGGTCACAGGACAGGGTGATGTGATTACATCTGATGCCATTACGGCGGTGCTGCAGCTGACTCTCCACGCACCGCCATTTTTATTTATATGCCGTTCATGCCGAACATATCGTCGAACCTGTCGTATATCACAATCGCCATGCTCTACCCTTATGATTTTCATTCAGTGTGAAACACAAACAAACTGATTGTTAAAATGAGCATCAAATATCGAAAGCATAGACGTCACGGCTCTTCCAACAAACGGTATGTACCCAACCCTTGTGGGGTATAATCGAGATTACAGTCGATCTTCCCTCAGTTCTGTAAGTAAATCTTACCTCACGGATGCCTGGATTCCTCCAAATTTCTTTGTTTAGTGTTATGTACAGCGTTAGCGACTGTTTAAAAAGCTAATCATGTGTGCTTGTGGTTTATAATATTTTACAAGCCTGGCTACGCCGATGTTAGCCTTTTTTTTTTTTTTTTTTGTCTACAAGATCGAGGCTCGTGAAAGAGCTAACATTAATCACACAAAAAGTCAAACCGACACATAAAACAAAATAAGGGGAGCGGTAGACAAGATGGGGAGAAAGGGGGAAGGACACAAACACAACATTTGAGAGCAGGGACATCGGGAGAAATGTGGGAGGGGGAGGGCTTGGGAGGAGGTATAAAACATATGAACACTGCAAGGACTTCCAGGAAAGAAATTGGAATTTCAAAAAAAGTGTATCTGGGGTGAATTAGCGGGGGTAGAAAAGATCAAGGTTTTGGATGGGGGAAGATAAGAGATGGTGGTGAACAGCTGTTTTAAAGACCTGGAGGGGGGAGTGGGATTGAAGGGAGTGGGGGAGTTTGTTCCAGAGGTGGGAGAAAAGGGGAATGAAAGAGTGAAGGTGAGCAGAGAGCCTAGATTTTGGCAGTTTAACCATAAGAGGGTTGCTGGCAGATCATGTGCGACCTGTAGGAATATTATGGGGACAGAGCACAGAGGGAGCTGGGGGAGCAAGGCCGGGGAGGAGTCGGTAGAAGACAAAGACCACCAACCTGCCTGCGGTGAGTGAGTGAAAGGCCCTCGGAGTTAGCTTCATCACAGGAGATTCCAATGATTCTGAAAGCTTTGGTTTCAACAGCGTGAAGCCGAGCTAGGTGTGAGGCAGGAGCACCGGCCCAGAGGTGGGAACAGTATTCCATTGAGCTACGGATGAAAGCCTTGTATGTGGTGAGGAGCTCAGGTGTGCCAAGGAAGGACTTCGCACGACGGAGGATGCCCAGTCGGCGACTGGCTTTGGAGGCCAGCTTGGAAATGTGGTTTTACCAATAAAGATCATGGCTGATAGTGAGACCCAAAAGCTTAAGCGACAGAACTTCTTGGAGAGGATTGTTGAGAAAGCAGATGGGAGGGTTTTCCAGTCGGTCTTTTCGGAGAGACATATTAAGAGTGTGAGATTTGCCAGGATTGAAAGACATGTTCCACTTGCTTGAACAGTCTGTGATTTTGTCCAGGTCTGCAGAGTGTGAGGAGGCTGCAGACTGCCGATCTGAGGGATGAGGAATGGAGCGGCAGAGAGTGGAGTCATCAGCAAAGAGATAGAGAGGATTTTCCAGAGTCGGAGAGATCATTGATGAAGACCAGAAATAGCACAGGGCCCAGAACACTACCTTGGGGAACTCCAGCCAGAACAGGAGGGGAGATGAGAGAAATCCATTCAGGGCCACACGTTGCCTACGACCAGAGAGGAAGTCTGCAAGCCATGAGTGGAGATTTCCATGGATACCGTAGGAGGAGAGTTTGGTGAGCAGAGCTGGGTGCCAGACCGTATCGAAGGCACGTGATATGTTAAGTGAGACAGCTCTGATTTCCTGTTTGGCATTGAGGACCTCCATCCATTGTTGAGACAGCAGAAGCAACATGTCCAGAGTAAAATGACCTGGTCTTAATCCAAATTGATGATCGGAGATCAAGCCATTGAAGAAGAGGAAGGATTTGATATCCGAAGCAATGATCGATTCCATGACTTTGCTGATAATTGGAAGCAGGCTGATTGGTCTGTAGTTGCAAGGATCTGTTTTTGCACCTTTTTGTGTAAAGCGGTAATGTTTGCTGATTTCCATGATGCTGGCAGATGACCTTGAGCAAAAGAGAGGGTTAAAAGAACAGAGAGAGGGTGAGATAGAGCGGAAGAGCAGGATTTTAGGACCCGTGGGCTGATGACATCTGTTCTAGTTGTAGAATCAGAATCGAGTGTTGCCAGAAACCTTTCCACCTTCTCAGATGCATAGACATGGAGTACAGGAGCAGTTGGGTACGACTGGAAAGCGTGGGGTCAGAGAGCAATGTGATTGTGAACGCAATATTTGAAAGCAAACACAGAATTGAAAAATTTGTCTTTCTCATGAGCAGAGTCTGCTGTGGTGCCATTTGAAGTGAGGGAAGGGATGGAGAGGGAGCATAACCCAGAGACTGACTTCACAAGGTGCCACCAGGTTTCATGGGAGGTAGACAAATTTGAGAGTTAAATCTTGATGTTGGACACATGTTGTTTTTCTGGCTCTCCTGAGAGTGGATACACACTTGCTGCAGGCTTTGTGGAATGATCTGAGATGAAGTGGAAGGAGCAACTGCCAATCCAACTTCCATGTGCAGCAGACCTCGAAGCAGAAGTCAATAGTCATCACAAGCAAGCCATTGAATGTCTGTTACAAAGCTGTTTAGTGAGCCTCAGGTTTCATACACCACTGCCAGGTTTTGCAAAATAATTCCATTTTTCACGAGTTTGCAAATTCGAAGCAACAACAACAAAACAACAGGCATTTTAAGGCCATTTTCCCTGCTAGAGCGGGTTTTTTTTGTTTTTTTACTCCTATACAGAGTCGAGGCTCGTGAAAGAGCTAACATTTATCAAACAAACAAATCAAACAAACAAGCAAACAAAGTATATAAAAAGGGGAGCGGTCGACAAGATGGGGAGAGAAGGGCAGGAAGCACACAAACACAACATTTGAGAGCAGGGAGATGTGTGGGAGGGAGTTCTGGGTTAGACTGGGTTAGCTAACTTCTGGGTTAGCTAACTTCTGGGTTAGCCTTGCAGGCCCCATGACAATCTTCTCCATTTTGCCATATTTTCTGCATCTCTCCTTGTTAACCCCCTTACCCGCATTTCTTCTTCCACCACCTTTAGCCAAGTCTTTCTCGGTCTTCCCCGTCCTCTACTTCCTTCTGCATTCATTTCCATCACTTTTCTCAACAGAGTTGTACAGTTTCACAACCCTTGCCACTCCTTGAACTTCATCCTCTTCTCGTCAATCCTCTTTCCAACTTCATCATCCCACTACCATGTTTCCGAGTGCCTCGGTGGTCCTTTTGTCCATCCACATACCTCACCAACGGCTCCCAACAGACTATCTTTCATTGACATCCAACCACTTTCAAGCTCAACCACATCATCCTCTGCCATACTCAGCCTCTCTTTTAATGCCTCCCTCACTGTCACCTCTTTCAACCTCCACACCTTCATTCTCGGTTGGTACTTCACCCCATTTTGGGGCACCTACTGAATGCAAATGGTTGCAAATTCGAAGCACCTCCTGAATATAATTACTGAATTTTTAGTTTGATGTACCATACTCTTTACCGAGCGTTGGTGCTGCCAAAGCAGTTTGTTGTCCAGGGTTATACTGGGTGGATTGCCATTGCCTTCCAGCATTGTTTCTCCATGCGCTACTCTTTTAAATGCTCAGCATCAAACAAGGAAGCAGCACGTACCATTTTTAAAAGTATTTGGTATGACTCTGCCGGGGTTTAAAGCACCAACCTCCCAGACTCAGAACGGATGCTCTATCCATTTCACCACCGACTATGGTTCTACTGAATATATATAGACTGTACATATTCCACAATGCACTGCTACACAGAGCAATGGATGACCCCTTGGCCAGAGAGAAGAGGAAGTCATTGTTTCTGTGATAAAACAGACATTTGGAAGAGGAATTTTTCCACGTTTTAGTCAGCCAAAATAAACCCCTGGGTTTTGACAGTCATCTTAGTCCAATAATTTTTCCATTCTTTATTCGTGTTTGCTTATGTTGTACGTTGATTAAATTTTAGGAACGTTTTAGTCGATAAGAAATTCAAACTTTTTGGCAGTATATACTACACATGCATTCCTTCTTAATTAACTTACTATTGTGGCCTTGCATTCAAAATGCAGTTTGTTTTAACGAGCCTACATCTGCTGTTCGAAATGACCCTGAAATGTAAGGAACCGTAGCCAAACATGTGATCAATCCATGCAATAAATCAGTTATTCTTAAAAAAAAATTGTGGCAAATAGGATTTTGGGCAGAATTTCTTTTTTCCTTGGCACCTTTTGGGTGCCCATCCCAAATTTCCCTCGGGATACCAGGTGTCGACGAAACCAGGTCAGGCAAGCAACCTACCTCCTCAACCATGCCCATTAATGAGCCAGCTGGGTTTTTATTTTACTGATGTAATCAGATGATAATTCTGATAACAGTTCTGTTTTCTGGAGTTTAGAATCCAAATCCTTGATGTAGCTGTCTTCAGCTGGATTTCAACCTGTAAGGCCCTAACTCATGGATGCAATATATTGGCTTTGCCACGTGACCGCAATTTATGATGAGATACTACCACAGTTGACCTCTTCTATTAAAAGAGATTGAGAGATTAAAATTTAAAAGAGCTCAAAATTCAATGAGCACTCTTTTGATGTTGTGTCCCATTTAGACAGTTATAGTCCTGTTTCTCTTGGATGGTCTTATCTCGATGCATCTAATTACAAAATAATTGAGTGCATTGTTCTCAATCAGCTGATGTATACCACCAATACAAAGGTGCTATAGACATTGTGCTATTGTTGAAAATATTTTGATTTCGTTATTGTGGAAAACATGACACTAACTCCATGGCATAATGGTTAGAGCATCCGCTCGGTGTCTGGGAAGTCAGTGGTTCCATTCTAACACTCGCCGAGTCATACAAAGGACTTTAAAAATGGTACTTGCACTTCCTTACTCAACTCAGCATTTAGAAGATCGAAAACAGACAAACCAATGGGTTGGCATCTCATAAAGTTATCTCTCTTCCCCTAAGGTCAGTGGCTATGCTTGTCTGGTCAAGGCTGGTGTTGTCTTACGTGACATGTGCGTGATTCCTATTGCAGCTCCTCAACGAGCATTAGAACATGATCAATAACTAAAGGTTTTTTTTTTTTTACTGGAACAAGTAAGTTGCCTCTGCCCGCATGGGACTCTAAACAGGGTGGGGATGGAGGCTCCTATTCTGTTCGAAGAAAAATGCAAATGGCCTCTTCTATCATCGAGCCGGAAAGCTGGGAGCAACATTATCGCTACATCTGATGCAATTTAAATGCTCGAATGGTGGTGAGGTGCTCCATTTGAAACTTTGTTCGATATATGTAATGAAAATTGTATTGCTGTGTCGCGCGAATGCCCTCGTTTAAACCGTGGGATCGCGGATAGCCTGAACGAGCTTTAACTCCGAGGCGACGATCAACTGCGGACTTGACTATGCAAGCACGGGAGGAAGACGGAAGAGGAGGAAGCGGCGAGCTCTTACCTGATGCGTTTCGAGCAGTCTTCGATCCTGTAGGAAATGAAATCAAGCGAATGAAAACCCGAATTTAATGTACAAAAAGAAACTATTTATTATGCAGAACCCGAGAACAATGGACGCGCCGGTAAATAATTACGATTCCTAAATCGGGATCCCGCACACCTCACTTCAACAACAGCACAAGGGAATGAATGAAGCAAAAATAACCATTGCGTGCGCGTTTGTGTTGGCTTATCTTTGTGCGTCAGGAATCGTCCGGTCTCAGCACATCGTCCGAACACAGCTCCGGTTGGCACGAACTGCTTGGTCGTTGGCGTGAACTGCTCAGTCGTTGGCGCGAACTGCTCGGTCGTTGGCGCGAACTGCTCGGTCGTTGGCGCGAACTGCTCGGTCGTTGGCGCAAACTGCTCGGTCGTTGGCGCAAACTGCTCGGTCGTTGGCGCGAACCAGGCCCCAACGCGCCCTTGCTCGCTCAGCCCCGACGAAGGCCTCCCTCCCACGCGAGGTGAACGAGTGCGCAGCCTGCTCCCCAACCGTACCCTTCCTCGCGAACGCGGCACGGAAACCGCGGCTCTTCGTTTTTGGGGCTGTGCCGTTTTTTCGAACACCCCACACGCAGTTTCTCCTCGGTTCGCAACCACAGGTCCCGTCCCGCACACCGTCGCTCGCCAACGTCTGACACGAAGCGGGGAGAGTCTATGGCAGAGGAATACGCGAGGGCCAAGCGAGAGAGAGTATCCAACAACGACACAGGAAGGAGAGGGACGTCGATGCAGACAGAGGCAAATTGCAACCACTCGCTATGGATCCAGCATGAGAAGAGTCAAAATGTCGGCTCGCCGTTCGTGGAGTCGCTTCTCCTCTGACGTAATCGATCCTCCCTTCCAATCAGTCCTTCGCAAGGTGGGCGTGGCCTTAGCCTGCCTGAGCAATGAGTGTTGCTTTGTGGTGATGTAACTGGCTGCAGCTGCATCGGTGGTGCCCCGAACTGGCTTTCGGTGAGTTTTATAATAAGGGGGGAATTAATTAATGTGTGTGCTAAGGGCCTAGGGCCTATCTATGTGTTTATGGGAGTGCGTTGCCATAAGGGATACTGGGATGCTCACAGAGGGAACTACACACAATGGAGTTAGCATATTCCCTATTTCTAGTTACCAAGCCCCGCTCCCTCGTGGCGGGGTCACAGATATGCACTTATTCCGACATACGGGCTAAAGACAGAACTTATTGCAGGTGAGGTTCCCTATCACGACAGCCGGACTCCTACTTATGCAGATCTACCTGGATCTAGATATTCCTCTACCCCAAATTCATAACAGTTGTTAAAGCCAGTGACCAATTGCAAATTAATAATATGATTCTAAATATTTTCAAGAATAATTAACATACAGTAGAGCATTAATATGAGAAGGCTGGTGACAAATCAGCTAGTAGACTGATCATACCAAATGGTAGGAAACAATGAATGTTGTTTCTGGTTTGAACATTGTTACTTTTGATTGCAATGATGACAAACACAATAAGCATTCATTGCTTACTATAATGGACGCGATGAACGGGAAATCAAACATGTGATGGGCGAAGCGATGTGCAAGGAAATGGCGCCTCTTCGCGAAGACTTGATCGAGAGCGAGTGGAGAGATGGGGACCGTGAAGGAGGTGGAAAGACTCATACAGGGGGTAGAAAGACTGATGATAGAGCAAAATGAATGAACACACATATTAAGGAAAATACCAACACAATAAAATAATTCAAAAATACACAGAGGGAAACCGAGGGGCAACTGGGAGCCATAAAGAGGGAGTGAAGAGGCGCACCTGGAAATAACGAGGGTAACAGAGGAGGAAGAAGAGATTAAAAACGAAGTAATTGTTATTACGGAGAAATAAATAGAGCTCCACGTGTTTGGTTACGTGTTTTGGTAACACCATGCGCCTTAGGATCACATGATATTGCGGGAGACCACGTCACAGCATATGGTCTAACGGATGAAGCAGTAATTTCACAAACTGCATGTAAAATGTGCCCCATTTTGCTCAGGGAGCCAGAATACTGTGAGTCCACCTTTGAAATGCGAAAATAATTAATTTAACGGACACTTTGATGCACGTCTGCAATGTATGACGTCAAGACGTACTCTGCCAGGAAGTCAGGAAGAGCCATCGCATATCGCATGATACAGTAGGAGCCGTCAGGTTTTTCTTTGCACTCGCAGCTGTTTCCAAAGCAATAGGTGCAACGTTGTTTTCTTCAATTTGTTTATTGGAATTTGCTCTAAACAAGCATGAAAGCTTCTCAAGGTTTGGGGGTTGTATAGAGTACAGTACAGCTTTACTCGGTCATCGGAACGCTACACAGATTGTAATCTGCCGGTACAGATTACCGAAAGATAGCCGATATCGGCTCGTTCCGATTGTCGGTTCTGATATCAGCACGGCACTAATATATACAGTCACGTGAAAAAGTAAGTACACCCCATGTAAAGTTTTGACTTTTTCAACATATTTCAACATACAGCTATTTGATCTTCATTTCAACAATATTGACAGATAAAGGTGATATAATATAACAAATATCATGAAACATTTACATTTTGTAGTCCATTGTGTTACGTGCTCCTCCCCAAACCCCGGTCACGGTGGACCTCCGAGCCCCGAGAAGAGTCACGGCAGAAAGATGTGTTATTCTGTATGTCAAAGATCAATGGTGAAACCACACCAATTGTTACCAACAAACAAGTATTGTATTAAGGTCACACAAGAATAACAGCACAATAACAATATTAATCAATTGTACAACCAATATATCATTCCTATGATGGTACCATCAGTTTCGTACAATGTAACTCACTGTGCTCCAAGTGAGCGAAAAGAACATTCCCAATGTCTCTATCCCGGCATCAAGCCAAAGTTGATCCATGCTCCAGTGATCGTCAGAACGATGTCGTATCGAGACAAGAATCCCGTTCGGTTGACAGTCACACTGCCAAAGATGGGCAAAGGTATCCTCAAGAGGCGACTCGGAAATCACACCTTCGGGTATGGATGTTCAACGGCTCCCTGCACGGCGAACCGCAAATTCCCACTCGAAATCCCCGTCACACATGCAAACCTGGCTAACGGCTGGATGCGTTGAAATGGTTGGAGAGAGGTGAAAAACCTGGAGCGATGTGAAATCGTGCGCGAGGCAAAACGGCCAACGGCCTGTACTCGAGACGTAACGGCACTTCAATGATTCTCTTCAGAATCAACCGCAAAACCTGTCACGCAGGTTTATCTGTCACAGCGATAACAGCTCTGTCGCAGGCATCCCTTTCCCAGGAAACCCAAAGTTCACCCGTGACCCCCGTTCGCCAGCGTTTGCTCAAAACCTCAACACAGCTCGGCTCCTTCTCCTACCTTACTCGCTCCGCCTCCTTTTCCTCTTTTTCTTCCTCTTCTTCTTCGTCCGGTTCCAGATCCGGTTTAAGGTTTCTTTTTAAAACATTAATTTTTTTTACCTTTTGAAAACAGTTATCTCCAATTCACTTAAACGATAACAATAATAGCACATGGAACCAAAAATGTTTACAGTGGATGAGAACCACAACAACGGAAGTGACGAATCCGTAACAATTGTATAATTTAAATAAACATAAATGCAAATTTCGCATGTGGAAAAAGTAAGTACACCCTTGGCTCTAATAGGTGGTATTGCCCCCTTTGGCAGAAACAACCTCAAGTAGGCGTTTCTTATAACTGTCTACCAGTCTCTGACATCGACTGGGAGAAATTTTTGCCCACTCCTCCATGCAGAATTCTTTCAGCTGTGCGATGTTTGAGGGGTTTCTTGCATGCACAGCTTGTTTCAAATCCCCCCACAACATCTCGATGGGATTTATATCCGGGCTTTGACTTGGCCATTCCAGAACCCTCCATTTCTTTCTTTTCAGCCATTCCTTTGTGGATTTACTGGTATGTTTAGGGTCATTGTCATGTTGCCAGGTCCACCTTCGGTTGAGCTCCAACTTTCCGACAGATGGCCTCACATTATCCTCAAGCACCCTCTGGTACAATGAAGAATTCATAGTGGATTCTATGATGGTGAGCTGCCCAGGCCCTGATGCAGCAAAGCTGCCCCAAACCATAATATTTCCACCACCATGCTTTACAGTTGGTATCAGGTTATTGTGGTCAAATGCTGTCTTTGGTTTTCACCAAACATGTCTTCTGGTACTGTGGCCAAATAACTCTACCTTTGACCCATCTGTCCAGAGCACATTGTTCCAGGAGTGCTGGTCTTTGCCTCGGTGTTCATTGGCAAACTTTAGTCTTGCCCTGATGTTCTTTCTGGACAGCAAAGGTTTCCCCCTGGCACACCTCCCATGTAGATCAAATTTGTGCAGCCTCTTTCTAATGGTAGACCCGTGCACTTTGACATCAACAGTGGCAAGAGCTACCTTTAGGTCCTGTGATGACATTCTGAGATTCTTAGAGACTTCTTTCAGCATCTTGCGGTCTGCTCTTAGGCTGAACTTGCTGGGGCGGCCTGGCCTGAACAAGTTGGTAGTTGTTTGGAATCTTCTCCACTTGTAGATGATCTTCCGGACAGTCGAATGATTGATTTCAAATTGTTTGGAGATCTTTTAAAATCCCTTCCCAGACTCATAGGCATCTTTAACCTTCTTTCTGAAGGTCTCAGAGAGCTCTTTTAATCTAGGCATTAAACGTTCATGAAACGGCATTTTTTTTTTTTTTTTTTTTGTATACTGAATCGAGGCT
Source organism: Myxine glutinosa (assembly GCF_964187855.1). Taxonomy (NCBI): domain Eukaryota; kingdom Metazoa; phylum Chordata; class Myxini; order Myxiniformes; family Myxinidae; genus Myxine; species Myxine glutinosa. The sequence goes on from NC_136261.1 coordinate 133,373,556, forward strand.
CGTGAAAGAGCTGACATTTACTTCACAAACAAATCAACCAGACAAACAAAATATATAAAAAGAGGGAGCGGAAGACAAGAGAAGGGGAAGCACACAAACACTTGAGAGCACACAACATTTAAGAGCAGGGAGATGTGTGGGAGGGAGAGGGCTTGGGGGGAGGAGGCGTGGGAAGGGGGTTCACTCGAAAACCGGTGGGAGAAGTATAAAACACAAGGACACCAAGGACTTCCAGGACAGAAGTTGGTATTTCAAAAAAGTGGAATTGGGGTGAAATTAGCGGGGATCGAAAAGATCAAGGTTTTGGATGGGGGAACACAAGAGATGGTGGTGAACAGCTGTTTTAAAGACCTGGAGCGTGGAGTGGGATTGAAGAGAGTGAGGGAGTTTGTTCCAGAGGCGGGAGAAAAGAGGAATGAAGGAGTGAAGGTGAGCAGAGAGTATTGATTTTGGCAGTTTAACCATAAGAGGGTTGCAGGCAGATCTTGTGCGACCTGTAGGAATATTTGCGGGACAGAGCCCAGAGAGAGCTGGGGGGGCAAGGCCAGAGAGGAGTCGGTAGAAGACGGAAAGACCACCAACCTGCCTGCGGTGAGTGAGTGAGAGGCCCTTGGAGTTAGCTTCATCGCGGGAGATTCCAATGATTCTGAATGCTTTGGTTTCAACAGCGTGAAGACGAGCTAGGTGTGAGGCAGGAGCACCGGCCCAGAGGGGAGAGCAGTATTCCATTGAGCTGCAGATGAAAGCCTTGTATGTGGTGAGGAGCTCAGGTGTGCCAAGGAAGGACTTCGCGCGACGGAGGATGCCCAGTCGGCGACTGTCTTTGGAGGCCAGATTTGAAATGTGGTTTTCCCAGGAAAGATCATGGCAGATAGTGAGACCCAAAAGCTTGAGTGACATAACTTCTTGGAGAGGATTATTCAGAAAGTGGATGGGAGGGTTGTCCAGTCGGTCTTTTCGGAGAGACATCGTAAGAGTGTGAGATTTGTCAGGATTGAAAGACATGTTCCACTTGTTAGCCCAGTCTGTGATTTTGTCCAGGTCTGCAGAGAGTGAGGAGGCTGCAGACTGCCGATCTGAGGAATGAAGAATGGAGCGACAGAGAGTAGAGTCATCAGCAAAGAGATAGAGAGGATTTTCAAGAGAGTCAGAGAGATCATTGATGAAGACCAGAAAAAGCACAGGGCCCAGAACACTGCCTTGGGGAACTCCAGCCTGAACAGGAAGAGGAGATGAGAGAAACCCATTCAGGGCCACACGTTGACTACGACTAGAGAGGAAGTCCGCCAGCCATGCATGGAGATTTCCATGAATACCAAAAGAGGAGGGTTTGGTGAGCAGAGTGGGGTGCCAGACCGTATCGAAGGCACGTGATATGTCAAGGGAGACAGCTCTAATTTCCTGTTTGGCATTGAGGACCTCCATCCATTGTTGAGAAAGCAGGAGCAGCATGTCCAGAGTAGAGTGACCAGGTCTGAAACCAAATTGATGATCAGAGATCAAGCTATTGGAGAAGAGGAAAGATTTCATATCTGAAGCAATGATGGATTCCATGACTTTGCTGATAATTGGGAGAAGGCTGATTGGTCTGTAGTTGCTGGGATCTGTTTTTGCACCTTTTTGTGCAAAGTGGTGATGTTGGCAGATTTCCAAGCAGATGGCAGATGACCTTGAGCAAAAGAGAGGGTGAAGAGAACAGAGAGAGAGGGAGTGAAAGAGCGGAAGAAACACCGCACACTTCAACAACAAAAGCAAACCAAACTAAATGTCTGAGGTTTAAATAAGACAGGTTCCCCCAAGATCCTCTCCAACGATGTTCTAATCATTTGCACCTGAGCTGGTGCACCTGATTCTAATTTTAGGAATTTGAAGTAGTGATAAATGTCGGGGTGTACTTACTTTTTCCACATGCGAAATTTGCATTTATGTTTATTTAAATTATACAATGGACTACAAAATGTAAATGTTTCATGATATTTGTTATATTATATCACCTTTATCTATCAATATTGTTGAAATGAAGATCAAATAGCTGTATGTTGAAATATGTTGAAAAAGTCAAAACTTGGGGGATCGTAGATGTCTCATCTGAAATGAGCAATCTTTTTTGGAGTGTGTATTGGTAGAAATGTGAATTCATCGTGAATATTCAGTGAGCAGATATTGCAATGGGTGTATCTGGTAATCTCGACAACCATGTTCCGTTTCATCAGCGAATATTTCCAATCCGTGCTTGTTGTACCTCCGAAGTACTGCTTGGTGGTTTCGGTGATATGATCAAAATTTCCATTCGGTATTTCTCACCGCATTTCCTCCTGGTTTCCCATTCGATTATCCATAGATCAGTCGTTTCAGTTTCACATTTCAACATCAGTTTCGCTTTGAGATATCTGTTTCGAATCGTCATTGCATCTTGTGACAAGAGGTTCAAAGTTCAACGAGAGTTGAACTCGAGGAAGACTGAGAAGAAAGCCTATTTAGCCGAAAGCTTGTCGAAAATAACAGATGGATTGTCTTGAAGCTACGTCCGTAACTTGTTTTATTTCTTCCGATTATCGAATATTTATTTAATACAAATGAGGTACCCTGCTCGTACTGTGGAGGTGCTGCTATTTATAAACTGAGAAATAGCAGATATATATATCTATATATATATATATGTATATCTGTGCAGCGTCTGTCCTGTCCTGTGTTGTGTTGTGTTGTGTTGTCTTGTGTTGTGTTGTCTTGTCACTGAACTACTCTCTCAAACTTTTGTGAAATCGTACCAAACTTCTGGTATGCACATATCTCTCCCGTCGGTATGTCCTAAGGGTATTTGTTTTGAAAAATGTTCCAATTTGTTTTTTGGTTTTTTTTGGAATTTTTTGGGGAAAATGTTTTTTTTTAAACTTAAGCTTTCAACTTCAATTGTTTATAAAATGTGATATCACGTATATTACAAATACATTTGTGCAAAATAATTGTTTGAATTATGATTGGTTTAAACCATGACAAAACGGCAACAAAACGGAAAGTAGAAAGTAGTTCGTGGTGGTACAGTCATTTATCTATATATCTACACATCTGGGCAGTGTCTGTGTTGTCACTTAACGACTCCCTCAAACTTTTGTTTCCGTGGTTGTGAAGTGTTTTTAATAACGTTGTGGTAGTTTTGAATCACGTGGTGGTGAGGTATTTTGAATTATGTGGTGGTGAGGTGTTTTTAAATCACATGATTGTGAGGTATTTTTAAATCACATGGTGGTGAGGTGTTTTTAAATCACATGGTGGTGAGGTGTTTTGAATTACGTGGTGGTGAGGTATTTATAATTATGTGGTGGTGAGGTGTTTTTAAATGACGTGGTGGTGAGGTGCTTTTAATTTCGTGGCTGTGAGGTGTTTTTATTACGTGTTTTATGGCTGTGAGGTGTTTTTAATTTCGTGGTGGTGAGGTATTTTTATTACGTGTTTTATGGCTGTGAGGTGTTTTTATTACGTGTTTGATGGCTGTGAGGTGTTTTCAATTTCGTGGTGGTGAGATGTTTTTATTACGTGTTTTATGGCTGTGAGGTGTTTTTAATTTCGTGGTGGTGAGGTGTTTTTATTGCGTGTTTTATGGCTGTGAGGTGTTTTCAATTTCGTGGTGGTGAGGTGTTTTCATTACGTGTTTTATGGCTGTGAGGTGTTTTCAATTTAGTGGTGGTGAGGTGTTTTCATTACGTGTTTTATGGCTGTGCGGTGTTTTAAATTACTTGGTGGTGAGGTGTTTTTATTGCGTGTTTTATGGCTGTGCAGTGTTTTAAATTACTTGGTGGTGAGGTGTTTTTATTGCGTGTTTTATGGCTGTGCGGTGTTTTAAATTACTTGGTGGTGAGGTGTTTTTATTACGTGTTTTATGGCTGTGCGGTGTTTTAAATTACTTGGTGGTGAGGTGTTTTTATTGCATGTTTTATGGCTGTGCGGTGTTTTAAATTACTTGGTGGTGAGGTGTTTTCATTACGTGTTTTATGGCTGTGCGGTGTTTTAAATTACTTGGTGGTGAGGTGTTTTTATTGCATGTTTTATGGCTGTGCGGTGTTTTAAATTACTTGGTGGTGAGGTGTTTTCATTGCGTGTTTTATGGCTGTGCAGTGTTTTAAATTACTTGGTGGTGATGTGTTTTCATTACGTGTTTTATGGCTGTGCGGTGTTTTAAATTACTTGGTGGTGAGGTGTTTTCATTACGTGTTTTATGGCTGTGCGGTGTTTTAAATTACTTGGTGGTGAGGTGTTTTTATTGCATGTTTTATGGCTGTGCAGTGTTTTAAATTACTTGGTGGTGAGGTGTTTTCATTGCGTGTTTTATGGCTGTGCAGTGTTTTAAATTACTTGGTGGTGATGTGTTTTCATTACGTGTTTTATGGCTGTGCGGTGTTTTAAATTACTTGGTGGTGAGGTGTTTTCATTACGTGTTTTATGGCTGTGCAGTGTTTTAAATTACTTGGTGGTGAGGTGTTTTCATTACGTGTTTTATGGCTGTGCGGTGTTTTAAATTACTTGGTGGTGAGGTGTTTTCATTACGTGTTTTATGGCTGTGCGGTGTTTTAAATTACTTGGTGGTGAGGTGTTTTTATTGCGTGTTTTATGGCTGCGCAGTGTTTTAAATTACTTGGTGGTGATGTGTTTTTATTGCGTGTTTTATGGCTGTGCGGTGTTTTAAATTACTTGGTGGTGAGGTGTTTTTATTGCGTGTTTTATGGCTGTGCGGTGTTTTAAATTATCTGGTGGTGAGGTGTAATCGTCCCAAACTTCCAGTCTGCACCTACCCCTCCCCTATGTATATGCTGAGGGGTTCTTTCTTGGAAAAAAAAACATTCAACCGAAATCTTAAACCTAAATTGCCTATAAAAATGTAATATCACAAACACAACAAATACATTTGTGCAAAGTAATAATTACTCCTGGGTTCGAATCCCTGTCGATCGCTGAATTAACGCCGGGGGGTTGACTCAGCCTGTCATCCTTCCGAGGTCGGCAAATTGAGTACCAGCTTGCTGGGATGAATGATCCCGGTGTGTACCCCGGTTTAGAATAGGTACACCGTATCCCTGCGCATTGTAAGAGCGTGACTAAGGGTTGGCGTCAGGAAGGGCATCTGGCCATAAAAACATTGCCTCAAACAGGGAACCATGAGGTCATGGGGCCCGCAAGGCTAACCCCCGCTCTAGCGGGGAAAATGGCCTTAAAACGATCATTCATTCATTCATTCAGTATGTGTCGCAATAAACCACATGTATTGTATGTCGAGACCACGTTAACTTTAAACTAGTATCTCAAGATCTCATGTAGAACCTGGCTAACGTCAAAATCAGTGTCAATTGTTAGATAGTAAAAGATCTTTCAAATGTTTAATTGCAATATAATATATTAACTCCTTGTATGTTGAATCTTTCCCCTTAATTGTAAAAAAAGAAAATGTTTGTAGTATTTTTCTTCCACTCACTAAATAAATTCAAATCTGTTTTGCAGGGTTAAGGCAAGTGATGCTTCAAGTCAAAAAGTTCCAACTCCTCCCAGACCACCACCAATAATCGCTGACTCTCCTCGATACGTGTGTACCTCGGCTGGTCGGTATGAGCCAAAACGAGTCCTGGAGCATTTGGCAACAGAGACCAGAGTGACGGAACTAACAGTCAACCTTGAGGGTGGGAGCCTGGCGCTGCAAGGTTCAAAAAATGCCAGCTTGTGTGATCAGACTGGAAACATGCACAATGGCTTCAGCAAAAAGGCAGAAGGTACCAATCTGAACAATGTGAACAATCTGAACTGAACAATCTGAACAAATTCCATTTTCTGTGTCATCAGTTTTCATGTCGATATACTTGTTGTTTACGTTTGTTTTGTCACATTTGGTAGAGAATTTTTATCTGAGCTGCAACGGTTGCATACGTATAAAAATGTCAAAAAACCAACACAGTACTACACTACTTTTATTGATTTTGCTCGTTTAAAAAAGTCAATTTTCTGAAAAATAAATTTATGATATCCTCAGACACCATCAGGAAAGCAGTCAATGTTATTTTGGGGTTGGTTTCAGGGTTCAAAGTTTAAAAAAGGACTGTACATATATATATATATATATATATATATATATATATGTATAAATGTATATGAATCAACAATGTTTCACCTAAAATACAGTGCATTCAGAAAGTATTCAGACCCCTTCACTTTTTTCACATTTTGTTATGTTGCAGCCTTATGCTGAAATCGTTTAAATTCATTTTTTCCCTCATCAATCTACACTCAATACCCCATAATAACAAAGAGAAAACAGGATTTTAGAAAGTTTTGCAAATTTATTTAAAAAAAACAACTGAAATATTACATTTACATAAGTATTCATACCCTTTGCTATGACACTTGAAATTTAGCACAGGTGCCTCCCATTTCTCTTGATCATCTTTGAGATGTTTCTACACCTTGATTGGAGTCCACCTGTGGTAAATTCAATGAATTGGACATGATTTGGAAAGGCACACACCTGTTACAGCTGACAATGCATATCAGAGCAAAAACCAAGCCATGAGGTCGAAGGAACTGCCTGCAGAGCTCAGCGATAGGATTGTGTTGAGGCACAGATCTGGGGAAGCCTACAAAAAAATTTCTGCTGCATTGAAGGTTCCCAAGAGCACAGTGGCCTTCATCATTCTTAAATGGAAGAAGTTTGGAACAACCAGGACTCTTTCTAGAGCTGGCCGCCCGGCCAAACTGAGCGATGGGGGGAGAAGGGCCTTGGTAACAGAGGTGACCAAGAACCCGATGGTCACTCTGGCTGAGCACCAGAGATCCTGTGTGGAGATGGGAGAAACTTCCAGAAGGACAACCATCACTGCAACACTCCACCGATCTGGGCTTTATGGTGGAGTGGCCATACGGAAGCCTCTCCTCAGTGAAAGACACATGAAAGCCCGCTTGG
>NC_136261.1:133385495-133643696 GCF_964187855.1 Myxine glutinosa
TTCTCTATCTACAAGAGCGAAGATCATGGAAGATTAAGGTTGAATACTGGACTTTCTCAATGACGTAATCCACCTCGGAATGCTCGGCACGCATGGAAAAAACCCGTAACAACAACGGTCGGTCATCTTGGTGGGAAACGTATAGCGTGCATGCCAGATAAGGATTATTACCTGAAATGGCTTACAAAGCTTCTAAAAAAGCCGAAAATTCTTGTCGAGGTAACTAAGAGAAAGGGGTGTGCCTCTGCACGACGAAATATTTGGAGAATTTTCTGATGAACTCGCCCAAAAAGTTGATATATTGCAGCCCGTGCTGCAAAAACTCTCGCCAACGTAGGCCCGTGCAAGACCTGTGTACAAGTGTCTTCAACTCGACCTCCCCGATCATCCGTGCCAGTGAGTGCACTTTGAACCTTGCGGGATTACCTCATGTCAATGTGGCAGGCTTGGTGATTGATTTAATCAATCCAAATCCATTCCAAATCCAAATCCAATCCAAATCCAAATCCAAATCCAATCCAAATCCAAAATCAATCCAAAATCAATCCAAAAATCAATCCCTCCAAAAGGGAGACACCGTGTGTGGTTTGGGTGCTCCTTAACACCGATGGGAAAGTTACATCTTGGGCTTGTCAATGCACAGGATAAGTTTAAAATGTGATGTTTATCATTAATCATGTTGGGGGTGGGTGGTGGGAGGAGAGGGGGTTGGAGCTGTTTGGGCTCTGAGGGTCGTTATAAATATATATTTTTGTTTAGTTCCAGGGCCACAAGAGACATTATACTAGGATTTTGTATCTATTGGTAAAAGGAGAAGTGTGTGTGTGTTTTAGTGTTATATCCACTGCCGCTGCTTGCTTGTACTAGCAGGAAATGGTACGAACGTGGCACCATTCATCCATGGATAGTTATCGTATTTCCTATATTGTCATAGACCGATTTGCATTCGGAAACAGACAATTATGGTTAACCATATAAATTGCCACTCTTTTTTCTAAATGCTGAAAATTATGTTTAAAAGACGTTTTAAATTACAGATTTCATACTAGCAACAGTCGATTAAACCGAGTCACTGAAAAACACACACAGCACGTGTACAAAAGGCCTCATTATTATCATTGATACATCATTTTGAAAGTCCTGTATTTACAGTGGAGTAGTGGGACAATAAGTGGGCACAACCAGTGAGGGAATAAACAAACAGGGAAGGAACAGAGAGAGAGGGGAGGGTAAGAAACACTGAAACAACAAGTAGAGGGTTAGTTTGGGAAGAGTTAATGGAGGTAATAAAGAGCATGTATCAGGCAGGAAGATTGCACGAGGTGAGTGCACTGACTGCATGAAGCTCTGGAGAGAAAAGTTGCTATTTCCAGCAACATACAAGACCATTGCTTATTTTACCCCTTATGCAGGAAATCATTTGAATTTGAGGACTGCCTGGGCGCAGGACGGACACGACTGAAGCCTCTTAACCGACTTCTGTCCAGCCCACCCGGCCAATGTGTGAGTGGCAGATTGACTACGCCACGCACCGTGTCACAGGAAAACATCTATGAGGATGTAACAGGTAAAGTTTTCCTTTTGATATCAGTGGATTTATTCATTTTCTTGAATTCGAGGTGGGAGTTACCTTTTACTTCTGTTTTTAAACTATGTTTTGACATAAGTCGGTGGACCTAGAATTACAGCTTGAATTTTAGGAGCAGGTTTGTGTACGCATGCTCTGACAATTTATTTTTTTTGTATACTGAATCGAGGCTCGTGAAAGATCTAACATTTACTTCACAAACAAATCAACCAGACAAACAAAATATATAAAAAGAGGGAGCAGAAGACAAGATGGGGAGAGAAGGGGAAGCGCACAAACACAACATTTGAGAGCAGGGAGATGTGTGGGAGGGAGAGGGCTTGGGGGGAGGAGGCGTGGGAAGGGGGGGGGGGTGGGAGAAGTATAAACACAAGGACACCAAGGACTTCCAGGGCAGAAGTTGGTATTTCAAAAAAGTGGAATTGGGGTGAAATTAGCGGGGGTAGAAAAGATCAAGGTTTTGGATGGGGGAAGATAAGAGATGGTGGTGAACAGCTGTTTTAAAGACCTGGAGGGTGGAGTGGGATTGAAGAGAGTGAGGGAGTTTGTTCCAGAGGCGGGAGAAAAGAGGAATGAAGGAGTGAAGGTGAGCAGAGAGTCTTGATTTTGGCAGTTTAACCATAAGAGGGTTGCAGGCAGATCTTGTGCGACCTGTAGGAATATTTGCGGGACAAAGCCCAGAGAGAGCTGGGGGGGGGCAAGGCCAGAGAGGAGTCGGTAGAAGACGGAAAGACCACCAACCTGCCTGCGGTGAGTGAGTGAGAGGCCCTTGGAGTTAGCTTAATCGCCGGAGATTCCAATGATTCTGAACGCTTTGGTTTCAACAGCGTGAAGACGAGCTAGGTGTGAGGCAGGAGCACCAGCCCAGAGGGGAGAGCAGTATTCCATTGAGCTGCGGATGAAAGCTCTTCCGTAAAAGTTCAAAAGTTCAGCTTGGATCAAATGAGTATTCGGTAAGGTTGGTGATCCACACATCAATCTAAATTTGGAGATCGATTGAAATGCTTATCTCTTACCACAATGTTGTCAAATTTTCTGTGTTGCATACCTAAGAAAAATCAATTTTAATTCTATTTTTGAAATGTGTATTCTGCATCACCATGAATGTACAAAAAGTTTGGAAGTCTTGTTGACTGAAGAATTCTGCCACGGCCACGTCCTTGGTACAAGATGCCTTTATTTTCATTCCTGAAAGAAAACAAGGTTTATGATAAATTTGATATATCCCAGACGTATCAGAAAACAATGGACAGTATACTTGTACTTTTGCAATGACATGGACATATTATTTTACATGTTACAAGAATTACAACTCTTGGGATGCCCTCGTATTCTCCTTCATTCCTTCCATTGTTGCTGCATTGAATCCTCACCCCCTGTCGTTAAGACAAACCTCACCCCTGTCTTTGAATTGAAAAAAATTCTTGACAGTCCTTGCTAAAGTTGTTTTATGTTTGCTTTCAGTTTTGAATTTTACAGATGCGTTATTGAATCGCGCTTTTGGATGTCTCTTACATACTTCATGGCAAAGTACGAGTGTATTTCAGGGTTTCATTATCGTTAAAAGTTACCGTGAATTACTATTTGTATCGCTAAACATCCACAGATGTTTAAATTGTGCTCCATTGGGTAGTAGTTCCTGTCTAGTTGACAGCTCACATGTTTTTTTTTTGTTTTTGTTTTTTGCTATAAACTCCCATGAGAAACCAACCAACTTCCATGAGCAACCAGGTACCATCGGCCATTCACAAAGCCTAGGCCAAGGATCGGGACCTCACATGAGACTCGGGACATATTTTAGTATCGTTTATGGGCACATGTCATCATGCTTGCCTTGGGGGAGAAAAGATGCGTGATGGAAAGTGCCAGTGAGGATAGCGTGCAGTATACATCTTAGAAGCTGTCTCATATTTAGAGGCCTTGTTTAAGCTGTAGCCTAACAAGTCCATGCTGTATCAATTAAGATTATGCAGATATAATGAAGCTATGTATGCAAGCTGTCTCACAAATTGAAAATGTCAGGATGTCATGTTGGAAAAAGACAATCTTATTTTACATGACTTTTGAGTTTGGTTGAATTACTTCTCATGGTTTCTTTAGCACTTTTACATAACCACTAACTGGTTCAACGTAGACCACTAACTGGTTCAACGTAGACCACTAACTGGTTCAACGTAGACCACTAACTGGTTCATCGTAGACCACTAACTGGTTTATCGTAGACCACTAACTGGTTCAACGTAGACCACTAACTGGTTCAACGTAGACCACTAACTGGTTCATCGTGGACCACTAACTGGTTCAACGTAGACCACTAACTGGTTCAACGTAGACCACTAACTGGTTCAACGTAGACCACTAACTGGTTCAACGTAGACCACTAACTGGTTCATCGTAGACCACTAACTGGTTCAACGTAGACCACTAACTGGTTCAACGTAGACCACTAACTGGTTTATCGTAGACCACTAACTGGTTCAACGTAGACAACAAACTGGTTCAACGTAGACCACAAACTGGTTCATCGTAGACCACTAACTGGTTCATCGTAGACCACTAACTGGTTCATCGTAGACCACTAACTGGTTCATCGTAGACCACTAACTGGTTCATCGAAGACCACTAACTGGTTCATCGTAGACCACTAACTGGTTCATCGTAGACCACTAACTGGTTCAACGTAGACCACTAACTGGTTTATGGTAGACCACTAACTGGTTCAACGTAGACCACAAACTGGTTCATCGTAGACCACTAACTGGTTCATCGTAGACCACTAACTGGTTCATCGTAGACCACTAACTGGTTCATCGTAGACCACTAACTGGATCATAGTAGACCGTTGAGAAAGCCAATTTTTTTCAGCAGAATGCCTTTAATGTTCCCAAAATATGGAACATTGTTATTTATTAGACCACCTGGTGTCACACATTTTCCAACAACATTTGATTTGTCGCCTACAAAATAGCGAAAAGCCGTGTCGAAGTCACCTCACATATGAAACATCCGTAAGCTACATTCACGTATCAATTTAACTAACATTCATCATCACCAATGTACCATACTCTTTACATTATCAGTGTCACCGAAGTAGTTCCTAGGCAAGGGTTATAGTGGTTTGCCATTGCCTTCCCAGCAGACAGTTAGGGTAGGAATTTATAATTTGTTCAGGGTAACAGTGATAACTCGCTTACTCTTTGTGAAAGACACAGTGGACTCTTTAACCTCCACCAACAAATGTTAGCAGATGGGACACCTAGATTAACGTCTCAATGGATGGCACACCTTGGGATGCATCCTCCTGCATGTGAAACACCAGGATGATAGTTTATAGATGGGCTGAGATTCAAACACAAGCTAAACAGATCAGCGGTAAGTGTGCAAACCTCTAGATTATCTTGCCTGCCCCTTATATGCGTTAGTTGACCACTTAGCTATTCATCTTGCCCTCGCTCTACATAGGTTTTATCTGCACGGTTTTGCAACTCCAGGTTATATTTTAAATAGCAAAATTTCACTCTACATTTGGGTGATGCGATTATTGCATGAATCACGGTCCGCATACCAAATTCAATTCCGCCAAGCGACTCGAAGAGTGTGCGACTCACGCCTTCCTCTTTGCAAACATGTAAAGTGAGATTGCTATGTAAATGTGAGATTTTTTTTTTTGGGGATACAAGATCGAGGCTCGTGTAAGAGCTAACATTAATGACAAAAAAAACAAACGGACACGTAAGACGAAATAAAAGGAACGGGAGACAAGATGGGGAGAGAGGGGGGGAAGCACACAAGTACAACATTTGAGAGCAGGGACATCGGGAGATCTGTGGGAGGTAGAGGGCTTGGGGGGAGGAGGTGTGGGAAGGGGGTAGGGGGTGGGAGAGGTAAAAAAAATCACATGGACACAGCTAGGACTTTCAGGAAAGAAGTTGGTATTTCAGAAAAGTGGATCTGGGGTGAATTAACAGGGGTAGAAAAGATCAGGGTTTTGGATGTGGGAAGATAAGAGATGGTGGTGAACAGCTGTTTTGAAGACCTGGAGGGATGAGTGGGATTGAAGAGAGTGAGGGAGTTTGTTCCAGAGGCGGGAGAAAAGAGGAATGAAAGAGTGAAGGCAAGCAGAGAGTCTTGATTTTGGCAGTTTCACCAAAGAGGGTTGCAGGCAGATCTTGTGCAACCTGACCTGCAGGAGTATTTGGGAGGGACAGCACAGACAGGGCTGGGGGGTGTAGGGGAATTTGTAGCTGAGAGACTCAGGACTCCAATGACCGGACACAGGTTTACAAAAGGTCTGGTTTATTAACTGGTTATTCACTTTATTCCATTTACCAAATAATACCGCATAATATAATGGATCAGGTTAACTCTTTTCGCTTGGTCCTTCTCGTTCGGCTGGTGTTCCTCCGCCACTGCCGTTGGTCAGCGCTTCTCGTGACAAGTCTTCTTTACCCAACGTTTGCTCTCGTTTATATCGCCAAACTGGACTTAATCCTCTCTCCGCTAATGCCCCGAGGTCATGCATTGCACCAAGTCCTGGCATCAGCTCGCTCCCCTCCTGCTGTGATTTCCATTTACACAGTAGGGGGGTGCTCTAGCCTGGGGCCTTGACCAGGTGTTTCAAGAGATTACCATGTTCATGCACATTCTGACACTCATTTACAAACTCGTCTTTGACAGAGTTTGCATGTAAAATGTATCTGCTTTGTTACCAGGTTAATTAATGAGTTACCAGGGCCAATCAATACGTTACACTGAGTTACACTTCCACAATTCCCTCATCTTTTTGTTTTTTTGTTTATATTAACCATTAATCTAAACATCAATATAAGTAAACAATCAATCACTACAAGTAAACATCATTACAAGTATAAGTAAATAATCAATCACTACAAGTAAACATCATTACAAGTATAAGTAAATAATCAATCACTACAAGTAAACATCATTACAAGTATAAGTAAATAATCAGTCACTTTGGTAATCAAATTCCCTTGGGCATACACCGTCATCCTGCAAGAATCACAAAACATTTCGTTGGTCATTTACTCCTTCCACATCGTTCAATCTATTGCATTTGCATCACAAATATATTTTCAAAACAACACTTCACCATCACCAAGATACAACAATTTCACTTCATTTTCAAGTTTTGTAAAGCATCTGCACCATCTGGTAAAAAACGTTTGCCTCCACACAAATGTTGACTTTGTTTGAAAGGAAGGGCTGATCACTTGTGTTTGAATCCTGGTATGAAACATTTTCTCCTAATGTCTTCATAGCTCCTGCACTACTTCGTGTAGGATTTCGCTGTTGTGGTAACATTGCGGAGTCATAGACTGACCCTGCTCTCCTTGTAGCATTCTTGCCACTTTTTGCTGTAAACCATAGTAATTCCTGAACACGGCCTTCACCCAGTTGTAGTCGACTTGCCTCCACCCTCATTGTGAGTGGGCAGCAAGTATTGGTGTGACGTTGATTGGCCAGCAAGATGTGGAACAGGGATGCCGGATGCATCCACAATGATGTTGGGACCATGGTGTTCAGGTCATTCATGGTCCTTACCAGGAGCAACCAGCAGAATCGTGCACAGCTGTTGTGACAAGGGCACAGCCGTTTTTGCAGCTCCATGCTGGTTCCCCGGACGTTGGTGAAGTAATAACATATGTCCCCGCATTTCACAGAGGTTGCAGGTAAAATGTCGTTGTCCTGCAACTTCTGATGTGGTGAATGTTCGAAGCCTTCGAACAAGAGTAAGTGATCGCCTTTCTTTCATATGTTGCAGTGTGATCCAGGCAAATGGTCACATAAATTTCCTTGGTGAAGGTAAGCATTCATCTCCAAGTTACACGGGAGAATGTCTTCATCATTCTTTGAGAAAGAGGGTGTATGCCACGATTAACTTCATTTTTTAGCCACAAATTTTCTTTCTCGAACTTCTTCCCAATTCCGTTAGCAATCCCTCCAAAATGTGATCTCGTCTTATCCTTATGCTCAGTCACATCTGAATCTGCTTTCCGCACACACTGAATCAGATAGGGTACATCTTACCATGAAATCAGCATAATCATGTATATCTTCCGACAGTTTCACATTCAACAATTTGTTGTTTTTCCTTAACACAAAAGTTATATTCATTTATATGCGTCACACAAATAATATTCAATCAGGTATGTATTTTATTACTAAACTAAGAATAGCATTGTATATGATTACAATCACAAACGGGAATACCTAATTCCCAACAACAATTTTTTCAAACCAACAAATTAAACATAATGTATTATTACCATAATTCCTCTCCACTTTTTCTTTTCCCTCTTTTTCCTAACAGTGTGTCACTCGTGGTGATATGAGTTCACTGATATTGTAATTGACACAACTCATAACATTGTCGTTATGCCATTATCTTAATTCTACTGTTTCATTTGCAACATCACTTGATTTAATCTTTTAATCTCAGTATTTATTCATATCATCATAACAATCTTTCTATTTTAGGTCCATATTTGTTTCTATTCTTATCAACCTCCTACGGTTTATCAATTTGTTCCAAAACACTGCAACCAAAGGTTTTAACCAAAGCTCTACCAAACTATTTCCAATTTGAACTCAACATGCTAATTAAACAACAATTCAAAGAATTAACCTCAATGGGTCAACAAAACTCATTTTATAAACTGATCTAATTTTCCCATCCAATATTTTCCTTGCCAAATGTCATATTGCAACACTTTAATAAACCTTCGAAAAATGTCTCCCAAATCAATAAATTCCCTTTTTACTTCCCAAATACTCATCTGTAAATTACATATTCAATTACAGTTTTTTTTTTTTATTTGTTCGGCCTAAATGGCCACTGAAGTGGCTGCCAACATGCAGTACCGTTTTTATCTACCAAGCAAGTATTCGTCCACATAAGATCTCTACCAAAATGTTGTTTGTAAAAACAAATCTGGGATTTCTGATTACATGGATGCACACTCTCAGGACATTTCAGGCTGCTTGTTAACAATCCACTACGATTAATTAATTCCTTTACCCACAATCAAATAATTAGTACAAATTGAGGATATTATCCCTATCACATTCATTTATAGATTCATTATGTTGGATCTAAATTTTCTCCCACTGCTGCAAGGAAGAACAATAGCTCTAATAAGTCTTTGTAATATCTCACTTCATTTACCCAGCATCGAAGAATTTATTTACTATCCATTCCCATCTGTTAACCAGTGAATTTGTTTGAACTCCAAAACTTAATTTGATGAATCCCATGTGTATGGTACCACTTATTGAAACCCCTACTTTTGTAGAAAATATCCAAGTAAGTGTTTTTTTACACCCCCTTAACTGTTGCTCATCCATTTCTATGCACCCAGTGAGTACTACTGACACCAGTATGCCAATATAGGTGTGCGAGATTAACAAATATGTTGCAGGTACATGTAACAGCGCGTTCTGAGTATAAATAACGTAACAGCGCGTTCATGTCTGCCCCTTGGTTTAAGATGCACAATGCATTCCGTTTTAAAACTCACAATAGTTCCAATCAGCAAGATTTTCTTTACTATTTTCCCATATCATCTATGCCTAATACACATCCATACATGCAGCACAATTTATATGCTGATAAAATTCAAGTATATATATATATATATATATAAATCCATGAGCAGAGTATTCTGGGAAGTCAGTGTAAGACCTCTCCCAAATTTGGATAATTTTGTACTCCCTTATTTCCTTTTATGAAGCTCATATCCATAAATAGCTGTTATTCTCATATAAATTCTATCAAAATGGAATCCCCAAATTACTCACAATTTTACTATTTAATTAATGGCTGCTCATAACCCAGCACATCAAATCTTTATATTCCATCTCCCTTGACAAAAGAGATAATGTTCATAATCAAATTTTATTTCTATTTTATTTTACGGATTCTCTGCATATTCAATCCCATCCACATAAAACTATCCATTTCCAGACAGGCACACTGTCGGTGTCAACAATCTTGTAAGATTGATACACAAAACAATAAAAAACACTAACATTGACACACAAAAAATACACACACACATGCATTATGCGTATTTGTTTGCGTTGGAACTATTATTTACAGATCAAGATGGGTGTCAATTTTATTTCAATTTCATAAAATTTGTCCTTCAATTTTTTTTATAAATGCTAATACACAAATGGACCAAAAAGTTTATTCTTAGAAAACCCCTATGATGTCACATTGAAATTACCCTTTTAGTTCCCACAATAATTTATCCAAATTTGACTACACACCCATTTACATGTCAGTCGACCACTGACTTATCAATCGTGTGGAACAATAGTCCGAAATTCCCACCTGATCATCATGTGACCCTTGTCCCTTGGTTTAAAATTTGCAAAGCAATTGTTCCAACTTTGTAAATTTAAAATTGTGTGCCCAACATAAAAGATCCAATTTCGGCATTTGATCAATTAATTAATCAATTTGCTTACAAGCAAAAGAAAAAAATGAATAATTCTTGCTCCGAAAACTTTTCAGACCCAAGAATCATCGACAGTTATTCATGTTTGTCCAGTAATCTAATTTGTTGAGGCCAATCGTCATTTGGGATTTGTCGCAATGAAGGCCTAATCATTGTCTGAGGTATCGGTCAGCACTGGTACCCTTGATCTTGGTTTACTTTGTCCTTGGTTTCTTTGTCCTTGGTTTCTTTGTCCTTGGTTTTTGTCCATGGTTTCTTTGTCCATGGTTTCTTTGTCCTTGGTTTCTTTGTCCTTGGTTTCCCTGTTGAAATTGTCTTCTGCTCAGATATGGGCATCTCCTTATCCAGTGTCCCATCTCTCCACAGTTGAAGCACCGGCTTCTGTCGTTACCTGCTCTGTCCACCTGTGCATTTGTATTGCTGGGCTGCATCTCTACATCCCTGAGTTGCCACTGCAATCTCTCGTTGTCTCCTGAAACACGAAAAAATTCTCTGTACCGTCCTTTTTGGGGAGACAACTGGAAATCAGATGGGACAACCGTCACTTTCATTCCTAATTTCGAGGGCAGTTGTGCATTTGTCTCCTCCACTGTATCCTGTATCCTTTTTATTTTAAGTTCTAGATCCGTTATCCGTTCTTGCTGTTCCCGTTGTCTGGATTCACCATCCCAAAGATGGAATGCAAGCCAGTCTACCGTTAGATTCTGTCTCTTCCTGGCTTTCAATCTTTGTTCCAATCTTTCCAATCGACTTCGCTCAAATGTACCATCTCTTGGAAACTCCTGATCATGTCCCTTTGTCCACAAATACCAATTATCGACCTGCCTTATAGCTTCTGCACCATAACGGTCGTACATATGATGTGTACAAGTACCTTTTTGTGGAATCTCTGGTTGTCCTTGTGTATTCTTGCAGGCTCCATTTCCCATTCTGCCTTTTATCAAAGTAGCGTTGGATGTGTTGTAGTTTGTTCCTCTAAAGCTTCACTCGTACCTCCAGGAAGGGTCTCTCCACCTGTTCACCCGGTGATTTTCAGAGAATCTCCCTCAGCCGTGGCTTTTGCACAATCCAATCTCACAGATCAGTATTTGCAGATGAGCCGGAGGGTCAGTATGAAATGGGTGAATCCTCAGGTGTCCGCTCTGTTGACGGGGAAATCACACAATGGTAACCGCACATATATATCTGTATATAAACTCACCACCTTGCTCAATTTTCCCAGGTTGTCTCCACATTGTTAATATCTCGCAAAGATATCAAAGCTTCTTTCTTGAGACCGCATTTTCATCAATCAAACAATCAATATATTCAATTCAATTTATTCAGTTCAATTTATTCAGTTAAATTTATTCAATTAAATTCAATCAATTAGATTCAATCAATTAATAATTCAATCAATTATTCAATTTCAATTAATTCATCACTATTCATCAATAAATCAAATTAATCATTTTGGATGACTCCTTGCATAAGCCCTTTCCCCAATGATGTCAGGACAGGTCCATCCATTGACCGTCACCTCTGGTTCGTACCTCATGTTAATTGATGAATCACCGTCCTGTCCTAGGGTCATATCTGACATATTTCCCCATTTTGCCTGGTCTCCACAAATTTTCTTTGCAACCACGAAAGGCAACTCATCCTTCATTCGTGAGACAGCCAAAATGGATGGCAGATATTAAAGTTCTTTGGGAAAAATATCTCATCATTTTCCTTTTAATAGTACCCAAAATCTCTTGGCAATATAAATTTCGTAAAACTCCTGAAATGGGACTGTCAAATTCCTTCAATCATGCTAAATTTTGAAACTCCATCGCTTGTAATACCCAATTTATCCCATAGGGCTTGAAAGTTCTTTCCCAAGTTCATGCAGCATTCTGCATTTGAACCCTATGATATCATTCATAATAATCATCATGATTTTATAGTCATGGTCCTATCATAATCATCTATTTAAACGAACATTTCCTTTATCACCACAGCTATGTGGTATAATCAACAATAGAATAAAACTGTACATAGCAACAGGCTACCTCATGGCCACTTAGTATACCTATTGACAATAAGTCATAACAATATCGAATAATCATTGAACAATTCAAAAATCGCTTCCCCTGCTCCAGCCGCAGCATCCGTGATATTTGTTTGCTCATTCACTATTCCTGATTCGTCATCAAGGATCTCCATCATCACACAGCGTACTTAATTCCGCATTCTAATGAGAATTCAACAGGAATTTACGACTCAAAGGAAAAAGAACGAGCAGACCTTTTGCAGGATGATCGTTACAAAAATCGTTACATATATTAAAGTATTTATGATGTCGACAAATCATATCTTAATTCTTACAAGATTTTGGTTCTTTGAATAAATCACAGCACCGGGAGAACCAGCTCCAAAAAATGGATCTTTGTGTTTATTCAGCACCCTAGTAATTGGCTCTTTGTGTACTAATTACACAGCACCCAGGCCCCGCTCATATGGATCTTTGTGCAGCGCTACACAGCACCTGAGCAAAAGGGGTTTCATCTACATTTTCCCTATTCGGTATACCATCCGTGATATTTGTTTGCTCATTCACTATTCCTGATTCGTCATCAAGGATCTCCATCATCACACAGCGTACTTAATTCCGCATTTTAATGAGAGTTCAACAGGAATTTACGACTCAAAGGAAAAACAACGAGCAGACCTTTTGCAGGATGATAACTGGAATTAGTCGTGAAAATATATCCAAAATACACAAAAATACACACCCACACAAATAAACAACATTTATTCCGTTTAACAGAACAAACATTTCCTCTATCATGACATGCATGTCTTCAAAATTATATGACCAAGAGAAAAAGTAAAATTAATTAAAAACTGCGGGCAGTGATGATCCGGGGACCATACCGCTCCATCCTGATTGGACGGGTGCATGCTAGAGTCGTTAACAACGACAGTCCAGATCCGATTGTTCAAAATTTCAAATCAATCGATCGAAAAATGAACGCAGGGATGCATTTTAAAGGTGCAGTGGCACTAACTGAGTTGCCACGAATATGGCCACAAAATTGCCAATATGGCCATCACAAAATATTTTCCTTAATCAATTGGCTCATAGCATAACCAATCTGCAAGTATTTCATCCGAAGATGTATCTCTGAGGACTTTAAATTAAATAAGTCATTTATAAATCAACGAGTTAATTTATTAAATGATTAATCAATAAATCAAAATTTTCCTTGACAGCCACATCACTTGGTCAGTGTCATGTCCAAATATCAGCTTCCTTACTCGACAGGTGCCTGAGTTAATGTAATGTAATTACTGTAATAATATTACTGCAATTACTGTAATGATTACTGTAATTACTGTAATTACTGGAACTGTAATTACTGTAATTACCTCAGGTAATTAGCATCAGCAAAACACAACATTTGAATGTTCCCAAAACGTTGGAGCAAAACGTTGCAACAACGAAAGTGAAACGTTGTAGCGACGTTGTGGAAACGTCAGCAAAACACAACATTTGAATGTTCCCAAAACGTTGGAGCAAAACGTTGCAACAACGAAAGTGAAACGTTGTAGCGACGTTGTGGAAACGTCAGCAAAACACAACATTTGAATGTTCCCAAAACGTTGGAGCAAAACGTTGCAACAACGAAAGTGAAACGTTGTAGCGACGTTGTGGAAACGTCAGCAAAACACAACATTTGAATGTTCCCAAAACGTTGGAGCAAAACGTTGCAACAACGAAAGTGAAACGTTGTGGCGACGTTGTGGAAACGTTTTACAACAACATTATTTCAATGTTGCAGGAAAGTAATGTGAAAAAACGTTCCCAAAAATGTTCTCTCTTTTTCTGTCTCTCTTTCTGTCTGACTGTGTCTCTCTCTCACTTTCTGTCTCTCTCTGTCTATCTCTCTCTGTCTGTCTGTCTGTCTCTCTCTATGTGTCTGACTATCATCTTTATCTCTGTTTGTCTCTATGTCTCTCTCTCTTTCTCTCTCTGTCTATCTCTCTCTGTCTGTCTCTCTTTCTCACTTTCTGTCTCACTCTGTCTATCTCTCTCTGTCTGTCTCTCTCTATGTGTCTGACTATCATCTTTATCTCTGTTTGTCTCTATGTCTCTCTTTCTTTCTTTTCTCTCTCTCTCTCTCTGTCTGTCTGTCTGTCTCTCTTTCTGTCTCTCTCTGTGTTTCTCTCTCTGTCTGTCTGTCTCTCTCTATGTGTCTGACTATCATCTTTATCTCTGTTTGTCTCTATGTCTCTCTCTCTTTCTTTTCTGTCTCTCTCTCTCTGTCTGTCTCTCTGTATCTCTTTCTGTCTCTCTCTGTGTTTCTCTCTCTGTCTGTCTGTCTGTCTCTCTCTATGTGTCTGACTATCATCTTTATCTCTGTTTGTCTCTATGTCTCTTTCTCTTTCTTTTCTGTCTCTCTCTCTCTGTCTGTCTCTCTTTCTCACTTTGTCTCACTCTGTCTATCTCTCTCTGTCTGTCTGCCTGTCTCTCTCTATGTGTCTGACTATCATCTTTATCTCTGTTTGTCTCTATGTCTCTCTCTCTTTCTTTTCTGTCTCTCTCTCTCTCTGTCTGTCTGTCTGTCTCTCTCTATGTGTCTGACTATCATCTTTATCTCTGTTTGTCTCTATGTCTCTCTCTCTTTCTTTTCTGTCTATCTCTCTCTCTGTCTGTCTCTCTTTCTCACTTTCTGTCTCACTCTGTCTATCTCTCTCTGTCTGTCTCTCTCTATGTGTCTGACTATCATCTTTATCTCTGTTTGTCTCTATGTCTCTCTCTCTTTCTCTCTCTGTCTATCTCTCTCTGTCTGTCTCTCTTTCTCACTTTGTCTCACTCTGTCTATCTCTCTCTGTCTGTCTCTCTCTATGTGTCTGACTATCATATTTATCTCTGTTTGTCTCTATGTCTCCCTTTCTTTCTTTTCTCTCTCTCTCTCTCTGTCTGTCTGTCTGTCTCTCTTTCTGTCTCTCTCTGTGTTTCTCTCTCTGTCTGTCTGTCTGTCTCTCTCTATGTTCTCTCTCTCTCTGTCTGTCTCTCTCTATCTGTTCCCAATTTATCCCATTAAAATCCCATTAAAATCTTATTAAAATCCCATTAAAATCTTATTAAAATCCCATTAAATCTTATTAAAATCCCATTAAATCTCATATCTTGTCACCCTTTGCATTGTTGAAAGTAATTAATTCCGTAACTCAATATTACCTCTATTTATATATACTAGGGCGTGCCCGCACGTACGCGCTTGCCCGTACGTGCTTGCAAAAAAAACACACGTGCAAGCAACAACAAAAACTTTGAAACCACGTGGCAGTAACGACCACAGAACCCCCCTCCTATTTACATCAAATGGTTTGGTCCATTCGCCGAGCCTAAGCGAACGGCTTGCGAGTACGGTGACCATACCTTGGGACCCCCTTGTCCGATTAATTTCAAACCTTGACAAATTTCCCATTCCTTCCCTTCCTGATCTTTCGATGTAGGGCTGGGTTCTTTTTTTAGGATCATGTTGCATCGAGCATTATTTTCCAAAACAGTGTGAACATTAACCCACACCAAAACCTCTGACATCCCACCATTAACACCTATTGTAAGCGTGCCGAATCAGTAAGCATCACCCCTTCTATGAGCCTCGACCAGAGGGTGGTTGTTACTCACAAACACCATTTCCTGTAATTATCTCTCATAATCAGGATAAATTTGGAACAGCCCTTAAACTAACACCAAGCAGATCAATTTTTATATTTAGGTTGAGGTTTCACACAAACTGGTTAACTAAATAATACAGAATTATTATTATTATTATATCTCCGCCTTGGTGAACAGTTTATGTTTTGTATCCCACTGATAGGCCGGATCTGGATTCGGACCTGAACCAAAATCCAATCATTTCGTCGTGTCACCCATGCTATTTATCTGGCAAATTTCGTCAAAAAAACAACACAACAGCACTGGTTTTGTTTCACCCATGCTATTTATCTTCCTGCAAAACGCTTTGCTTCTCGCAAAACGTCCGCCAATGGGAAGTAAAGGGAGGGAAAAAAAACGGGAGCAAGAGACAGGGTGCCGGAATGGACATGAGGGACAATGAGGGACAGTGAGGGAGTGTTGGTATGCAATTTTTTATCCAATCGCCATCTTTCACAGTAATTCTGGACCGGCATGAGATGGGATTGTCTGTCATGAATTTATTTGTTGATCGAACGAGTTTTAATTTGTCTAAATCCGACCAGTCGTTCCAAAGATATAAGCCTTTTTTGTCGCAATACCATAAATTGGAATGAGGTAAATATATATAAATATAATTCCCTTTCCCGGTTCCCTATCGCTCGCCGAGCGCCGAGCAAGTCGCTCGCTCGTCGAGCAAGTCGAGTGCTTTGAACAAGTGCAAAAAAAAAGAAGTACTTTATACGTGTGCGGGTGGGTAAACGAGTGTACCGGCCTTACACGTCCTGGAAGCAAATGGTCGCAAGGTGCACGCTTGCTCCGTTTGCTTCCAGGTCACAGTAAGACCCTTAATGACCAGCGCAAAAATACGTATTTACAGAAATCATTTAGAAAAAAAAACGAATTATCATCGTGTTGTTTATCGAAGTACCATTCGTGATGGGTCACGCCACTTATATCGCGGCATCGGTGCGCAAGGAAGCCCCAGACCACCTGCTCCCCCATGTATGTACACATAACTTCCAAGTTCGTAAATCATATTGGACAAAACAAGACACACTCACCTTTTAAAGAAGACTTGTTTGTACAATTGATGTCAGCGGTGCCTCCAGATTGTAGGGGAATTTGTAGCTGAGAGACTCAGGACTCCAATGACCGGACACAGGTTTACAAAAGGTCTGGTTTATTAACTGGTTATTCACTTTATTCCATTTACCAAATAATACCGCATAATATAATGGATCAGGTTAACTCTTTTCGCTTGGTCCTTCTCGTTCGGCTGGTGTTCCTCCGCCACTGCCGTCGGTCAGCGCTTCTCGTGACAAGTCTTCTTTACCCAACGTTTGCTCTCGTTTATATCGCCAAACTGGACTTAATCCTCTCTCCGCTAATGCCCCGAGGTCATGCATTGCACCAAGTCCTGGCATCAGCTCGCTCCCCTCCTGCTGTGATTTCCATTTACACAGTAGGGGGGTGCTCTAGCCTGGGGCCTTGACCAGGTGTTTCAAGAGATTACCATGTTCATGCACATTCTGACACTCATTTACAAACTCGTCTTTGACAGAGTTTGCATGTAAAATGTATCTGCTTTGTTACCAGGTTAATTAATGAGTTACCAGGGCCAATCAATACGTTACACTGAGTTACACTTCCACAGGGGCTAGGCCAGAGAGGAGTCGGTAGAAGACAGAAAGACCACCAACCTGCATGTGGTGAGTGAGTGAAAGGCCCTCAGAGTTAGCTTCATCGCGGGAGATTCCAATGATTCTGAAAGCTTTGGTTTCAACAGCGTGAAGCCGAGCTAGGTGTGAGGCAGGAGCACCAGCCCAGAGGGGAGAGCAGAATTCCATTGAGCTGCAGATGAAAGCCTTGTATGTGGTAAGGAGCTCAGGTGTACCAAGGAAGAAGATTGCACATTGGAGAATGCCCAGTCGGCAACTGGCTTTGGAGGCCAGATTGGAAATGTGTTTTTCCCAGGAAAGATCATGGCAGATTGTGAGACCCAAGAGATTGAGTGACAGATCTTTTTGTAGAGGATTGTTGAGAAAGTAGATGGAAGGGTTGTCCAGACGGTCTTTTCGAAGAGACATCGTGAGAGTGTGAAATTTGTCAGGATTGAAAGACATGTTCCACTTGTTTGACCAGTCTGTGATTTTGTCCAGATCTGCAGAGAGTGAGGAGGCTGCAGACTGCCGATCTGAGGGATGAGGTATGGAGCGGCAGAGAGTGGAGTCATCAGCAAAGAGATAGAGAGGATTTTCCAGAGAGTCGGAGAGATTATTGTTGAAGACCAGAAAAAGCACAAGGCCCAGAACACTGCCTTGGGGAACTCCAGCCTGAACAGGAAGGGGATTTTAGAGAAATCCATTCAGGGCCACACGTTGACTACGACCAGAGAGGAAGTCCGCAAGCCATGCATGGAGATTTCCATGGATAACATAGGAGGAGAGTTTGGTGAGCAGAGCGGGGTGCCAGACCGTATCGAAGGCACGTGATATGTCAAGTGAGACAGCTCTGATTTCCTGTTTGACATTTTGAGGACCTCCATCCATTGTTGAGACAGCAGAAGCAGCATGTCCAGAGTAGAGTGACCTGGTCTGAATCCAAATTGATGGTCAGAGATCAAACCATTGGAGAAGAGGAAGGATTTGATATCCGAAGCAATGATGGATTCCATGACTTTGCTGATGATTGGGAGCAGGCTGATTGGTCTGTAGTTGCAAGGATCTGTTTTTGCACCGTTTTTGTGTACAGCGGTCATGTTGGCTGATTTCCAAGCTGAAGGCAGATGACCTTGAGCAAAAGAGATGGTGAAGAGAACAGAGAGAGGGTGTGAAAGAGGGGCGGAGCAGGATTTTAGGACCCGTCGGCTGATGCCGTCTTGTCCAGTTGCAGAATCAGAGTCGAGGATTGACAGAAACTTCTCCACCTTGTCAGGAGAGAAGGACACAGAGTCCAGGAGCAGCTGGGTACAACTGGATACAGGCTGGGTACAGGTGCAGAGTTGAGGCATTCAGCTTTTTCACGTGCGGAGTCAGCTGTGTAGCCGTTTGAGGTAAACGAGGGGATGGAGGTGTACAAACACCAGAAAGAGATTTGACAACATGCCACCAGGATTTGGAAGAGGGAGACAGGTTTGACAGTTCAGTCTTGAGAGTAGAGAGATATTGTTTCCTGGCTCTCCTGAGGGTAGACACGCACTTGTTCCGGGCTTTGTGAAAGTAAATGAGATTGCCTTCCGTTGGATTTGCCTTCCAGGAGGCAAAGGGAAGTTGTTTCAGGGCAACTGCCTCACCACAAGATTCCATGTACCATGGATGGGAGGAAGGGCATGACAACTGAAGACGAGATGGGATAAATCTGTGCATGAGAGAGAGCAGTTTACTTTGGAAGAATTCCCAGGATGTGTTTATGTCAGAGGCAGTGGAGATGGGAGATCATTCCAGATGATTTATGGCTGCTTGAAGACCGTGCCAGTTGGCCTGAGTGAAATGCCAGACTCGTCGATGTTGAGGAGGCTCTCTGAGAATGGCCAGAGAGATGTCTACTTTAACAAGCATATGGTCAGATGAACCGATTGGAGCAGAAGAAGACCAGCAGACATTTGCAGGGAAGTTTATCATAACTAAGTCAAGAAGAGAAGATGCTCCGTTGACTGATATCCGTGTCGGGAAATTGACAGATTGTGTCAGTCCCAGTGAGTCGCCGAAGTCATTTCCTGAGGTGCCATGGCTGCTGAGAGAGGTACCCACACCCAGCCAGCTGGCATGATGACAGTTGAAATCACCACATATGAGGAAGAGAGAGTTGGGATGAGTCAATAGAAGTTGGTCCATGTTATCAGACAGCGAGATGTATGTGGAGTCATCACTGTTTGGTGGACGGTACAGAACACATATGAACAAAAGGTGGGAGCGAAGGGGAAGCCATAGCCAGAGGTATTCCTGGGGGTGAGGTGGAGAGAGGGCACTGCAGGGAGAGTGAGGAAGAGAGTTTTTTGATAAAGATAGCAACCCCACGTCCAGGATGAGGCTCAGGTCTATTATACCGGAGGAGGGAGTAACCAGGGAGAGATATTAAGGAATTATCGACATCTTGAAGGAGGCAAGTTTGTGTGAAGCAGATTACGTCTGGTTTGTCAGAAGCAACCTGTATGGAGAGATCAATCAGGTTTGAGCGAAGGCCCCGGATGTTTGAGGTCCATACCGTTAAGGAAGAGGAAGGGGGAGCATCGGATACAGGATAGGGGAGGGGGGGGTAGCGTAAGATGAGGAAGAGGAGGAGGAGTTCGGGAGAGCTGTTGATAGTGTGTCAGAGATTTCAGAAGAGCTAGGAGAAAGGGAAGGATGAGGAGGACAAACGGTTTGATGGTGATTAGATGAGGCACACTAAGGTGTTGTTTTAGGGGGGGGGGGGGGCGGGAGAGCGAGGAATAAGGTTGGAGTAGATGGAGGTAAGAGTTGGAAGGGAGAGGAAGCGGGGTGGATGCTTTGAGGAGGAAGGGTGAGATGGGAGAATTGTAGAAAAAAGGAGGGTGGGGAGATTTGAAGGGGAGGGGGGAGGGGGGAGATTTGAAGGGGAGGGGGGAGGGGGGAGATTTGAAGGGGAGGGGTGAGGGGGGAATTTAGGAGGGGAGGGGTGAGGGTGGAGTTTCGGAGGGGAGGGGCGAGGGGGGAGTTTAGGAGGGGATGGGTGAAGGGGGAGTTTAGGAGGGTAGGGGCAAGGGGGGAGATTTGAAAGGGATGGGCAAGGGGGGAATTTTGGAGGGGAAACATGAGTTAGAATTTTAGAAAGTGTTGGACTTTTTAGTCTTTTTGACTTGGATTTTTGGATTTTAGAAAGTTGTTGAAAGAAAGTTTTGGAAAGTTGGATTTTAGAAAGTCTCAAAATGGAGAACATTGTCATGGGGACTGCAAAGCTAACCCCCGCTCTTGCAGGGAAAATGGCCTTAAAATGCTTGTTGTTGTTGTTGTTTTGGACGATTCATGGAAAATGAACATTTGTTGCAAAATGAGTTTCTTGTGATTTTCAAGTCAGAGATCCGTTTGAAAACGTTGGAGGAGGGGTGGAATGCAGGTTAGTTTAGGGAATGTAGGCATGAAGAACTGTAAGATATTGAATTTTTATTTGAAATGAAGAGATTTGGTGAGCAACTCAAAAACAACCTTTTAAAGAAGAAGAAGAAAAATCTGTTATAATATACAACAAAATAAAACACTTCAGGGGAAAGTTTAAACATTTTAAAACTAAGCCGTGAAAACTATCTGGGGAAATTCCCTTGATGAGGGCATGAAAGATTCCGAAGGGGGATTAAGGATTCCAGCACAGGTTCAGAAGCAGGAACAGGATAGGAGATTGACAGAAAGGAGAGCAGAGAACGAAGGAACAGGGAGGTGTATAAGCAATATGTTAGGACGGAAGGAGAGGCCTACTCTTTTAATTCTTCATTAATATGTTTTTTGAAGGTTAGGTGAAAGTGGATCAGAGGAAGAAGGATAAAGTTGAAGAAGTATGGTGAGAACTGGAATTGGAAAGGTGTCGTTTGGCTGGAGAGGATCGAGTTATGAAGGAAGGAGAGGAAAAAACAGAAAAATCGGGTGGGGCGAAACACGTGGTCGAAGAACGAACGAACACGGGAAAGAGAAGGAAAATAGATTTTATTCATTTTTTTGTATTAAGACGAAAGAGAGGGTAAGATGTTCGGGGAAGTATGGGGTGAAAAAAAGACTGAAAAAAAACAGTGAGAGAATGAAAGTAAATGGACCGCAAACGACCGCCGAGAGGAGACAACAAAGCCTCGAGGCCTGGAAAACCAGGCCTGAAAACGTGGCAGGAACCAACAGACGATTATACACAGGTATGCATGATTTACACCGAGATCTAACTGGAAACACACAGTAGGCACTCACACCGTAAAATAAAAATTTAGTTTTGACAAAAATACAAATGGTAAAAATGCTTAACTTTGGTAGTGTGGAGACCTTGGAAAAACACACGACCTCACTGGCAAAACCGGAAGCGGAAGTTCAATTATTGCAATGTAAATTTTGAAAGTAAATTCTGAAGGCCAAGTCCAGAATCACAGAAATGTTTTTGGCTCCGTGATCTACTTTTCACGCCGATGACTGTGCACCCTTCAGTCATAATCTCAAAGATATGCAATTTATTGTCACCTCCTTTGTGTAATCTTCTCGTCGCTAAGGCCTTATGATTAGTCTCAAGGAGACCGAGGCCATGCTTCAGCCGAGACCAGAGGGTGTGTGTGTGTGTACTGTCCCATCCAATACCATCGATTGAGATTGCTATGTAAATGTGAGATTGATATGTGGCTTTAATGATATAATGAAGCTCGTTTGAACAAACTTTGTCTTTATTGGTGAAACGTGAGCTTTATGATGGGTGTTGATATATACTTCCAGGAAGGGTGTGTAGCACAGCCCCCTTTTTCTCATGAAAATAATACTGCACTCTTCACGGATTTCTTCTGCACTGTGTTTTCTGAGAAACCTCCCATGCAGAGCCTGAGTAATGTGTATAATGGTGAAAATGTAAAGGCTTTCTCTGCTCACCGTCTATAACTTCCATTGATTAAAAACAATGATCTGTACTCAAGTTTAACTCTTTAATTTCTTTTCTTTTGCCTCCTCTAGCACCTGCATGTGTGTCACGGCGTGGAGTTCCAGTGTCTCATCGTCCTGGAGGACCGCGAGAGCACCCATACGAAGATGTGGGGTCTCGCTGCTGGCTGGGCTGGCGACGTGGCCTCTCTGTGCCTTTACCTGGGAATTCACCCAGCAAACCTTGGAGTAATTTCTGCAAATCAGGGATGCCCATGCGGGTATGATCAAACTCATTAGAAGTCACATTTGTACAACTTCAATTTATATGTTCAGTGTGAGGATGTTGAATGTTGCTTGGTTGTTGTGATATTTTAAGGATGCTACCAGTGCTATCACTTGCCCTTGACTACTGCAGAAGTTCCTGTATAACGAAGGCAGAATTGTTTTCTGCGCAGCTGCATTCAAACAATAACGAGAAAGCATCTCAAAATGCAAAGCCCGTCTGCATCCGCTTTGTACTCAAACTAAACATGACGAAAACGAAAGTTAAAACAATTGTACATGTTATTAATTTTTTGTTCTCCATATTCTCATAATAGAGGTTTCTTGAAAGTTTTATGACAAAAGCTCAATTGGTAAAAAAATGAGTTATAAACAACCCGTATACAGTCCACATATAATCTGGTGGTTAGAAAAATCAGACAGGCAATTCATGTGTTCAGATTACGTACTTCCGGTCCCTCGAGCGACGAGGCTTGCTTCGATCTCTCCACGGCATCAAAGTTTGAGTGTTTTCCCGTTCGTTTCTTTGTCAAATTTCCGCTGCGTATTTTGTTGTGTATGTGTTATTGTGTGTTTCTATTTGGTTTTGGTTTTGTAGTTGTTGCAAATTTGTGTGTAATTAGTCGTTTCTTTGTTCGCGCCTCGTGCGGCCTCCACGTCTCGACTTGTGCCCCGCCCCCGAAATCCCGTTTTAATTCCACCTCTGCTCCTGCTTTCTCAAATCCACGTTCTCACTTAGAGACTTTTCCCAGATTGTTTTTCATGGTTTTGTTTAAATATTTATTTAAATATGTTTAAACCGCAGCCGTGATGCTGACGCCGCCCCCCCCCCCCCACCCCCCAGAATTTCAATGTTTTAAACGTTTCCCAGTGTGTACCCTGGATAAGAATAGGTACGCCGTATCCCTGCGTGTCGTAAGAGGCGACTAAGAGGGTTGGCGTCAGGAAGGGCATCCGGCCATAAAAACATTGCCTCAAAAAGAGAACCATGACAATTAGAATTACAACTACATGTGGGCAGGGTACAGCCCGAAGTGGAGATCGGTTTCTGAGGTTTGGGACATGGAATGTAGGGACAATGACAGGGAGATCAGGAGAAGTGGTGGAAGTATTGGTCAGAAGAAGAGTGGACATATGTTGTGTGCAAGAGACGAGATGGAAGGGAAGTGGTGTGAGAATGGTGAAGGGTAGGCAGGGACAGAAATACAAGTTTGTGTGGCAAGGGTGCCCGGAGGGCGTGAATGGTGTTGGTGTCCTGTTTTCTGAGGAGTTTGTAGACAGTGTGGTGAGTGTGACTAGAGTGAGTGATAGGTTGATGATGATGAAAATGATGATTGGAAAGCTCTTGGTGAACGTCATCTCGGGATATTCTCCGCAGGTTGGTTGGAGCGATGAAGAGAAGGACAAGTTCTGGTGTGCGATAGAGAAGCTGATGGAAAACGTGAAAGATGAGGAAGTTGTTGTGGTAGGAGGAGACCTAAATGGACATGTGGGAAGGAGTATGGATGGTTTTGACGGAGTTCATGGGGGTTACGGATATGGTGTGAGAAATGGAGAAGGTGAAAGGATTTTGGAGTTTGCTGATGGAGCTGATTTGTTGATTTGTAATACTCAGTTCCAGAAAGAGGATAATAAGCTTGTTACATACACGTCAGGTGGGTCGACGACAACCGTTGACTACCTGATGGTGCGTAGGCGAGATAGGGGGCACCTCCGGCACACAAAGGTGATCCCGGGGGAGGAGGCTGTTTCACAGCACCACTTGGTTGTCTGCGACGTAAGGGTGAAAGGTGTGAGGAGAGCTCGGCGCGTGAAGTACCAACCGAGAATGAAGGTGTGGAGGTTGAAAGAGGTGACAGTAAGGGAGGCATTAAAAGAGAGGCCGAGTAGGGTCGAGGATGATGTGGTTGAACTTGAAAGTGGTTGGATGTCAATGAAAGCTAGTCTGTTGGGAGCCGTTGGTGAGGTATGTGGATGGACAAAAGGACCGCCAAGGCACTCGGAAACATGGTGGTGGGATGATGAAGTTGGAAAGAGGATTGACGAGAAGAGGAAGATGTTCAAGGAGTGGCAGAAGGCGAAGGGTACGGGAGCAGAAACAGCAGAGCATGAAAGTTATAAGGCAGCCAGGAAGGCTGCAAAGAAAGAGGTAGCAAAGGCGCAGGAGGCATGTCGGAAAATGTTCGGAGAATACTTGGATTCGGAAGAGGGTCAGAAAGCAGTATTCAGGATTGCATAGCAGATAGCGAAATATCGGTGATGTCCCGTGATGTCCCCGATATCAGTCACACTCACCTGAAGGTGAATATCGGAAAGACGAAGGTGATGGCAAGTGGTAAAGCATGTGGTGAGGTGGAAAGAACTGGGAAGTGGCCCTGTGCTGTGTGTAGGAAGGGTGTCGGAGTGAACTCCATTCAGTGTACAATGTGCGCTGAGTGGGTTCATCAAAAATGTAGTGGTCTGAGAGGGTCATTAACCAGTGTGGCAGCTACATTCAAATGTAAGGTGTGCACAGAGGGAGCTGCAGATGGAGGAAATGTTGAGTTGGATCTTGGAGACGGTGTGAAGCTGGAAGGTGTGAAAACATTTTGCTACCTCGGAGACATGCTGAATGGAGAAGGTGGATCAGACTCGGCAACGGTTGCTCGAGTGAGATGTGCATGGAAGAAGTTTCGGGAATTGAGTGGCGTGCTGATGATGAGGGGAGTGTCGTTGAAGCTGAAGGGAAAGGTGTATGCTGCATGTGTGAGAAGTGTTATGATTTATGGGAGCGAGACATGGGTAATGAACGTAGAGCAGCAACGAAGGTTGGAAAGGGTGGAAATGCGAATGGTTCGACGGATGTGCGGAGTATCGTTGAGAGAGAGGAAGACAAATGATGAATTGCGAAATATGATGGGAATAGAGCCTGTGATTGATGCTGTGAAGAGGAACAGGTTGAGATGGTTTGGTCATGTGTTGAGGAAGGATGAAAGTGACTGGTTGAGAAGAGTGATGGAAATGAATGTAGAAGGAAGTAGAAGACGGGGAAGACCGAGAAAGACTTGGCTAAAGATGGTGGAAGAAGAAATGCGGGCAAGGGGGTTAACAAGGAGAGATGCAGAAAATAGGGCAAAATGGAGAAGATTGTCATGGGGACCGCAAGGCTAACCCCCGCTCTAGCAGGGAAAATGGCCTTTTAAAATGCATGTTGTTGTTGTTGTATAGCGAAAGAGAGGTGTGATGTGATGGGGGTGAGTTGCTTGAAGGATGAAGTGGGACAAATCGTTGTCGACCCAGATGGAATTAAAGGAAGATGGAAAAGATATATGGAAATGCTGTTGAATACAGAGAATGAATGGGATGGCAACATAGAGTAACCCAGTTTTAGGACCGGCAGAGAAGATAACTGAGAAGGAAGTTGACGAAGCGATAAAAGCAATGAAGGGTAGAAAAGCGGGAGGGCCGACGGGAGTTGTGGGAGATATGTTGAAGGCAGCAGGAAGTTGGGGTGTGAAGAGAATGACAGAGATCTGTAATCTGGTGGTGAAAGAAGGCCGCATTCCAGTGGATTGGGAACTGAGTACCCTCGTCCCTCTACACAAGGGGAAAGGTGACCCTCTGGAGTGTGCCTCGTACCGAGCGATAAAGTTATTGGAGCATGGAATGAAGGTATTGGAAAGGGTGTTGGAGAGGAGGATAAGGAAGAAAGTGAAGATCGACGAAATGCAGTTTGGATTCATGCCAGGAAGCGGAACGACAGACGCTCTTTTCATTGTGAGGCAGTTGCAGGAGAAGTACATGGAGAAGAGGAAGAAGTTGTTTCTTGGGTTTGTTGATCTGGAGAAAGCATTCGATCGGGTTCCACGCAAAGTATTGACATGAGCATTGAGGAAGTTAGGAGTGGAGGAATGGTTGATCAGAGTAGTGATGGCAATGTACAAAAGAGCGCGCACAGCTGTAAGGACGAAGGACGGGAACAGTGGTGAGTTTGAGGTGAAGGTGGGAGTGCATCAGGGGTCGGTACTAAGTCCACTGCTATTTGTAGCTGTGATGGAGGTGCTGGCTCAGAACGTAAAGGAGGGTTTACCGTGGGAGTTGTTGTATGCAGATGATCTGGTGTTGATTGCGGAAAGTATGGATGGACTGAAGGAAAAGATGAACACGTGGAAGGAATGTATGGAGACAAAAGGTCTGAAGGTGAATATCGGAAAGACGAAGGTGATGGCAAGTGGTAAAGCATGTGGTGAAGTGGAAAGAACTGGGAAGTGGCCCTGTGCTGTGTGTAGGAAGGGTGTCGGAGTGAACTCCATTCAGTGTACAATGTGCGCTGAGTGGGTTCATCAAAAATGTCGTGGTCTGAGAGGGTCATTAACCAGTGTGGCAGCTACATTCAAATGTAAGGTGTGCACAGAGGGAGCTGCAGATGGAGGAAATGTTGAGTTGGATCTTGGAGACGGCGTGAAGCTGGAAGGTGTGAAAACATTTTGCTACCTCGGAGACATGCTGAATGGAGAAGGTGGATCAGACTCGGCAACGGTTGCTCGAGTGAGATGTGCATGGAAGAAGTTTCGGGAATTGAGTGGCATGCTGATGATGAGGGGAGTGTCGTTGAAGCTGAAGGGAAAGGTGTATGCTGCATGTGTGAGAAGTGTTATGATTTATGGGAGCGAGACATGGGTAATGAACGTAGAGCAGCAACGAAGGTTGGAAAGGGTGGAAATGCGAATGGTTCGACGGATGTGCAGAGTATCGTTGAGAGAGAGGAAGACAAATGATGAATTGCGAAAGATGATGGGAATAGAGCCTGTGATTGATGCTGTGAAGAGGAACAGGTTGAGATGGTTTGGTCATGTGTTGAGGAAGGATGAAAGTGACTGGTTGAGAAGAGTGATGGAAATGAATGTAGAAGGAAGTAGAAGACGGGGAAGACCGAGAAAGACTTGGCTAAAGATGGTGGAAGAAGAAATGCGGGCAAGGGGGTTAACAAGGAGAGATGCAGAAAATAGGGCAAAATGGAGAAGATTGTCATGGGGACCGCAAGGCTAACCCCCGCTCTAGCAGGGAAAATGGCCTTTAAAATGCATGTTGTTGTTGTGTATTCATGTGTTCAGACTCATTTAAGCACTTTTATTTGATAAAGATAATTGCGGCCTAGCTAGCGGCCTACCTAGAGGCCTAGCAAGTGGAGACAGCTCAAATCCGGCAGTGATAAGCATAGAGTGCCTCGGGGACATTGGGTTTCCTTCAAGTTTCTTTCAGTTTAGTGTAAACAACAGGAGCGACTGTTTAAAAAGGTAATAATATGTTTGACATAATTGACTGAATAGGTTGTGGTTATAATAATTTTTACCTCTGGTAGGTGTGCCCCACAAAATGCCTCGATAAGATATTTATGTACTTTAACATGGAGTTTGTCTGAGGCAGAAAACCCCCTTGGGCAGGGGGACAAATTATGTCACTACAACCTTCATCATGTGACTCCTAGTCTCCTGACAAGTTTGGTTGACAGTGAATAAGTAACCGCCAAAAGTATCGCAGCCAAACAAACAGTCACTAAATTGCGTATTTTAGTTTGAGAAGTTTTCAACACTTTCAATGAAATTTACATTGTTATTTTGCTGGAATAAAACAACATACATTTTATTTTATGTTTTCAGGTTGTCCACCTGTGTGCCCTTCGTCCGTGATAGGTTTTCGTTCCTGCGATAACTTAAGAATGGCTGAGGGGATCCAAGTCAAATGTACATTTCTGTATTTCATATTTAATTTTTTTTTTTTAATTTCCCCAAAAAAATTCCCCTTTGACTTTATGGGGTATGATGTGTAGATCAGTGACAATATATCTCAATTTAATCCATTTAAAATTCATTCTGTAACGTCGGTGAACGTTATTGAATTCTGTAAATCTGAATTCTGTGAATTCTGTAATTCTGTGAATTCTGTAAATCTTCAAGTCTTTCCACAGATTCTCAATGGGATTCAAGTCTGGGCTTTGGCTGGGGCACTTTCACATTCGTGTTCTTTCACGGTCTTGTTCTGAGGCCAATCCAGTGTAGCTTTGGTGGTATGCTTGGGGTCATTGGCTTGTTGGAACGTACATCTTCACCGCTGTCTAAGGTCTTTTGCACTCTGAAGCAGGGTCTCCTCAAGATTTGCCTGGGTTTGGCTCCATTCATTGTTCCCTCTATGCTAACAAGTCTCAGTCCCTGCCGCTGAAAAGCATCCCCATAGCATGAGGTGCTGGCGACACCATGATTCACAGCAGGGATAGTGTTAGATGGGTGATGAGCTGTGCTCGGTTTTCACCAGTGTTAGCGATTTGCATTCAGGCCCAATAATTCAATTTTGTCTCATTAAATCACAGAATCTTTTGCCTCATGCTCTTAGAATCTTTCACCTGCCTTTTGCAAACTGCAGGCATGCTGTCATGTGCCTTTTTCTCAGGAGTGGCTTCCATAATGCCTAGATTTGTGAAGTGCTGCAGACACTTGTCCTTCCGGCAGGTTCTCCCATTTCAGCCAATGAACTCTGTAGTTCTGTCAGTAGTCATTGGGTTCTTTGTCACCTCCCTGACCAAGGTCCTCCTTGCCCAGGTGCTCAGTTTGTTTGGACGGCCAGCTCTAGGAAGAATCTGTGTCGTTCCATATTCTTTCCATTTCCTAATGATGGAGCTCACTGTGCTCTTGGGAACCTTCAACACTCTATCAATCATTTTATATCCTTCCCCAGATCTATGCCTCCTCACAATTCTATCTCGAAGTGTTATGGACAGTTCCTTGGACTTCATGGTAGAGTTTTTGCTCTGACATGCACTGTCAACTGTGAGACCTTATATAGACCTTATCGTTTCCCCCTGTACTGTCTTTCCCTCGTGGTCCCCTTGTGCTGTGTTCCTGGATGTCTTTTTGTTGAATGTGTTTTAATGAATGTTTCCCCCTGTACTGTCTTTCCCTCGCGGTCCCCCTGTGCTGTGTTCCTGGATGTCTTTTTGTTGAATGTGTTTTAATGAATGTTTCCCCCTGCACTGTCTTTCCCTCGCGGTCCCCCTGTACTGTGTTCCTGGATGTCTTTTTGTTGAATGTGTTTTAATGAATGTTTCCCCCTGTACTGTCTTTCCCTCGTGGTCCCCCTGTGCTGTGTTCCTGGATGTCTTTTTGTTGAATGTGTTTTAATGAATGTTTCCCCCTGCACTGTCTTTCCCTCGCGGTCCCCCTGTACTGTGTTCCTGGATGTCTTTTTGTTGAATGTGTTTTAATGAATGTTTCCCCCTGTGCTGTCTTTCCCTCGTGGTCCCCCTGTACTGTGTTCCTGGATGTCTTTTTGTTGAATGTGTTTTAATGAATGTTTCCCCCCTGTGCTGTCTTTCCCTCGTGGTCCCCCTGTACTGTGTTCCTGGATGTCTTTTTGTTGAATGTGTTTTAATGAATGTTTCCCCCTGCACTGTCTTTCCCTCGCGGTCCCCCTGTACTGTGTTCCTGGATGTCTTTTTGTTGAATGTGTTTTAATGAATGTTTCCCCCTGTGCTGTCTTTCCCTCGTGGTCCCCCTGTACTGTGTTCCTGGATGTCTTTTTGTTGAATGTGTTTTAATGAATGTTTCCCCCTGTGCTGTCTTTCCCTCGCGGTCCCCCTGTACTGTGTTCCTGGATGTCTTTTTGTTGAATGTGTTTTAATGAATGTTTCCCCCTGTGCTGTCTTTCCCTCG
Source organism: Myxine glutinosa (assembly GCF_964187855.1). NCBI lineage: Eukaryota > Metazoa > Chordata > Myxini > Myxiniformes > Myxinidae > Myxine > Myxine glutinosa. Next base: position 133,415,765 of record NC_136261.1, read on the forward strand.
CGGTCCCCCTGTACTGTGTTCCTGGATGTCTTTTTGTTGAATGTGTTTTCATGAATGTTTTCCCCTGTACTGTCTTTCCCTCGTGGTCCCCCTGTGCTGTGTTCCTGGATGTCTTTTTGTTGAATGTGTTTTAATGAATGTTTCCCCCTGTACTGTCTTTCCCTCGTGGTTGTCAGCTCTTTCACGAGCCTCGATTCAGTATTTTAAAAAATAAAAAAAGGTGTCTTTCTTTCTAAATCATGTCCAATCAATTGAATTGGCCACAGGTGGACTCCCATCAAGCTGTAAAGACATCTCAAGGATGATCAAAGGAAATTGGATGCACCTGAGCTCAATTTGGAGTGCCATAGCAAAGGGGTTGAATACTTATGTAAATTAGATATTTCTGTATTTCATTTTTAATGATTTTGTAAAAATTTATATTAAATTAAATCCACTTTGACATTATGGGGTATTATGTGTAGATCAGTGATAAAAAAATCTCAATCTAATCTATTTTTAATTCAGGCTGTAACACAACAAAATGTGAAAACAGTCAAGGGGTGTGAATACTTTCTGAAGGCACTGTATAATGATCTAATGCTGTGGGCGGAGGCATATCGGTCGACGTCGCAACGTCGAGAAGTGCCATTTTAGTTTCTATATAAGATGCAGCCTCATGGTATAGCACGGTTAAAGCGGGTAAAAGGTAACAACCAGAGCGGAGCAGTGGGGCAACATTTAAACACTCAAAAAAAGCAAGTGAATGAATGAACAGGAGAAATTAAAGGAGAGAAAGGAGAGGAGGCAACACAGTAACCTGGAAGAAGAGGGTTGTATTTGGTTAGGTGAGATTAATGGGGATAGAAAATTGTACTGCCTGCTTGAAGTCCTGAAGGGCAGAGTAGTACTGAATTGTCTCAGGAAGGTGGTTCAGCAAACAGAAGAAAAGATGAACAAAACATTTAATGTGGCAGTCGGTCTGAATTTTGTCAGGTTAACTAGAAGGGGACTACTGGAAGAATGGATGCATTCTGGAGTTGCTGGTGTGGTTTCCTTGTATATTGTTGTATTTGATCAGTCACGCGGTGCTTGTTATCGAGACATTTTTCAAATGAGTACTGATATGATGACAAATTTGTTTTCCCTTCCTTGTTCCAGTTCCACTCTCGCTGCCGTACCCTCTCTGGGACAGGCTCTGGCCAACGGGTAGAACGTCAGGGAGAAAGGCCGTTCTTACTCAAGCATGCACACACCGAGGCCTGCTTCTCACCACACAAGTGTGGTACATCATGTCTTGATGAGTCTCTTTCTTCCCCAGCTGATCTGCACTTTTGTCGACATCACCACGTCCCAAAGGTGATGTTTTTGGCTAGTGTACAGGGTGGCCTGAAAGTCGCTTTGTCCCTCCCCATTAAAGCGTTTGTCCTTAAACTATTTTAATATACATGTTTTATTGTGCAGTACTTATAATAAATTAATGAGTCATTGGATCCATATGCGCCCCATAATACAAATGCCTTGGCTAATTAATTATTGTAAGTACTGCACAATAAAACCTGTATATTAAAAGAGTTTAAGAATTAATGATTTAAAGGGGATGGGTAAACTGACCTTCAGGCCACCCTGTAGATGCTGAAAGTAATTCTGATTTGTAAAGAAAAATAATCAAAGTACCACACCAACTACCATGCCATACTTTCTGACTGTATGATGAAACATTGTCTTTAATCACTCATTTATGATACTCGTGCACCCACTCCCTATGAGAGTGGCAGGAAGGGTCATGTTTTTATCTTATCTGGGATATAGATTATAGTAGATCTGGCCGTTAGTCTGTGGTGGACATGATAAGCATATAATGGCTCAAGGACTACGGAATTCTTCCGGGTTTCTTTTAGTTTAGTGTTAAACAGCAGTAGTGACTTTTAAAAAAGTAATCTTATGTTTTGTGGTTTATAATAAATTTTTTTACTTCTGGTGGGCTTCCCCCACGATACGCCACGATAAGCTATTTATTCATGTTAACACGGCGTTTGTTGTGTTAACAGGAAAAGGAAAAGGAAAATCCATTCGGGAAAGGGCATATTATTTGTATAAATATTTTTTGTAATAACGTTATTATTATGCTATTATCATTACCTCCACCACCAAAGGAGGATGGGGGTTACGTTTCCACCCCTGTTTGTCTATTTATTTGTGAACAGGATAGCTCAAAAAGTTTGGATGGATTCGGCCGAAATTTGGTGGAGAGGTTGGGTATGTGACAAGTACAAAATTATTAGATTTTGGTTCCAGATCTGGATCCAGAATTTTTTTCAGTGATTTTTTACAATTGGGAGATAGGGCAAAAAACTATATACATGTAGAGTACAATATCTCAAAAAGTTGTGGATAGATTCGGATGAAACTTGGTGGATAGGTTGGGTGTGTGACAAGGATGAATCAGTTTGATTTTGGTGAAGATCCGAATACGACCGAATAGGAAAAATTTAAAATTTCTCTAAGTAATTCTTCACCATTGAGTGATAGGACAAAAAACAATATATAGCATGATATTTCAAAACATTGTGGACGAACTATGACAAAACGATGTGGATGAGTTAGTTAGGCAACAATAACATGTTTTGGTTTAGGTCCGGATCCAGATCTGGCCTATCAGTGGGATACAAAACGTAAACTGTTCAGCCTAGTTGAGGTATGCGCTCTACTGAGTGATGTTCTAGTTTGTACTTTTATTATTAGAAGCGGCCTTGGAAAAATGCCACAATAAGGTATCGTAACACGGATAAACTTCCTTGGGGAGAGGGGGGGGGGGCAACCTCTATCATTTGACCCTTAGTCCTCCTGTCAAGTTTGGGTGAGATTGGATATGTAACGACCGTATGTGTCACGGTCAGACAGACAAACTGACACCAAATTGCGTATTTTTGTAGTATTATTAAAACAGACCCGGAAAGAAACTATTGGGCCACTTGTTTATTTATTTATGTATGTATCTATCTATCTATCCATCCATCCTACCGGAACTCTCTTTTTGTTTTTATTTTTCAAAACCTGAGCAGATAATTCTAACAGAGGATCCGATGTTTGAACCACGAAACAATTTGTGAAGGCAGCAGTTCTTTTTTTCTTATTTTTTTTCTACTGCAGACAGTACAAAAGATCAATGCGATTTTCATTGCCAAACGTGGAAAGAAGAGATGGAAGAAGAGTTTGTCCCACAGCCCAGAGGCGAATCTCCTACGTGGTAATTCCATTTCTTTCTGATTATTTAATTATGAATTTTCACTTTTATGAAAGAAAAGGAAAAACTATGGAAACTGTGAAAACTGGCAACTATTAAAACGTTTCCTGTTGCTTTCAAATTTACTTTTGTCATTTTTGACAGATGACAACAGTGAAAGTGACAGTGACACAGAAGATCACATCAAAGGTAGGCATTCATTGATTTATTATATTAATTATGATTTGTACAAGAAAAATAATCAAAGTACCCCACCAGCTTCCAATTTTATATCTGTAATCCCACTGCTAGCTGTATGTCCATTACGGATAATTGTGCACAAAGATCCAAGTGCGTTTTATTCTCCATATTCACCAGGGCATGCTCAACGTATGGCCAGGTTGCGAGCATTGCGGAAACGATCCTCTGCTTGCCCTACTCTGGAGCGAGAGCTGTTTGAATGGCGGGAGAGGCAACTCTTTGAATCTTTCATTGTTGTTGGTTTAAAACGGAAACCTTCAGGCAAAGCCTACCAGCCTGAAATCACGTATCAGTTTCCTAAGGTAATAGATGTCTTACCTTTCATGCTTGTCTTACATTCATTTTGCCTCTGCTGTTATCATCTCTCTATAATTCCAGTAATCTCTGTGTGTCTGTGTGTCTGTGACCGCTGTTTCTCGACAACCACTGGTCTGATCTAATCGAAACTTGCCAGCTATATTGCTGGGGACCTGAGGATGTGCCTTTTCAAGGTTTCATATTAATCGGACAAGTGGTTACCAAGTCATGGCCATTTATTTAGCAAACACATACATAGGGCGCCGCCTTGTGGTCACCCCTCCCCCCTTCTTCACCAACTTGGACCACGTGCGTAATGGCATTCTGCGCCGCGGCACGCGGCCACAAAACGAGCAGGGGAGATCATCGGCAGAACGCAACCTCGACTGCAGGTGTCCAGTGTTGGTTTTGGAGAGAGAGATTGGGGATTTTGAAGGGGGCCTATTGTTATCTCTCTATAATTCCAGTAGTTGTAAACACAATGCGTGTGTGTATGTCTGTGACCGCTGTTTCTCGACAACCACTGGTCTGATCTAATCAAAACTTGCCAGCTATATTGCTGGGGACCTGAGGATGTGCCTTTTCAAGGTAGAGCGAAGACCGAAGCAACGGTGAATTTTTTTTTTTTTTTTTTTTTTGCACGTACGGTCACGCTAGAGCGAAGGGAACCGCCTGTGTGTTTGTTGTTTCTGCCTCGGGGTTTGAAAGGTTTTTGTTTTATTTTTCTTTCTTCTCTTCTCTTTGTGCTTCTCCTTGCGGTGGAATAGCAAAAAGGCAAAATATGTTGGCGCTAATAGAATAATTGGCCAATAAAACTAATTTGCGATTCATCGTAACTGCGATATGCGACCTTCCGGACAGTGAGGACTTAACTTCCGGACTTACGGATAGTGACGACTTACTGTCTCGATTGTATCTTACTACTATCTTACTTTCTTATCTATCTATACTGTCGTATCTGGCTTATACTTTTACGGGCACGCACTAGTATTTTAAAATGCACTTTTCTACTTGCTTTACAAATGCAAGTTGCGTATAATATAATATAATGGCAGCTGCATGTGTTTCTGTATGAGGTATAGTGCAGAAGAATACAAACTTTTACCCTTGCCAGAGGAGAGGGTATTGCATTTGTGTCCGTTTGTTTGCCTGCCTGTTTGTCTGTCTGCCATTTGCCTGCCTGCCTGCCATTTGTGTCCGTCTGTCGGCACAAAACGTGAGTATGATTTCTCTGCAACCGTTGGTCCAATTGACACAAATCTTTCACTGTAGGAGTTCTCCTCCTGCAGAATTTTTAATGATAATTATGACATCATAGATTACGTGGTATGGCAGCCATCTTGGGAAACAGAAAAACTTTGCACCTCTATATCTCCAAAAACCCTCCATGGAAAAATTGAAACATGGCTCATTGTCAAGCACTCCCCGTGGAGAACAACATGTATTCATTATGATGTTATCAGTGCCTTCATTATGACGTCATAATGAGACAAGTAGAACGCTTTTGAAATTCCGTTTGAAATTTCTTGAGCGTGATCTACACAAACATTGTATGGGAGAATTGAATTTATGACGTCATCGGTCATGTGGTTCGGGAGCCATATTGGATTGAACATAAATATACGTCAATAAACCACACAAACGCAGCAGCAAATAATCACCACACAAAATACAACACATAAACACGTCCTGGTGAGCGTCTGCAATATCTTATTGCTCTTTCTTGTTATAATTGCAACTAAGTATTTTTAGCTGAATGAGTTTTGATGAAAAAAACAAAATTAAATCATTTGCTATTTTTTTGTTTCGAGGACAAAGGACTGGCTATACTTGCTGTTTCAGGCTTCGAGTGGCATTCATCAAGGAGCTACAAGCAGTGGGCATGGGTATTAAAATATTTCCCCAGATTAAATAAAAGGAGGGATTGAAGGAAGAGAGATGTCAATATCGATTGAGTGATATAACACACCAAGGAAATATATAAAAATGCTCCCCACCCCTAATCCCCCAAACCAGGAAGATATGGTCCATGGGTAAAACTTGTCATGAATGTTTGATCTTTTCGACATAGTTTCCAGTCAGTGTCACACATCTTTCCCAGCTATGGCTATGTAATTTTGTTTCCTAATCACATTGGAATAGGATCTTGCTACACCTCTATCAAGAATGGTTGGAGGCTCAATATCTCAAACAAGAGTTTGTGACCATTACCCTGGACATATATCGAACAATCAACAAATTGTGGCACTGTGCTTGCAAAGCTCGCTACGTATGTCATATGCAGCTGCTTTCATACTTCTATTTCGGGTTTCTTCCACTCACATAGTCAATACGTTACTATCAATCGAACCGTCTCCTTTACTTTTCCAGTTGAGGCTGGAGTGTCACAAGGCGTTGTCGTCGGCCCAGACATGTTCCTCGTTTACATAAACGATCTCTCTGATGATCTGGGAAACCCTCTTTCTTTTTAGAGATGACTTCACATTGTGTGTACAGTACAGTACCCTATCCAAGTGAGAGGAAGACAGCAGCTGCATCCCTCTCTGCTGATCTGATATTGTTTATATGCTCATCTGGTATAATGGAACATTGTCACACTGTCGCTCTTGAAGGCCGATCAACCAAACCAGTTATCTATTTCTATGGTCAGCCGCTGCAAGACTTAAACTCTCGAACTTGGTGGCCTCATGATCAGCAATGATGTTTCCTGGGTTGATGATATAAGCAACGATGGCTTCCAATGCCTGATATAGACTGTGTATCATCCGTCATTCTAAGTAATTACTATACTTGATAAATCAGAACTACTCACAACTGACAAAGCTCTTGTCACTAGCTTATGCAATGGAGTATTGCTGTCCTCTATAGGCTGGAACCCTAGTATCCCAGCTGTCTCTCTCGGATTCTGTGGAATCTAAGGTTCTCAACATTATTGGCATCTACCACGATGAGGCCGAAGCATACGGTCTGTTTCTCTCACATTACAGGCAGCCTTTCTGTTTTTTTACTGCCTCTCCTCCAGTCGAGCTTCATCGGCCCTCTCAGCCCTCTGACCCTTCCAGCTCCGCCAGGTCACATGCATTCTTCAAGTAACCCCCGATGAGTTACCCCCTAAAATCCAGGCTTTCCAACCAAATCCACTCTCGTGTTCCTTTTTTCTACCATTTGTATAACTGTCTCATGGAGTCTGTTCAATCACACTGTTCCTTTCCATGGCTTCACTGACATATGCCATCCCACATCCCTATCCATTTTTATTTCTACCCCTATACACCCAACCTAACTTTGTCACGACTGCATTTTGTTGTGCTTTGCCATTTGGAATTTATTCAAAACTCAAATAATCATGTCAGCTAGAGCATTGTTCTTTCAATAGCAGGGACCTGTGGAAATTCAGGGGTCATGTAATGTGTGACATGAGCTCTGCATTTCCCCTTCCCTCCTCCCCAACTCCCCTAAATCCCAAGCCCTAAGGCCTGGTTGCATAAAGCATCCTTAAGGAAAGATTTGAGGATTTACTTTAATATTTCCTCAAGTTTCCTCTTAACCCTTTGAGTACGGATGACATCCAGTGCTGCAACCCACGAAAAAGTTTTGTGTACGGATGACGTTACTACACGTCATCGACTATACCTATAAATAGATCGTCAGTACGTGGTTGCATTCCCGTACCAAAATGCCAAATGAATCCCGTACCGGGGGTATTTTTATCAAAAAAAAATCCCGTACTCAAAGGGTTAAGGACTTGAGGACATCCTTAATTTGAGCATCGTTCCACATACAAATACTCCTTAAGTTTTTCCTTAAAACCTTCCTTTAACTCAGAGGGGCACCTCAACCCCTCCCCCCCACCCCTCACCCCACCATCCTTAAACACCAACCTACATCCAGAATACATGTTTACATATTGTCCACATGTTGATTCACACCCATATTTCACTTTTATAAGTCACACTCACACATTCTTGGAAAGTTTCCCAACATTTACTGCAGACAATAACACATTTACAATAAAATGCTCAATGAGAATAAAATGAATTGTATAAAAGAATAATTTTATTCCTCCTTCATCCGGAAATACGTGCAGCTATGCAGCGATTTATCAGCAATTATGTTGCAATATAACATTGCGTCATTAATAATGACCTGTTCATTTTAACAATCAAAGGGAGGCCCCTCCCTTTATATATGGGATTGTTTCTCTGTATGCAGCTTTAACATGAGGACTGAAAATATGTTTCTCGGCTTCTACTGGACGAAATCGGCTGCAAATCTCAGAAGTAAATGATTTGTACGTTGAGGTAATATGTTGCAAATAATACCAAATAGCTTGCAGGCATCTTTTGAGCTAGGAAGCTGATATTTGGACATGGCTGTGACCAAGTGATTTGGCTTTAAAGGGTATTTTTGATTTATTGATAAATTAATTAATCGATTCATTATTTAATTATTCTATGTTGAGATTGGCTAGATGCTTTTTTCTGACTCCTGAGCGTGAACACATACTTGCTGCGGGCTTTGTGGAATGATCTGAGGTTGTCTTCAGTAGGATTTGCTTTCCAGGAGGAAAATTCAAGTTGTTTGAAGGCAACTGCCTCACCACGTGATTTGTTGTACCATGGGTGGGAGGGTCGGTATGATAACTGAACACGAGATGGGATGAGTCTGTGCATAAGGGCGAGCAAGTTTCTGTGGAAGAATTCCCACACTGAGATAATATCAATGGTGGTGGATATGTAGGAGACCAGTCTTGAATTGCAATGGCAAGAGGGTATTGCTTTAATTGCAAGAGAAGAAACTGAGAAGTTAAAAGTAAATTTAAAGAATGGCTTAAATCACAATCTGGTGAGATTCCGTAAAAATAGTGGTTAGGACAGCTAAATGATTATCTATAATAATAATAAAAGGCAGTGTCTGTCCGTCCATCGGTCTCCTCCATAATTCCAAAACCATGAAACCTAGCGGCTCCAAATTTTGCATGCATACACCTGGACCTCCAACAGATTGCAATGATGAAAACTGGGTGTTTCGGTGTGTTATAACACCCTTTCTGAAGACGATTAACGAGGTGCTCAAACAAACAACAACATGCATTTTAAAGCCATTTTCCCTGCAAGAGCGGGGGTTAGCCTTGCGGTCCCCATGACAATCTTCTCCATTTTGCCCTATTTTCTGCATCTCTCCTTGTTAACCCCCTTGCCCGCATGTCTTCTTCCACCGTCTTTAGCCAAGTCTTTCTCGCTCTTCACGTCCTCTACTTCCTTCTACATTTATTTCCATCACTCTTCTCAACCAGTCACTTTCATCCTTCCTCAACACATAACCAAACCATCTCAACCTGTTCCTCTTCACAGCATCAATCACAGGCTCCATTCCCATCATCGTTCGCAATTCATCATTTGTCTTCCTCTCTCTCAGCGACACTCCGCACATCCACCGAACCATTCGCATTTCCACCCTTTCCAGCCTTCGTTGCTGCTCGACATTCATGACCCATGTCTCGCTCCCATAAATCATAAGACTTCTCACACATGCAGCATACACCTTTCCCTTCAGCTTCAACGACACTCCCCTCCTCATCAGCATGCCACTCAGTTCCCAAAACTTCTTCCATGCACATCTCACTCTAGCAGCCGTTGCCGAGTCTGATCCACCTTCTCCATTCAGCATGTCTCCGAGATAGCAAAATGTTTTCACACCTTCCAGCTTCACGCCATCTCCAAGATCCAACTCAACATTTCCTCCATCTGCAGCTCCCTCAGTGCACACCTTACATTTGAATGTAGCTGCCACACTGGTTAATGACCCTCTCAGACCACTACATTTTTCATGAACCCACTCAGTGCACATTGTACATTGAATGGAGTTCACTCCGACACCCTTCCTGCACACAGCACATGGCCACTTCCCAGTTCTTTCCACCTCACCACATGCTTTACCACTTGCCATCACCTTCGTCTTTCCTATATTCACCTTCAGACCTTTTGTCTCCATACTTTCCTTCCACTTGTTCATCTTTTCCTTCAGTCCATCCATACTTTCCGCAATCAACACCAGATCATCTGCATACAACAACTCCCACGGGAAACTCTCCTTGATGGTCTGAGCCAGCACCTCCATCACAGCTACAAATAGTAGTGGACTTAGTACCGACCCCTGATGCACTCCCACTTTCACCTCAAACTCACCACTGTTCCCGTCCTTCGTCCTTACAGCTGTGCGCGCTCTATTGCACATTGCCATCACAACTCTGATCAACCATTCCTCCACTTCTAACTTCCTCAATGCCCATGTCAATACTTCGCGTGGAACCCTATCGAATGCTTTCTCCAGATCAACAAACCCAAGAAACAACTTCTTCCTCTTCTCCATGTACTTCTCCTGCAACTGCCTCACCATAAAGAGCGCGTCTGTCGTTCCTGTTCCTGGCATAAATCCAAACTGCATTTCGTCGATCTTCACCTTCTTCCTTATCCTCCTCTCCAACACCCTTTCCAATACCTTCATTCCAGGCTCCAATAACTTTATCGCTCGGTACGAGTCACACTCCAGAGGGTCACCTTTCCGCTTGTATAGAGGGACAAGGGTACGCAGTTCCCAATCCACTGGAATGTGGCCTTCTTTCACCACCAGATTACAGATCTCTGTCATTCTCTTCACACCCCAACTTCCTGCTGCCTTCAACATATCTCCCACAACTCCCGTCGGCCCTCCCGCTTTTCTACTCTTCATTGCTTTTATCGCTTCCTCAACTTCCTTCTCAGTTATCTTCTCTGCCGGTCCTAAAACTGGGTTACTCTCTATGTTGCCATCCCATTCATTCTCTGTATTCAACAGCATTTCCATATATCTTTTCCATCTTCCTTTAATTCCATCTGGGTCCACAACGATTTGTCCCACTTCATCCTTCAAGCAACTCACCCCCATCACATCACACCTCTCTTTCGCTATCTGCTTTGCAATCCTGAATACCGCTCTCTGACCCTCTTCCGAATCCAAGCGTTCTCCGAACATTTTCCTCCATGTCTCCTGCGCCTTTGCTACCTCTTTCTTTGCAGCCTTATTGGCTGCCTTATAACTTTCATGCTCTGCTTTTTCTGCTCCCGTACCCTTCGCCTTCTGCCACTCCTTGAACTTCTTCCTCTTCTCGTCAATCCTCTTTCCAACTTCATCATCCCACCACCATGTTTCCGAGTGCCTCGGTGGTCCCTTTGTCCATCCACATACCTCACCAACGGCTCCCAACAGACTATCTTTCATTGACATCCAACCACTTTCAAGCTCAACCACATCATCCTCGACCCGACTCAGCCTCTCTTTTAATGCCTCCGTTACTGTCACCTCTTTCAACTTCCACACCTTCATTCTCGGTTGGTACTTCACCCGCCGAGCTCTCCTCGCACCTTTCACCCTTATGTCACAGACAACCAAGTGGTGCTGTGAAACAGCCTCCTCCCCCGGGATCACCTTTGTGTCCCGGAGGTGCCCCCTATCTCGCCTACGCACCATCAGGTAGTCAATGGTTGTCGTTGACCCACCTGACGTGTATGTAACAAGCTTATTATCCCCTTTCTGGAACTGAGTATTACAAATCAACAAATCAGCTCCATCAGCAAACTCCAAAATCCTTTCACCTTCTCCATTTCTTACACCATATCCGTAACCCCCATGAACTCCCTCAAAACCGTCCATACTCCTTCCCACATGTCCATTTAGGTATCCTCCTACCACAACAACTTCCTCATCTTTCACGTTTTCCATCAGCTTCTCTATCGCACACCAGAACTTGTCCTTCTCTTCATCGCTCCGACCAACCTGCGGAGCATATCCCGAGATGATGTTCACCAAGAGCTTTCCAATCATCATTTTCACCATCATCAACCTATCACTCACTCTGGTCACACTCACCACACTGTCTACAAACTCCTCAGAAAACAGGACACCAACACCATTCACGCCCTCCGGGCACCCTTGCCACACAAACTTGTATTTCTGTCCCTGCCTACCCTTCACCATTCTCACACCACTTCCCTTCCATCTCGTCTCTTGCACACAACATATGTCCACTCTTCTTCTGACCAATACTTCCACCACTTCTCCTGATCTCCCTGTCATTGTCCCTACATTCCATGTCCCAAACCTCAGAAACCGATCTCCTCTTCGGGCTGTACCCTGCCCATATGTAGTTGTAATTGTCATGGTTCTCTTTTTGAGGCAATGTTTTTATGGCCGGATGCCCTTCCTGACGCCAACCCTCTTAGTCGCCTCTTACGACATGCAGGGATGCGGTGTACCTATTCTAACCAGGGTACACACCGTCCACACTGGTCCAAGTCAATTCATGTAAAACTAAAAGCACAAGGATGGCCGAGTCATCCTCCCAAATACATTACACATACAAGCTCCTCCACAAGCTTGAGATCACCATTGATAACAAAGAAAAGGTTCGTTTACACTGCACGTTAAGTAGCTAAGATGGCCAGGCGTACAGAATGTAAACGCAACACTTTCGAAGGTGATGATGCACTGAAGAAAAATGCTTGATGCTTGATGAAATGAAAATGCTTGATGAAAATGCTTGGTGCATGAAAAAATGATCAATAAACTATATTCCCAAATGGAGCACTCCCAAACATACCCAAATACAGACAAAGGGAAATCCAACTGAAAAACAAAGAGGTGTGATTTACTGGGCACTTAGTCTTAAATCGGCTGGTGTATCTCGTCAGGAATCATCAAAGATCGTCCGAGGCCCCGGCGTCCTTGCGCACGAAACACACTCCTTGGCGCGAAGTAGGCCTTCCGCGCGAAGCGAACGGCCTTGGCGTGCAGCTCGCTCTTCCCAGCCGTGCCTGTCCTCACGATGTCTGCACGGAAACCACAGCTCTCCGTCCACAGTTCCCCTCCTCACGACCGACCCCAGCAAGACGTCAGAAGACGACCGCTCCTGATGAAGCCAGGACTCGAACTCGCACTCGCACGACGTGAGAATGTCTTGCCTGATCGATGTACCTCCAAATTGGCTGGTGTATCTCGTCAGGAATCGTCAAAGATCGTCTGAGGCCTTGGCGGGAAAATGTGTTCGTTGGCGCGAACTAGGCCTCGCTGCGTGTCCACTCCACGCACAGCTTAAAGAAGGTCCGCAGGACGAACCGCCGCTTCGAAGTCAGCACGAACCAGGACGCACAGCTTAAAGAAGGTCCGCAGGACGAACCGCCGCTTCAAAGTCAGCACGAATGACGATCTCTAAACTTTGATGCCGTGGAGAGCTCGAAAGTACGAGGTGCTCATAAGAAAAAAACCTGAAAAAGACATACCAATGTGGCAGCCCGCCATCTTGGTCAGCCCACTGCCACTCGCTGGGTTCTTAAGCCGCCATTTTGTTTCGGCCTATTCAAACGTGCCTTGCCTTGGAAACACGATCAATTCTCATTGCATAATTGAAGCATATCATCAAAATCTGGATTCGGATATGAGGATTGGATGCTGTAAACTAAATAAATGTCCAAATCTGGAGTGGAATCTGACAAAATTTACCATATCTTGCGATTTTATAACTAAGTGTATATATTCATTTATTTAAGTGAGGCTGTCATTCTACTTCTATACTAACTTGATAGGAGTACAGTGGAGCTGGTTAGTTTTTTAATTTTATTTAACTTAATAATTTTTAACTTCATTCATCTTTCCATGGGATAGGGTGTCACTCCACTGAACCAACGATCTGTTTTTAAAATTCCTCGGCCATTTCAACCAGAAGCGATCAGGTTGCTGATTAAGCTTACCAAGCCAAGCCACGCTTACCAAGCCAGCCGTTCCTTATCACCCATTTCGTTGGAGTACTTAAGCTGCATGGTGAGGGCTCTACAAATGAAGTGAGAAATGCCTGTGTACTTAATTAATTAGTCACAAGGCCGGGGAAGTTTGGGTGTGTTATAACACCCTTTTTGAATCTTACTATAATTCACCAAATGTCCGTCCGTCCGTTTGAAGGTACTGCAAAAACGGCTCAACCGATCGCAACAATGTTTTGGGTGGGTATTCCTGGGACCCCTGGGAGTAAAATAGGCCATATTATTTTTCCAAATTTTCCAATTTTCCAGTTTTTCCAAACACGATGGAATAATATTTACCAATATGAACAGTGATGTGGCTTTTGTTGAAATTCTACAAATACTGTTTATTCTACGTACCAGGAGAGAGTAGATCGACTCCTGACGAACTCTTCTGATATAAGCGTGCGGCTCCAAAGTAACATGGCAGCGTGTGCAAAGCGACTGAGAAACAGGTGTAGCGGCCGCTTCCGTGTTACAGATTCGGCGCGCACTCTTCACACATAAACGTGCGACTGAGAAAGACGTGTAGCGGCCGCTTCCGTTTTGCAGAATTCAATCTTTTTTCAAAATGGGCACCATGTACTGTTTAGATTTTGATGATATGCGTGTGATATGATTCAACGGATGTTTATATGAATCGTTTAAAATTTTAAAAAGCCTTCAATTTCTGATATTTTGCCTTTTCATTTGGGCCTCCCAGTTGAAGCCCCGCCCATAGAGTGGGTACCGTTGCTAGTATGATTAACCACCACTTAGTGAACGCTATTCAGGCTGCTTTTGCAAGCCATGGCATTACAGTAGACAGAGCTCTCTTTTTATTTTTATGTACCCATTTTTTATTGACTAATATATTTGTGCGATATACTAACCTTCCCCTCCCTCCCCATCCCTTCCCCTCTCCCCCTTCCCTCTCTTGCCTCTCCCTTCCCTTCCCTTGCTTTCCTCTCCCCCTTCTCCTCCCCTCCCCTCCACTCTCCCCCTTCCCTCCCCCTTTCCTCCCCCCTTTCCCTTCCCTCCGTCCCCCTCCATCCTCTCCTCTCCCCCTCTCCATCACTCCTCTTCTCCTCCCCTCTCTTCATATTCCCATCAGGAAGCAACTCATTGTTACCCGGCAACGCCGGGTACTTTTGCTAGTAAAACACATTTGTTCATTGTTAATGGAAAAAAAGAATATACAATTGGAACTCCTCGGACAAAGACCTTTATAACTATATGGGTTTTTATGGTCGCTGGTCGAGTAGTTCAAGAGAAAATTGTCCGAAAAACAAACACAATGAGTGTATTGTTATATGAGAAGATAGTAGGGACCCACGGAACATTGAGGCAATGTAAAATGTGACTTAAATTCCTCAAATCCGCTTCACCCTCATCCCCCACACAAAATCCAAGTCCTCAACCTGTCCCTCCCAGGTGTAGCCATAGCCTCCACCTCCCCCTTCCAACTCTGTCCCATCTCAAAAACCAACTCTATATCACCCCCCCCCCCCACCCCCTCCACCAATCCTCTCCTCCTGCTCATTAAAGAAAAGGGCATTCCAACATCGCTCATTACATATTTCTTGTTTACCTCATCGAAACAGTCGAATATTTAACTAGTTCCACAATCATGCCATTACTGACTTCACAGAAACCACGATCGAAACAGCAGCAGCATGCCTCCTACATGTCTTGGCCCATCACGGTCACCTGCCCAACTCACAATCCTATGAGATATGCAGAAACCCAGTGCAATTGCAACTCTCAATTGACCATGAGCAGTCTAATCGGACCAATAAACAACCCTAAACCAATTATCTTCTTCGTTATGCATATATACACATTGCTAAAAGTAAATAATGACAGATGTTTTCATTCACAATCTCGTGAGATTCTATCATCTCGCGATTCTTCAGTAAAAACTGCATATAAGTAAGGCCTCAGTCACACTGGATCGTACGATTTCTGGATCGTGCGATTGATGGCAATCTGGCCGAGGTACGACCAATCGTCAATGTTTGCTATGCTCTCCATTTGCGATCGCAAACAGCGATTGGTCTTAGGGGTCATCGTACGATTGGTGGTACGCGCGGTTGTGCGATCACCAACGATTGGAGAAGATCGATCACAAGATCAATCGGAGGTAATCGTGCGAATAGTGGTTGCGATCAGCGACCAATCATACGGTCAATCGTGGCGACTTGCGACCGCTCGGACAATCAATCGTGGTGACCTGCGAACACTCGCACTACCGATCATGAGGTTGAACGATAGGTGGCACCACCAATCGTCAGGTGGCAGGACCAGTAGCACGACCAATCGTGCGACTACTTCACCCGCGATCATGCATGACTGGTGGTGCATCCATGGGCGACTGGCGGTATGACCATGTAAGACCTGTCTGCGACCTCTTACGATTTGGAATCGTAGGTCAGAAGTTTTGAACATGACCATTGACCTTGCTGCGACTGATTTTGCTCTGGCGATCACCCACGACCTCTGCGACCAGTCGCGCGCTCTTTCTACGATATGCCCACGATTCACAAAATTTTCGGTCGCAGCTAGGTCGTAACCTGGTCACAGGCCCGGTGTGACTGGGGCTTTAGGTAAATGATTTTTAAAAACATGTAAGGTCATTGGCAATGAAAAAAACCCAATATACAACCAGAACTCCTCAGACAAAAACCTTTGAAACGAAAGGGGCTTTATGGTCCCTGATTGAGTAGTTTAAGAGAAAATCATCTCTGCAAGGCATACATACATACATACATACATACATACATACATACATACATACATACATACAAAATAAAAGTATTGTTACATAAGATGAGTCAATTTTTACTTCAAATGTACTTGCTCTGGCAAAAAGCACAATAACAAAAGATATGGTGCATATATGCTTCATACATTTTCATTTTCTATCAAGTCTCCTATCAAGTTAGTGTTGTCGTTTAAGTTGTGCACACCAGGGTTCAACATATAAGTTATTCTCATTTGATGGTTTTTGCTTTTCTTTTTCCTTTTTAGCAGCTGGAGCGACAAAGCAAGGATGCGCGGGAGTCGGAAGAAAGGTTGAAGGCCATACCACACTTCTGCTTCCCTGATGCCAAAGATTGGGAACCCGTCACAGAGTACAGCAGGTTACTAACACATGACTATTTTTAAAACTATTAGTTACATCGCACTATTACTATGTCAATTGCATTCACATGTTGTTACGGATTCGTCACTTCCGTAGTGGTGGCTTTCATCCACTTGAGACATTTCTGGTTCCATGTATTATTATTATTGTTGTTTGAGGGAAATAGCAATTATTATTGTCAAAAGGTAAAAGGAATGTTTTAAAAATGAAACCGGATCGGGAACCGGAAGACGAATAAGAAGAAGAGAAAAAAGGGCGGAGCGAATGAGTCGGACAAGAAAGCCGAGTTGCTCCCGGTTCTGAAGTGAACGTTGGCGAGCCAGAGTCACTAGCGAACTTTCGGGTTTCCAGGAGAGGAATTCCTACGACGGAGTTGTCATCGCTGTGACCGGTCAACCTGCATGTCAGGTTTTGCGATCGATTCAGGAGAGAATCATCGCCGTGCCGTGCGCCAAGAGACTGGGTCGTCGGCCATTTTGACTCGCGCAGGATTTGTGCTTCGCTCACGGTTTCGTTTCTTTTCGACAATTCTCACCGCATTCAGACGTCGATCTGGGGCGTGTGTGTGATGCGCCTTGAGGGCACCTTTGTACAGCTTCGGCTGTGTGACAGCCCTGGCCATCCGCACGGGATTCTGGTCGTTTGGACATCGTTCTAGCGATCGCTGGAGGGAATCAACTTCGTCTTGGAGCCGGGAATAAGAGACATTGGGGAATGTTCTTCTAACACTCACTTGGAGCACAATGAGTTATATATTGCAAAACTGATGGTACCATCATAGGACATATTGATTGTACTTTTGAATACTATTGTTGTTGTACCGTTAATTCTTGTGTGATCTCAATACAATATTTGTTTGTGAGTAACAATTGGGGTGGCTTCTCCATTGATCTTTGACACACAGAATAACACATTTTTCTGCCGTGACTCCTCTCGGGGCTTGGAGGTACACCATGACCAGGGGGTCGGGGAGGAGCACGTAACAATGTCCAAACCTCTTATTGCACAACCAAATCCGGGAATATACTCGTAGAATACCTCGCACATTGATTTTTCTTGTACTGTCGGTATTTTTTATTTTATTTTTATATTGGAGGCTCCAGGCACGGACTATGGTATGTTATGATCTTGTCCAGTTGAATAATTTTGTGATTTATGTAACCTCTATGTATATGGCTCCCTGCATATGGAGCTATAAACATATGAAGCATCCAGCTTGCACCTTGATCCTCAACCCCTCTTCCTCTGTTATTTTTTCCAATGGGGTAAACCTGAGATATAACTATTATTTTGGCTATCTGTGACCTCATCTTGTTGCAGCATCACTCTCAGCATTCGTTTCTCAATATTATGTGATTTCAATACATGACGTGCTCTTGGATGCTTGTTATAATCTATCTTCTACCTGAAGGTCACAGTGCTCACAATCCTAATTCCTGTTACAACTCCACCACCTCCTCTAGTGAGACCTTCTCCTTTGTCCTGACAACTGGTGATGGTAGCCGGCGATTTGGATACTGCAGGAGACTTTTGGTAAGACTGGAAAATGCATGTTGGATTAATATTTACGAGTATATATACTGTATATTAAATTTACATTTTGTTTATTGATTAATATGTTATTATATTGCATTGCATTGTGCTGGTGTAACCATTTCCATTTTCTCAATCAAGATACAGTATCTCAATCGATTTGCCTCATCAGATGCATTACCATGAATTAATGCTACTTTATTCCGTCATTGTATAAAAGTTAACATAACAAAAGGAGAAAAAAAATCTTATGCAGTACTGTAATTGTGATTGTTGACTTGGGGAGCAGAGAGTCTTTAGAATTTGGGCCAAATGGTAACTTTGCAATAACCTTGAATGGACATTATTTTGTTGTCACAATGTAGATTTACACTGTCAAAGTAGAATGCAATGTCTAAAAATCCCTCTTCCTTGCTGGCATTTTCATTGGATGGTAAAATAGTAGTGACAATAATTATCCACATGACTGTGACAAGCGCTGGCCTGGGCTTTTGCGTTAGTTTTGTGGGTGATTCAGTCTCTGGTGTGTGTGTCGTTGGTTCTCACCTCCAAATGCGGATTTCAGAAGGGGGAACTGAGCCCTCCAAGGTCTCAATGTATCCACTTTGTGTGTGTGTGTGTGTGTGTGTGTGTGTGTGTGTGTGTGTGTGTGTGTGTGTGTGTGTGTGTGTGTGTGTGTGTGTGTGTGTGTGTGTGTATGTGTGTGTGTTTATGGAAGTTGTTTTTGCCTGCTATTCCCACATGTCTGCCTCAGGAGATCTTCCAGATCTCACTGTATCCACATTAGTTTGTATATGTATGAGTGTATGTGCATACGAGTATATGTATATTATATATATGTATATATATATATATATATTTTTTTTTTTGTCGTGCGACTCCCGGTTAACACCAGGAGGTCGCTGATAGGCCTAAACGGTTTTAATGGAGGCGACGACCAAACACGGATTTCACTATCAAACGCGGGAGGAAGAAGGAAAATGGAAGGCTACGGTAAAAGCACGTTTCTTCAACGAACCGACGGCAGCTGCAGGGAAATTGATGCATGCGATAAACAGGATTTCAAATGTACAAAAATAAAGATTTATTAACGGAACCCGAAACAATGAAACGCGACGGCAATGAAATAAAAGTAACTAATTTGGGATCCCACACATCGACTTCAGAAACAAGACGAGGGAAGAATTAATAAAAGAACACGTTCGTCGTGTAATTGGGGAATGTGGGGTGCGAGCTTATCTGTCTGCATTCTCGTAGTCGTGTCCGCCGACGTCCCACGTGGCCCTCTCCGTCCACCTCTGAGCACCACCAGGCCTCGCTCCAAGCTCCACGAGGTCCACAGCAGGAAAAGCACCGCGCGTCCAACGCAGGCTAGCGGCTCCAAGCGAGGTCGATCTTCCCACAGGATCGGCCTGCCACATCCCAGTCAGCTCTCCCGAAGCAAACGTGCAAGAAGCAAGCGAACTCCACTCGGGCTATGACTCAACTCAACTCAGGCTGCGCAAGACGAAGCGCTGGATGTCCAAAAGGGCTAGCTGCGCAAACAAGAGCACGAACCGCAAGAGACTCTCCAGACCAACTCAAATGGCGCAAGACTCGAAAATGGCGTTCGGCGCTCTCTTAAATAACCTTTTCGGTGATGTCAGCCTTGGCGCGCTACCAACCAGCGACTTCCACCAAACCTTCCAGCTTCGCGCCTCTCGCACTCATTGGCTGGAGGTTCGCGTCCAGTGCGCCGACCAATCACAGGACCATAGCGTGGTGATAGCACGTAGCGTGTAGCGTGGTGATAGCGCGTGGCACTCGATGTGGTTAGGCCTGTCGGAGGTGTAACTGGTGGCGGCGCCCATCGGCGGTGCCCCGGCCTGGTTTCTTTGCCTGTTCCTTCCGAAGTCACTGTCAGGGAAGGGAGTCATTTAATGTTGCACTAAGGAGATCCTAACTTAGTGTCTAAGTGGTTGCGGTGCCAAAAGGGACAAAGGTTTGACTACCAGGTGTGGACACACAGGGGTGCTAGTCTTTCATCCCTACTCTACTTATCACTCGAACGTCCTGGTATGCTCACAGGTATACTCTTAACCGACAAAACGCCTACACATGAAACTTATTACAAGGTAGATTCTTTACCGCGACAGACAAAGCACGTATCTACACAGATCTATCTGTCTCTACATATCACTACCCCACTGACATAACAAACCCCCCCACCCCCCCCCACCCCCCCCTGGAACCATAGCTCCTGCGAGGTTCACTGCAGGCGCTACCATTCCAGTCTTAACACTTACTGTCTCACACTTAATTCACCTATGAAATAAATCAGGAGGGCTGTGGAAAGTGAGTCGGACTACCTACCTACACTTCCTTAACATGCTAATCCCCTTAACAATCATGCAATCAAATATGTAATTTTTCTTCTGTGTTCCTTAGGAGGGAGGAGACAAACAACACGCAAAAACTAACTTCATCACAAACTTATCCTGAACCAAAATTCACAACTCTATAAAACATTTGTACATACCCTGGTCTACAGACCGCTTCCCCAGGTGGATGCCACAAGACGCAACCTTACCTGCAGGGCCATCCCCAATGCGCCCCTAAATTTCCACGGGCCCTGTCCAGGTGTTACAGGTGAGTGACAAGGCTCGGTGGATTTCGCCCACATTCATTCAACACAAACCCCTTAACCACTCACTCATTCCGTCACTCCTTGCACACAAAATCATTTCAAAGCACGTATTTCACCCCCCCTGCAGGACCATGGCATTGATGTCGTATACATGTGTGCATTCCTCAACTAGACCGCGGGGAGTTACCGCACAAGCAAGATGGTGGGGGTGCTTCAGGCTGTGGTGCCCGCAGTCCCAAAACAAGTCAACCGACTTACAAGTTCATTGCCCCCCCCCCCCTCCTTTACCTCTTGGCCCCGTGACAGCCCAACAGCTCCTTTCCGCCGTTACCTCGCCGGTGAGGGTCTCCACACACCAGGCTCCTCCGTGACCTCCTGCTTCCGCGCAGCTACACGGGTCACCGGGGATCTCCGTTACCTCACGGCGCCCAACCAGACCCTCCACCGACGAGCTCCAATTTCCAAATACCACCGGCTGCCAGGGGTAATTGCCGCAGAGGGGGGCCGCAAGCATCGCTCCTCAGAGCTTGATCCGTACTTGCGGACACACACACCTTCCCCACCCACAATATCCCAAAACACATTTCCTCCCCCGCTGCCATTCCATTCTCAACACAACTCAGCACAATTCCAGAGAAGATGGTACAAAAGATGTTACAAAAGCTTTGCCATGGCCTGCCATTGTGAAATCCCCTATTCACATTTGCCATTACACATTTCCAAAAGCACATTTCCAATAATCACCACTCATCCTCAGTTTCCACTCTCACGACCACATCAAAACACATAACCACGACACTAACACAAACGCCACCCACAAGACTCTGTGGCACACAATCCATCCCCCCTCACCGGCCATGTCATCACTCTCACCCGACTCCCAACTCCAAATTACATGTCCCAAAATTTCCATAAGCAAGTCCTGACGCCGAGGGCTGGCCGCCCGGCCAAACTGAGCAATCGGGGGAGAAGGGCCTTGGTAACAGAGGTGACCAAGAACCCGATGGTCACTCTGGCTGAGTTCCAGAGATCCTGTGTGGAGATGGGAGAAACTTCCAGAAGGACAACCATCACTGCAACACTCCACTGATCTGGGCTTTATGGCAGAGTGGCCAGCGGAAGCCTCTCCTCGGTGAAAGACACATGAAAGCCCGCTTTGGGTTTGCAAAAAAGCACCTAAAAGACTCAGATTGTGAGAAACAAGATTCTGTGGCCTTTCATGTTTTCATTCTGTGGGCATACAGCTCTAGGAAGAGTCCTGATTGTTCCAAACTTCTTCCATTTAAGAATTATGGAGGCCACTGTGCTCTTGGGAACCTTCAATGCAGCAGAAATTTTTTTGTAGGCTTCTCCAGATCTGTGCCTCAACACAATCCTGTCTCTGAGCTCTGCAGTCAGTTCCTTCGACCTCATGGCTTGGTTTTTGCTCTGATATGCATTGTCATCTGTGAGACCTTATATAGACAGGTGTGTGCCTTTCCAAATCATGTCCAATCAATTGAATTTACCACAGGTGGACTCCAATCAAGGTGTAGAAACATCTCAAAGATGATCAAGAGAAATGGGAGGCACCTGAGCTAAATTTCAAGTGTCATAGCAAAGGGTATGAATACTTATGTAAATGTGATATTTCAGTTTTTTCTTGTTAATAAATTTGCAAAACTTTCTAAAATCCTGTTTTCTCTGTCATTATGGGGTATTGAGTGTAGATTGATGAGGGGAAAAATGAATTTAAACGATTTCAGCATAAGGCTGCAACATAACAAAATGTGAAAAAAGTGAAGGGGTCTGAATACTTTCTGAATGCACTATATAAATATATATATATGTGTGTGTGTGTGTGTGTGTGTGTGTGCGTGTGCACCTATAAAATACGTTTAACATGGCATTCACAATATGTGTTTGCACAATATACTACTGTACAACATGTCACGCATCGTCTGTGTGTGTGTGTGTGTGTGTACCAGCCCAGCGGGAAGACACCACTGCTTCCTGAAGTTTATTGCATCATCAGCCGCCTTGGATGTTTCGCACTTTTCTCGAAGGTGAGTTCGGTTGGTAGAATTATTGTTTTTTGTTTTTTTTAAATCTGTGGCATGTTAATGTGTATTGCATTGGTTGTTGAATGATGCATTCCATAATCTGTTACAGTATCATAACAGATTATTTAGTTTATCTTTTGGATTTCCAGAGAAATAAAAAAAAACGCTTGCGTTTTAGTTGTTTTATTATGTACCTTTTCTACTTGATAGGTAATAACCCGACTAATAACCTGTGATACATCTACATTTCATGTGTTGTACTAAACCTAGCATCATCTAACTTTGGAATATTAATTTAATAATATATCAGCATGTCTCAGTGGTTGGGTGGAGAGAGAAATTGCTCCAGAAGACCTATCCCCATTTTTAAGGTGTAGCCCATTGGACAAAGCCGTCTAGAACAGTTTGTCCATCTTTATGTGTGTATGTATGTATGTATGTACGTACGTCCCCTCAAACGTATACCAATCAGAGCTGAGGATCTGGTCACATGACAGGGTGATGTCATTATATCTGATGTCATTACGGCGGTACGGCAGCTGACACACCGCCATTTTGATTTTTATGCCGTTCATGCCTAACATATCGTCGAACCTGTCATGTATCACAATCACTATGCTCTACCTTTACGTTTTTCATTCAGTGTGAAACACAAACAAACAGATTGTTAAAATGACCATCAAATATCAAAAGCAACGGCGTTTTGTCTCTTCCAACAATACGGTACATACCCAACACTTGTGGGGTATAGTCTAGATTACAGTCAATCTCCCCTCAGTTCTGTAAGTAAAACTTACCTCACGGATGCCTGGATTCCTCCAAATTTCTTTGTTTAATGCAATAAACAGCGTCAGTGACTGTTTAAAAAGCTAATCATGTGTGTTTGTGGTTTATATTATTTGAAAAGCCCAGCTACGCCGCTGTTAGACTTTCGGTCTTGTTTTCAATGATATTTCCTTCACGTCTCCCATAAGTATACTACAACTGAACAATTATCTGTTCATTATAAAATAATTACTTGACCTTGCCTTGTTCAAGAAAATCCAAAGTCTGTAATAGGTTTTTAACTTGACAACTGCTGAAGTAATCTACAGTCGTGGCCAAAAACATTGCCACTCTTGCACTTTTTTCAAATAACTCACCATTTTCTCTAAAAATAAGTTGAAATTGACAAAAGTATTTGGTCTCCATAATTCTTTATTTCACTGTTAATATTACAGAACCTTTGTTTTTTTTTATTCAGAACTTAATTTATCCTTTTAAATCAGAAAATAAAAAGAAATTGCATTGACAAAATTATTGACACCCGAGACTTAATATTTGGTAGCACAGTCTTTGGACAAAATAACTGTAGTCAAGCGCTTCCTATAGCCATGAATGAGCTTCCTCCACCTCTCTACTGGCAATTTGGCTCACTCCTCTTGTGCAAACTGCTCCAGTTCTCCCAGATGTGAAGGGTGCCTTATCCCCACTGCTGTTTTCAGATCTCCCCACATGTGTTCAATGGGATTTCGATCTGGACTCATTGTTGGCCACTTCAGAACAGTCCAGCGTTTTGTCTTGAACCATTCCTATGGGTGCTTTTTGAAGTGTGTTTGGGGTCATTGTCCTTCTGCAAGACCCATGACTGTCGATGGAGACCCAGCTTTCCGATACTGGGTTGAACATTGCGCTCCAAAATGCCTTGGTGATCTCCTGATTTCATGATGCCATGTACACATTCAAGGCACCCCGTACCAGAGGCAGCACAGCAACCCCAAAACATCACTGAACCTCCTCCATGTTTCACTATTGGGAAGGTGTTCTTTTCTTTGAAGGTTTCATTTTGTTTTCTGGAAACATAGAGATGATGTGCTTTACCGAAAAGCTCTAATTTTAGTCTCATCTGTCCACAGGACATTCTCCCAGAAGGATTTTGGCTTGTTCAGTTGTGCTTTGGGTCCCCATCTCAGCAGTGGGGTCCT
Source organism: Myxine glutinosa (assembly GCF_964187855.1). Lineage (NCBI taxonomy): Eukaryota > Metazoa > Chordata > Myxini > Myxiniformes > Myxinidae > Myxine > Myxine glutinosa. Next base: position 133,440,650 of record NC_136261.1, read on the forward strand.
CCTGGGTCTCCTACCACAGAACCCCCTTTCATTGTGTTGGTGACGGATGGTGCGAGTTGAAACTGTCGTACCTTGTGTCTGAAGGTCAGCTTAAATCTGTTTGGCAGTTGATTGAGGTGCTTTCTCCACCATTTGAACAATCCTTCGCTGCACGTTTCGATCAAGTTTTCTCTTGCGGCCATGTTCAGGGAGGTTGGCTACAGTGCCATGGGCCTTAAACTTCTTGATAACATTGTGTACGGTGAACACAGGAACATCAATGTCTCTGGAGATGGACTTGTAGCCTTGAGAGTGTCCATGCTTGGCTACAATCTTGTGTCTGACTTTCTCAGACAATTCTCTGGTTTTCTTTCTTTTCTCCACGGTCATTGCGGTACACACAGTGACACAAAACAGCAGAATGACTCCTTTTCTCTATTCAAACTGGTTGAATGGGTGACTTTTATATTGCAGGCACCTGCAACTCACCACATGTGAGTTCATTACCAAAGTAAAGGAGAATCACCTGCTTGAAATCTAATTATTTCTAACAACTCCTAAAAGGTGCCAATAGTATTGTCTAGGCCATTTTAAGATTTCTGTGTGGAATAAGCTAAGTTTTAGTAATTTTTTCACCTTTTTTGTTTTGTTCTACTGCAAACCAAAGAAATACATTTGTGGATACCAAAATATTTTTTAATTTCCACAATTTTCTGGATGAAATGGTGGATTATTTGAAAAAAGTGCAAGGGTGCCAATAGTTTTGGCCACGACTGTAGGGAAAACTTGGTACGGATGCGTATAATGATGTAAATGATGAACTGATTCGATTTTTGGGTCACGAGGTCAAAGTTCAGACAGATCCTGTTCGGTTAAAAATTCTGTTACCGAGCTAATTTGTGAGCCAGTCACGGGATTTTCACCAAACTGGGTATAATTATATGGAGGTTATGGTTACACCCCTGTCTGTCTGTTCAATTGTTTGTTTATCTGTTTTGTCTGTCTGTCTGTTTGTTTGTGACCAGGATGTCTCAAAATGTTGTGGACGGATTTGTACGAAACTTGGTTGACAGGTTGGGTATGTGACACGGAAGAATTGATTCAATTTTGGTGAAGATTCGAATCTGGATATGAGACTTTTTAAAATTCTGTAAGTGATTCTTCACCATTGAGTGATAAGGCCAAAAACAATATGTAGCATATTTCAAAACATTGTGGATGACTTATGACAAAACTTGGTGGATGAGTTGGGTAAGTGACAAGAACAAGCCAATTCGAATTTGGATCAGTTCCAGATCCAGATCCGACCTATCAGTGGTATATAGTGGAGGTATGCTCTCTACTGAGTGTCGTTCTAGTTATATACTGTATTATGATATTAAGATGAACTGATTCGATTTTGGGGTCAAGTGGTCAAAGGTCATGTCAAGTAAAAATTATGTTACAGGCCCAACTTGTGAGCCAGTGGTGGGATTTTGACAAAAGTTGGTATAAGTATATATTATGATGCAAAGATGAACTGATGAAATTTCTGCACCAAGAGGTCAAAGGTCAGTTTCTGTAAGAGGTTTTTGTTACTGCAATTACCTAATAACCGCTGAAGGGATCCAAGTCAAATTTGGTACAAATACATATAATGATGTAGATATAAATGTATTACTTTAAGGGGTGATGAGGTCAAAGGTCAGACATCCCGTTAGGTAAAAATTATGTTGCTTCGCTAACTTGTTAACTTCGCTAACTTCGCACGCAGTGATGGGATTTTGACCAAACTTGGTACAAGTTTATATTGTGATGAAAAGATGAACAGTTTAGATTTCGACATCAAAGGCCAGAGGTCATGCCAGGTAAAAATGTGATCCATGAGATCAGCTGAAGGGATTTAAATCAAACTTAGCAGAAATATGTATAATGATGTAATAATGTGGGCAGAGTCCTATCGGTCGACGTCAAAGAGTTTTACTCTCGTTTTACGTGTGACATGACACTGAGACGCAATTATATGACCGCCATCTAGGTTTTCTGGTGTGTCTAACGCATTAATACGCTGCCCTGATTTGCTGCGTTAGATTTCCATTGGCTTTGTTTTGGACGAGTGTTATTGACGACGGAGGACCCTGAAAAATCTAATCATATGTCAAATAATAGGAAGGTTTAATCAAGCCCGTCAGAGAGCATGGTATGTAAGAACGCATGGTAATCAAGTGATAAATGACATAATCAAGAGTTCCATTACGTAAATTACTAAAACCCTATGGCTTTGTTTGGGTTGAGTGTTATTGACGATGAGGGACTTTAGCATGGAAGAAAAAGAGATCCGAGGCGTTCAGAAAGCAAGTCAATCCCTTATTCCAACCGTGACCAACCAAACCCGCTCATCTCACTTCCGGTCACATCCGGTTCTGGAAAATCCTCGATCAACCTGCGCTCAAGCATATTTACATATTATTAACATGAAAGGCAAAATTATGCTGCTATAGGACCCCCAAAAATCGAATTATATTTCCAATAATAGTAATGTTTAACCAAGCTCATCAGTATGCATGTGTTACGTGGTCCCCTCGGTGAATACCTGGTCTCGGTGACCCCCGGACCGTGAGAGGAACTTCGCCAGAAAGTTGTATTATATATGCGCTTTCGCCACGCAATCCATATGAATTCCACCCAAGAGACGACTGATGTTCAAGGATATATTTCAATGGTAATGATACCATACAATTTCAATGATACAACCACGGAGATTTTCCCCGAGCAATCAACAATAAACAACCATCAACAATTCCCAATCCACAATCAATTCCCTATGATTAAGATGGCCATCTTATATATGTGTGTCCCCGTGGGTACTCACGACCCCCTTTTGGTCTCGGTCCCGCACAATGTCTCTGGGCCCCTCCTGACCAAGATGATGGTCGGCGTCGCCGCACTCGGGCGGTTGAACGAACCCCGGGTGGACGTGTTTCCACCGGGCAGGTATCGTACCAGGCACCCCGGCTGCAGCCCCTCGTGGCCACGCGAAGCGGGTACGGGAAAGCAAGCCAAAAGCCCCACGCCGCTTGCAAGGCGTGTTAGGCCCCAACGGGCGACCCGTACGCGTCTTTTTCAACGGTGTCGCGAACGGTGCCAAACGCTGGGTCGGTGCACGGCCACACGACAGTTTGACGTCCACCGGGCAGGTATCCGTCCTGGTAACTCCTCTCGCCAGACGGGCTCGGGAACGCCGCTTTTCCACACGGCTCAATCAATCCCACCTTTCGTCGGAGCGGGGCGAGGAAGAAGAAAACTCATCGTTTTTCTTCCTCGTGTCTTTTCTTCTTCCGTTTCCGGTCACTTCCGTTTCCGGACCTTTTCAGAAGGGCTCCTGACCCTCCAACCACAACAACCCTTAATCTACTAAACATGGATAAGCAAAGACCTGAATGGTAATTCACATACATTCACATAAATATGTAACACTCCCCCCCTTCAAGAAAGAAAGTTTGAACCCAGCGAAAACTTTCTTTGCCGGCCAATTTGGAGAAACAAACCAGATAACTCAACCCCCCCCACATTATCAGTTCCCCCCGGGCACAGTTATCACTTAAAAATAAAGCAACCAAAATTTCACCACAACCCCTCCAGATTACTCACTCTGGACTAAGCACCAGCAACGACATTGTCCCTGCCAAATCAAACTCCATCTCATGACCCTCTGACTTTGACCGTCAGTTTCTTGTGAATGAAGGTTAAGGGGTTGATCAAAGATCCAAAGTTAAGCCACTCGATAGCACTTTTTCCGGGAGGCCAAGCCGAGTATTCACTACATGGATGCCTTTAGGAACGTGGAGTTCACGGTTAGTCCGTGCAGGAAAGTTCTCTACATGGGCGCCTTGAGGAACGTGGAGTTCACGGTTAGTCCGTGCATGAAAGTTCACTACATGGACGCCTTTAGGAACGGCGTTCACGGTTAATCCGTGTAGGAATCTTGGCTCGGCGGCTCCGCCGCATTCAGTGCTTCAACTTCTCAGAACTTCCCTAATACTTAGGGTGGGACCACTTGTCCCTGTAGTCCCATGAATAGCGGTCTCCTTCTCAGCCACTACTTTGCCAATCCTTCCTTCGGGAGCGGCCGTAACTCAGGGAGCCTCCATAATAATATTGATTGCGGCCACCACCAAAACTACCGCCCAGTTGTCCTCTCCTGTAGACCTCTCGACGCCTACGAAATGCCTTCCCTACTGTTATGGTCCGACCCTCCAAATCCTTGCCATTCCAATTCTTCTCTGCCTCTCTGGCGTCTTTTGTGCTGGCAAACGTGACAAAGCCGAACCCTCTTGACTGTTGCGTTTCCCAGTCTCTTACCAACCGCACTTCCACCAGCGGCCCATATCTGTTGAAGACAGAGGTCAGAACTTCTTCCTCTGTTTTGAAGTTCAGTCCCCCTACAAATAACTTGGCACTTTTGTCGCCATCCCGAGCTGGTGTGGCGTTATTTTCCCTGCTGGGCTCTTTACCAACCTTCAGGTTACCATAAACTTGACCCCCGGCCAAATCATTCCCGATAACCACAGATACACCCTCTACAGGAAGCGTGGCTTGTAAACCGACGGTGACCGGTCCTGACACCAAATCGGACTCCAAATGGATGACATGAAGGGGAGCACTAACACCACCCCCGATCCCCTGTAAACGAACACTATCCCCCGTTGCCGTCTCCTCGGACCATGGCAAAATGCCTTCAAGCATTAAAGATTGATGTGCCCCTGTGTCCCTCAATATCCTAACCGGTTTCCGGTTAGTCGAGGCTCCATCCCGTGACACAAACCCCTCTGAAATAAATGGTTGGTAACCCTTTTGATGGCGATTTCTCACAATGGCCATTGCGTTTGGAGTCGTAGTAGTCGGACTCCGCTCTGGGTCTTCGCTTTTCATGCGGTAACAACTGGACATCAAGTGTCCAGGTTTCTTGCAAAAAGCGCAAGTAGGCCCGGAGGAAAAACTCGTGGTCTGCCTCGGGCCCCCCGAACTATAAGTTTGTCTTGGGCCCGCATCCCTCTGATTTCGAACAGGTGGGGTATCATAGTTGTCCCCATAATCATCTCGAGGCCGCCGCCATGTATGGTCGTTCTCCGCACCTGCTGTTCCCCACCTCCCCTGCGGAGATCTAGGCGAGGAGTTAGGTTCGTGGACCCCTATTCGGTGGGTTAAGGCATAATCATCTGCCATGGTGGCTGCGTCCCACAACTTTGGTACTTTCTTTTCCTGCAGGTACACTTTGATGTCCTCGTGGACACACTGCTGGAATTCCTCCACCAGGATCAAGTCCCGCAATGTTTCGAAGTCTTTCCCGACTCCTTTTGACTCACACCACCGATCAAACATGTTTTCTTTCACTCTGGCAAACTCCACATGGGTCTCACTCTCCCTCTTCCTGGCATTCCTGAATTTTTGCCTGTAGGCTTCCGGAACCAACTCATAGGCTTTGAGGATGTGCTTCTTCAGTACCTCATAATCTGCACACTGGTCCATTGGTAGCGCCGAATAAATTTCCTGAGCTTTCCCCACCAGCACACTTTGCACGAGTATGGTCCAGGCCTCCTCCGGCCAGTTTAATTGTCGAGCCACTTTCTCAAAGTGTGGAAAAAATTTCGCGACTTCCTTTTCACTGAACGGTGGAACCAGCCTCACATGTCTGCCCACATCCCAGGTTTTCTGGTTAGGTGTCGACCCCGTCAGCAAGGGTGGTGCCTCTCCCCGTTCTCTCATTAACTCCAGCTCCTTGAATTTGATTTCTTGCTGAAGCTCCATGTCACGTTCCTTTAATTCCCTTTCCGCTTTTCTCTCCTCTGCTTCGAGGTCCCTTGCAGCTCTCCTCTCCTCTGCTTTTCTCCCTTCTAACCTTTCCTGGAGTTCTCGTTCCACTCTCCTTTCCTCTGCTTGTTTCTCTTCTCTCCTCTCTTCTGCTTTCCTTTCTTCTTCTTTTAACCTTTCCTGGAGTTCTCGTTCCACTCTCCCTTCCTCTGCTTGTTTCTCTTCTCTCCTCTCTTCTGCTTTCCTTTCTTCTTCTGCTCTTTCCTTTTCTGCTTTCCTTTCTTCTTCTTTGATCCGTTCCTGGCTCCGTAATTGCAACTCCAGTTTCCGGAGCTCAACGTCTTCTGGTTCTTCGGGTAGCCACTCCCAGGCTAACTCGTCCCATGTTCCTAATCCCACCATAGATTGTATCACCGTGGCCTGCAACTCTGCCTTCCTCAAATTAGTTCGGACCTCCAAGTTAAAATGTTTGGCCAATTTCAAGAGGTCCGACTTTAGTAACGCTCGGAACTGTGCCTCACTCGGTGTTACCGCAAAGTTCTGTGCCACAAACGCCATGGTGACTATCGTTAACACCTGTTAACCTTCACCCAAGACTTTACCCCAATTTCCCCAAAAATTCTCCAATTAATACTTAATTAATAAATTTTAATTAATAAAAATATTATTTTATTATTTTATACAAATACACTTTTAGATCCCGGACGTAGACCCAATTGCGAATCGTAATTTGGACGAGCCCCCAATTCTGTTACGTGGTCCCCTCGGTGAATACCTGGTCTCGGTGACCCCCGGACCGTGAGAGGAACTTCGCCAGAAAGTTGTATTATATATGCGCTTTCGCCATGCAATCCATATGAATTCCACCCAAGAGACAACTGATGTTCAAGGATATATTTCAATGGTAATGATACCATACAATTTCAATGATACAACCACGGAGATTTTCCCCGAGCAATCAACAATAAACAACCATCAACAATTCCCAATCCACAATCAATTCCCTATGATTAAGATGGCCATCTTATATATGTGTGTCCCCATGGGTACTCACGACCCCCTTTTGGTCTCGGTCCCGCACAATGTCTCTGGGCCCCTCCTGACCAAGATGATGGTCGGCGTCGCCGCACTCGGGCGGTTGAACGAACCCCGGGTGGACGTGTTTCCACCGGGCAGGTATCGTACCAGGCACCCCGGCTGCAGCCCTTCGTGGCCACGCGAAGCGGGTACGGGAAAGCAAGCCAAAAGCCCCACGCCGCTTGCAAGGCATGTTAGGCCCCAACGGGCGACCCGTACGCGTCTTTTTCGACGGTGTCGCGAACGGTGCCAAACGCTGGGTCGGTGCACGGCCACACGACAGTTTGACGTCCACCGGGCAGGTATCCGTCCCGGTAACTCCTCTCGCCAGACGGGCTCGGGAACGCCGCTTTTCCACACGGCTCAATCAATCCCACCTTTCGTCGGAGCGGGGCGAGGAAGAAGAAAACTCGTCGTTTTTCTTCCTCGTGTCTTTTCTTCTTCCGTTTCCGGTCACTTCCGTTTCCGGACCTTTTCAGAAGGGCTCCTGACCCTCCAACCACAACAACCCTTAATCTACTAAACATGGATAAGCAAAGACCTGAATGGTAATTCACATACATTCACATAAATATGTAACACATGGTATGTCAAAATGTATTGTAATCAAGCGTTACGTTATGCAAGTTAGTTAATATTGCATCACGCGTGTTTCCCAATAGTGCTGTTCATCTTTTAAGAGAGAATCTGGATAGTTCCATATTCTTTCCATTTCCTAATGATAGAGCTCACTTCTACCGACTTCTACCGACCCCTCTCCAGCCTTGCTCCCCCAGCTCTCTCTGTGCTCTGTCCCCCCAATAATCCTTCAGGTCGCACAAGATCTGCCAGCAACCCTCTTATGGTTAAACTGCCAAAATCTAGGCTCTCTGCTCACCTTCACTCTTTCATTCCTCTTTTCTCCCGCCTCTGGAACAAACTCCACCACTCCCTTCAATCCCACTCCTCCCTCCAGGTCTTTAAAACAGCTGTTCACCATCATCTCTTATCTTCCCCCATCGAAAACCTTGATCTTTTCTACCCCCGCTAATTCACCTCAGATACACTTTTTTTTCTTTTTTTTGGAAATTCCAACTTCTTTCCTGGAAGTCCTTGCAGTGTTCATCTGTTTTATACCTCTCCCACCTCCCCGCAAGCCCTCCCCCTCCCACATTTCTCCCGATGTCCCTGCTCTCAAATGTTGTGTTTGTGTCCTTCCCCCTCTCTTCCCATCTTGTCTACTGCTCCCCTTGTTTTTTGTGTTTTATGTGTCGGTTTCACTTTTTGTGTGATTAATGTTAGCTCTTTCACGAGCCTCGATCTTGTATACAAAAAAGAAAAGAAGAAAAAAACTGCTCTTGGGAACGTTCAACACTCTATAAATTATTTTATATCCTTCCCAAGATCTATGCCTCCTCACAATTCTATCTCGGAGTTCTATGGACAGTTCCTTGAACTTCATGGTGGAGTTTCTGCTCTGACATGCACTGTCAACTGTGGGACCTTATATAGAAAGGTGTGTTTCTTTCTGAAATCATGTCCAATCAATGGAATTGGCCACAGGTGGACTACAATCAAGTTGTGGAGACATGAAGGATGATCAAAGAAAATTGGATGCACCTGAGCTCAATTGGAGTGTCATAGCAAAGGGGTTGAATACTTATGTAAATTTGATATTTCTGTATTTCATTTTTAATGATTTTGTAAAAAGGAAAAAAAATTTTAAATCTACTTTGACATTATGGGGTATTATGTGTCGATCAGTGACAAAAAAATCTCAATCAAATCCACTTTTAATTCAGGCTGTAACATAAAATGTGAAAAAGTTAATGGCTGTGAATACTTTCTGAAGGCATTGTAGCTTCATGAGATGGTTAACATTATGTGAAAACGGCATTGAGATATGAACACTTCAATGCAAAAAGATCATAGTTCCTTAAAATTTGGAATTTTGCAAGCAATCGTCTCACTGTTTTTCTCAAAAGACAAATTTTGTGCAGCTACTTTTACAACCACAAGCCTCAGATGCTGCTACTAACATTGTGAAAGGCTGGTGTCTCTCAACTGTCAATCAACATGCAGGAAACATCTGTAGTACATCAACATCAATATGCTGGAAATATCAACATCAACTAGCGACCATATGACAATGCCATTCTTCGGCAGCCATTTTGTTCTTTTACTTAACTTGTCGGCTTCAAATTGGCAAACGTCAGTGATCCAGGCAGAAGTGCCTTATCCATGTGGTGATAAAACACCGACAATGGTAGAAATTGCAGCTTGAGAGAAGCAGGGAAGTTATATAATATATAAATAACCACCTTTAGAGGCCATTTTTCCCCGCAAAGCGGGGGTTGGCCTTTTTCGGGGACCGTGGTTGTTGTTGTTTTTCGGCCCCCTTTTTGAAGCAATGTTTTACGGCCGGATGCCCTTCCTGACGCCAACCCTTTTTGCCGCCTTTAATGACAAGCAGGGAATTACCAGTGAACTGGTACTCAATTAGCCGACCTCGGAAGGATGACAGGCTGAGTCAACCCCCCTGGCGTTAATTCAGCGATCGACCGGGATTCGAACCCAGGATCCTAGGATCCTAAGCCGGCACCCTAACCGCTAAGCCAACACCAGGGTTAGTTGTTAGTTGGGTTAGTTGACAACCAGGGAAGTTGTCAAAACTAAAAGGCTTGCCACAGTGATCAATTCGATTGCGATAAAAAGAATATGCCAAAGTAATTGCTGTATTAATCTTATTCATTCATAGTGTCAAATCATATACCAGGTGGCACGGCAGACCAGAGAGTCATGAGACCGTGTCTGGCTCTCACTGCCAGCCAAAGGCTCCCAGGCAATCGCTCTCTGCGGGGATTGTAAGCATTCCATCGTGCGCGCCGTTCTACCCTTTGTGCTGAGCCAGTTAGTGACAGCTGGCGCGGCACACCACCCAACAGCACTTGGGGTCTCACGCTCAAACAGTGCTGGGTGAGTACCCGTTTGTGATGTTGTGATGGCCATTGCAAAAAAACAAAACAAGAAACTCATTAGCTGTGAAACTTCCATTTATCAAACTAGGACAAACATCTTGGGTTGCAAAAGCTATCCCCAAAACAGATACGATGTCTAATTGTGAACTTTGCTGGTCTTGGTTTTTGTCCTGTCATTTATTTGAGCTTTTGGGCTTTCTTACAAAAACATCATCGACGATTCATTTGTGGATGTATAGGATGTTTTCATGATTGCATTATCTTTAGATAACCTTCGAAGTTCTTGCCATGTGGTTGACATTCTTGTTGTTTTGTTTGAATTGTGGTACTTAACAAAACGTTGTGTCGTTTTCTTAATCCAAACCCCAGAAACCGAGTGGGATGGGTTGAATGAATGAATGAATGAATGAATGATCGTTTTAAGGCCATTTTCCCCGCTAGAGCAGGGGTTAGCCGAGTGGGATGGGTTGTGCTATTTATTTGGTTGTGGATATCCCCAGGAATGATTCTCAACAGTACAAGCTTATCTTTTAAAGGGTGCAGTGTGGGAAAGTGATTGGCGTTGCGCTACTAAACTGCAATATCAGTGACAACATAGGATGATTTAACTTTCAATGCTCCTGCAATGTTTTTGGCTCTGTCTGCACCCACTTGCTGCACATCTGGCATAGCAGAGTTTGGCACTCGTAGCAAGTGAGGCCTGGCTTCAACCTCATGATCGCTTGTCATAACATAGTGGAATTGAAAGGCCAGACAAGGGTGACTAAACTTGTATCCGGTATTTTGTATCTCCGGTCAAACCCAACGTAAATGTAGCTCACTAAATAATAATTGGATGGATTTTGACTTGTGTAATAAATTATATTTATCTGATATTCCATGCCGTTCCCTGTATAGGTACTTGCTACTTATAGTGGAGTAAATGTCTCACCACAGCACTATTTCTTCACCCCCTCCCCCCATGCACCCCTCCCTCCCCTCCCCCCACCCAAGCTCCCTCAGTGTGTTTTTACTTGCCAGACATGCCTACTTATCTATGTATCACTATTTAACAGACATGGTGGCCTAATGGTTAGAGCGTCTGATGAGTCTGGGAGTGGTTGGCTATTCGAACCAAGCTGAATCATACCAAATACTTAAAAATTGTACCTGTTGCTTCCTTGCTTGACAATCAGCATTTAAAAAGGGTAGAGCATGGGCAAGCAACAGTATATTGACAACTATTGCACAGGCTCGATGGGCCAAATGGCCTCCTCCTGCATTGAACTTCCCTGTAAGAGAACTCATGTTATTACCCTGCATGCTCAAAGCAAACAGTGGGTTTAGCAATCGGATCACTATGTCTATCAACACCCTGGTGTTGGGCTAGCGGCTAGGGTGCCGGCTTAGGATCCTAGGATCCTGGGCTCGAATCCCGGTCGATCGCTGAATTAACGCCAGGGGGGTTGACTCAGCCTGTCATCCTTCCGAGGTCGGCTAATTGAGTACCAGTTCACTGGTAATTCCCTGTTTGTCGTTAAAAAAAGGCGGCAAAAAGGGTTGGCATCAGGAAGGGCATCCGGCCGTAAAACATTGCTTCAAAAAGGGGACCAAAAAACAACAACAACCACGGTTCCCGAAAAAGGCCAACCCCCGCTTTGCGGGGAAAAATGGCCTCTAAAGGTGTTTTTTTTTTTTATCACTATGTCTATCGGTATTTCTACAGACATCAATCTACGATCGAAGAACTCCTTGATTTCAATTGAATTTCATATTTTGAATACTGTAGAACATGAATCGGAACATGGACCTGCAGTTTAGCAGTACTCTGGCTCTAAAATTGGAAAAATGTATGGAATCTCATCCGCGCATGCGCAGTAATTGTTTGTCTGTCTGCCTGTCTGGCAGTTAAACAAAATTGAACAACAATCCAAACAGGAAATTAATTGTTTTGAGGGACGTCATAAAGGACACAAACAAGAGGCACGAATAATAAATTTAGTGTTAAATAAGGTGGTGTAAAAGACAGTGCATTCATGGCGGTAAACTTCTGATTTTTTTTTTTTTTTTTACAGCCTTTAAAACCTATATTTTATTTCAATTGAATTATATACATAAACACTAGAACATGAATAACCTTATTGGCAGTCTTGAGGGAAGAGTGACTTTGAGATTCAGCATTTACACTGCCTCATGCCCTGAGGGTAGAATAATGAAATGGAAAACCAAATACTGCATTGGAGTCATCAGAAGGAACCAGAAGAAATAAAGAGCAAAGATGGAGTCATCAGGAGGAACCTCGATAGGATTCGAGTTTCAGCCGCTACTCCACAACCCTCAAACAATCCAGGCAAAGCCAAGTGAACCTTTGATATTCGGCATTCCTGCCGTCTCATGCCCTGAGGGCAGAGTAACTTTTAGATTCATCATTCACACCATCTCATGCCCAGAGGGCAATGTATTTGTGAGATTCAGAATTCATGGCTTTTTCATGCCCCGAGGGCAGAGTAACTGAGATTCATCATTCACACCGTCTCGTGCCCTGAGAGCAGAGTAACTTTGAGATTCAGCATTCACACTGTCTCATGCCCTGAAGGTAGAATAATGAAATGGAAAACCAAATACTGCATTGGAGTCATCAGAAGGAACCAGAAGAAATAAAGAGCAAAGATGGAGTCATCAGGAGGAACCTCGATAGGATTCGAGTTTCAGCCACTACTCCACAACCCTCAAACCCATCCAGGCAAAGCCAAGTGAACCTTTGATATTCGGTATTCATACTGTCTCGTGCCCTGAGGGCAGAGTAACTTTTAGATTCATCATTCACAACGTCGCATGCCCTGAGGGCAATGTATTTGTGAGATTCAGAATTCAGCTGTCATGCCCTGAGGGCAGAGTAACTGAGATTCATCATTCACACCGTCTCGTGCCCTGAGAGCAGTCACTTTGAGATTCCGCATTTATGCCATCTCATTCATTGAGGGCAGAGTAACTGTGAGATTCATAATTTTGACAAATACGGCAACAAATATCGCACTGTTTGTTTCATGCAAAACGCAAAGCAAGAGTTTAAAACTCCCTTGCCATGTCCTTTTTCTCAAGACTGCACGGGATAAGGTGTTCTATGAATGCTCCAGTTATAATCAATAAAGTTGTAGATAATGGCAATGTATGTGACATAATAGGGTGCATGTATGATACGTGTGTATGGGCCATAATAGTAGCGTGTTCATTTAACAAAGGTATTCTTGTTCAGAATGAGCATGCTAGATGGGACTATGCGCTCTACTGAGTGCCATTCTCATTATTATTATCAGCAAATCTGGGATGAGGCCGAGCAGCCGCAAGTTTGATTCACTGCCTACTGATTGAGTCTCCATTTCTTGTCCCAAACACTACAGCAGGCCTGTTTCAGTGGAATGGAGAATAGTGAGACACATCTGACTCCAAATACAGTCTGGGAAAATCGAACCAATGACAATGACGTGCCTCATTTGCATTGAAAGTTTTTGTTGGTTCTATTGTTGTGCTGTTAAATATCAAAATTCTAGTCAGAAGATGCCAATGGGTGTCCAGTGGTTTCAATATGCTGTGATGTGTAGTTTTCTCAATAATAATGCCCTAAATGTACTTTTCTTATAATAGTTGTGCTTGTTAAAGTGGACATCTCTCTGACCATTCTCAGAGAGCCTCCTCAGCATCGACGAGTCTGGCATTTCACTCAGGCCGACTGGCACGGTCTTCAGGTAGCCATCAATCACCTGGACTCGTCTCCCATCTCCACTGCCTCTGACATCAACTCATCCTGTGAATTCTTCCAAAGTAAACTGCTTGCTCTTATGCACAGATTTATCCCATCTCGTCTTCCGTTGTCATACCCTCCCTCCCATCCATGGTACACAGAATCTTGTGGTGAGGAAGTTGCCATGAAACAACTTGCCTTTGCCTCTTGGAAGGCTAATCCAACTGGAGGCAATCTCAGTTCCTTTCACAAAGCTCGGAACAAGTGTGTGTCTACCCTCAGGAGAGCCAGGAAGCAATATCTCTCTACTCTCAAGACTGAACTCTCAAATCTGTCTCCCTCTTCCAAATCCTGGTGGCGTCTGGTCAAAACTGTTTCTGGTTTTTGTTTCCCTTCCATCCCCTCCCTTACCTCAAATGCCTGCACAGCTGACTCCACACGTGAAAAAGCCGAATGTCTCAACTCTGTGTTTGCCTCAAAATCTTGTGTCCCAAACCCATCTCTCTCTGTACCCACCTTATGCAGTCGAACCCAGCTACTCCTGTACTCGGTGTCCTTCTCTCCTGACCAGGTGGAGAAGTTTCTATCAAACCTAGATTCTGATTCTGCAACTGGACCAGACGGCATCAGCCCACGGGTCCTAAAATCCTGCTCTGTAGCACTTTCACTCCTTCTCTCTGTTCTCTTCACCCTCTCTTTTTCTCAAGGTCATCTACCATCTCCTTGGATATCAGCCAACATCACCGCTTTACATAAAAAGGTGCAAAAACAGATCCTTGCAACTACAGACCAATCAGCCTTCTCCCAATCATCAGCAAGGTCATGGAATCCATCATCACTTCTGATATTAAATCCTTCCTCTTCTCCAATGGCTTGATCTCGGATCATCAATTTGGATTCAGACCGGGTCACTCTACTCTGGACATGCTGCTTCTGTTGTCTCAACAATGGATGGAGGCCCTCAACGCCAAACAGGAAATCAGAGCTGTCTCCCTTGACATATCTTGTGCCTTCGATACAGTCTGGCACCCCGCTCTGCTCACCAAACTCTCATCCTTTGGTATCCATGGAAATGTCCACGCATGGCTTGCGGACTTCCTTTCCGGTCGCAGTCAACGTTTGGCCCTGGATGGATTTCTCTCATCTCCCCTTCCTGTTCGGGCTGGAGTTCCTCAAGGTAGTGTTCTGGGCCCTGTGCTTTTTTTGGTATTCATCAATGATATTTCCGTCTCTCTGGAAAATCCTCTCTATCTTTTTGCTGATGACTCCACTCTCTGCCGCTCCATATCTCAACCCTCAGATCGATAGGCAGCAGCCTCTTCACTCTCGGCAGACCTGGACAAAATCACAAACTGGTCAAACTAGTGGAACATGTCTTTCAATCCTGACAAATCTCACACTCTCACTATGTCTCTCTGAAAAGACCGTCTGGAAAACCCTCCCGTCTACTTTCTCAGCAATCCTCTCCAAGAAGTTCTGCCACTCAAGCTTTTGGGTCTCACTATCTGCCATAGATTCCGCATTCATGTATGTATCACTGTGAACAAAGTGTCCTCCTTTGTCCAAAGTGTCCTCAAACAATTATTTCATCGTACAGGTTGAGCAGCGTGATGGCCTGTCTAAAACATAATGGACATCATAACCACAGATCTTTCCTGGGAAAACCACATTTCCAATCTGGCCTCCAAAGCCAGTCACCGACTGGGCATCCTCCGTTGTGCGAAGTCCTTCCTTGGCACACCTGAGCTCCTCACCACATACAAGGCTTTCATCCGCAGCTCAATGGAATACTGCTCTCCACTCTGGGCTGCTGCTCCTGCCTCACTTCTAGCTCGGCTTCACGCTGTAGAAACCAAAGCTTTCAGGGTCATTGGTATCTCCCGTGATGAAGCTGATTCGGAGGGCCTTTCACTCTCTCATCGGAGGCAGGTTGGTGGTCTTTCTGTCTTCTACCGACTCTTCTCTGGCCTAGCTCCCCCAGCCCTCTCCCTTTGAACAGATCTCCTGATGTCCCTGTCTCTACTGTTGTGGTTGTGTGGCTCCCTCCCTCTCCCCATCTTGTCTCCCCCTCCCTTTATTGTTATACGTGTCGCTTATGTTTTTTGTGTTTCATGTGCTAATAAGTGTTTGATGTGTTCGCTCTTAAACGAGCCTCAATCTTGTATACCAAAAAACTTGCGGACTTGCGGACTTCCTTTCCGCAAGGAAGGAATATCTGTCTATTTAAGACAGATAAGTCACTCAATCTTGTATAACAAAAAAAAAAAAAAAGGCTTCCGCTCGACGGTTTTGTTGTCAGTTTAATCACTTCATTTTGATGTCATTTTCAACTTCCTCAACTATTGTGCAATAATGATTCAAAATGGTTTAAAATGCACTTGAATAAATACCGTGCCTAACTCGACATGTCTTATCTGTCTTTGGTAAACCTATAAACTATGCAAACAGTTTGTTCAGTAGTGCCCATTATGTACTTATTTGTTCATTTTAAGCGTTTTTTTCTTTTTTGCTGTAGTTTTGAACTCTTCCATTATGTAATCTTTTAACTTGGGTTCATTCTTTGTGTTACTCGTTACGGTACCACCACGTGTTGCTCTGAATGTGCACATCGATACCCTCTCTGAAAAGGAAACCCACGAGGCCTAAGCAAAAAGGTTGCAGGATGGGGTGAAGCATGTTAAATGAGCAGCGCAGGATGTGTCTCCTACTCCCGAGGCTTCTCAGCTTCTGTTTCATCGCCGTGATGGCCTGTCTTTCCGCCACAAGGCTGCCAGTCCCTCCTGCCCCCATTTCTTCTTCCTGTTTTCTTCAACTTGGCCACTTTTTGCAGCCTATATGATGAGTGGGTAGATTTAACTATTCTGCAGCTGTTTTTTCCCTATGACTGGTACAAAAGAATCTTGTGGCATTTCATGAAAAAAAAAATAGAATAAAGGAATCTCTTGTTTAAATATTTCCCACAGGCTTCAGAATGTCAATGCATTTCACAGATTTGACTTTGAGAAATGCTTGCTCTGTTATTAATGCTGGTATAATCCTGGTTAACAGTTGGACTCAACAACCGGCTGTCTGTGAGACCTGCATTACATTCCCAAACTTCATCTTGCTTTTCAAACTTCCTGCAGCACAGCTGCTTCTCTCTCTCTCTTTCTCTCTCTCTCTCTCTCTCTCTCTCTCTCTCTCTCTCTCTCTCTCTCTCTGAGTGTCACTTTTTTGCTTTATTACATTGGGGTTTTTCTGATTTTCGCACCATTTGGTGCAGACTCCATGACTGATTCTCCATGATGAAATAGCTGACCTCATTTTCCTACGAGTTAACCTGACACCACAGGTTGCTTGACTTTTCTTATACTCCACTTTGAAACATAATTCTGGCTTTCAACTTTGTTATATTAGTACAACCATGACATTTACACATATGTCTTGTTTGACTTGCAAGTGCTATGTTTGACATGTAACATATTTTATAACATATAAAATACCATAACATAAAACATGTTTTGTCCGTAGTAGCTCCCCCCCCCCCCCCCCCCCCCCTCCCTCTCTCCCGGATCTCTCACCTTAGGAAACTGTGGTCTGCCCTTCCCCCCCCCCCAACCAGACTCTACACTCGACACTTTTTTTTAACTACTACACTTACTCAGCACTACTGCAGATATGATAATATTCCATAAGTTTTATAACCTTTGTAAATTTGCAACCCTCCAATCAGACTTTACACTTGACACTTCATGCTATATTTTGTAATTTTGTAAATTTGTGTTTTTTGTATATTTTGTGGACATGCTATAATTTGTAATTTAGTAAATTTGTGAATTTTGTGTATTTTGTGTAATGGTTTGTATAATTCCTGGTGTATTCCTTCCTGGTGTATTTTGTGTAATTTATGTATGACTGTAAGCAGACAGCACATTCACCAGGTCAAATTCCTTGTCCATTCAATGTACGTACTTGGAAATGAAGTTGATTCTGATTCTGATACTTTGAAGTTCAACAAGTTATTGTTTAAAATAAAACAAACGACAAATTTGAAATTGGTTTGCAAAGTTACGTTTGTTTATTTTAGATTTGTATCTTGTGCTGATGTTCCTCTTATGATGTATTGGCATAAATGGTGGAGATGTACTTCAACTACTGTTTCAAGTGCAATTTTTTTGCAGAGAAACCTTAAGTTTTGACTTTTGTCATTGTTGTAATCACTAGATCCTGGATGAGGTGGAGCGACGTAGAGAGATTTCTGCTGCCTTGGTTTATCCGTTTATGCGAGCCCTTGTCGAGGCACCTTTTCCTGCACCCGGACGAACCATTGAAGTTAAAGTTTTTCTTCCTGGCTCTGGAAATGAGGTGTGCTCTTGTGCAAAAGAAGTTGCTATTGTTTATTTATTTATTTCCTACCATGATTTGGGATGATATAAGAACAAAACATCAATTTGAAGCAGTGTGTATTAAGCCTTCACACTGATCCAAAGGATTATTCGACTCTCGTTAAAATTGTATGAATGTGTCTTTAAAGTTCCTGCAGATATTTAAATGGTTTCAAGGGGCCTTTATAACATTCTTGCTGGTGTTAAGAGGGTCGTTGAAAAAAATGTAGGAATGCAAGCTGCCTCTACATTCGTGTTTCGCGTATTCACGGTTGTTAAGAAAAAAAAAATCATATATATATATATATTTATTTTTTTACACATCAGGATTGGTCTTCTATATCCACCACCACTGATATAAATTCAGCCTGGGGACAATTCCACAGAAACCTGCTCTCTCTCTTATGCACAGATTCATCCCATGTCATCTTCAATTGTTTTACCCATTTTCATACGCTTGGTACTCTGAATCTTGTGGTGAGGCAGTTGCTTTCAAAACAACTTGCATTCTCTTCCTGGAAGGCAAGTCCAACTGAAGACAGCCTCAGATCATTCCACAAAGCTCACAGCAAGTGCAAAAACAGATCCTTGCAACTACGGATCAATCAGTCTGCTCCCAATCATCAGCAAGTTCATGTTATTCATCATCGCTTCTGATATTAAATCCTTCCTCTTCTCCAATGGCTTGATCTCAGATCATCAATTTGAATTCAGACCAGGTCATTCTACTCTAGACATGCTGCTTCTGCTGTCTCAACAATGGATGGAAGTCCAAAATGCCAGACAGGAAATCAGAGCCGTCTCCCTTGACATATCTTGTGCCTTCAATAAGGTCTGGCATCCCGCCCTGCACACCAAACTCTCCTTTTTATGGTATCCTTGGAAATGTCTACTCATGGCTCGGGACTTCCTCTCCTGTCGTGGTCAACATGTGGCCCTGGATGAAATTCTCTCATTTCCTCTTTCTGTCCGGACTGGAGTTCCTCAGGCAGTTTTCTGGGCCCTGTTCTTTTACTAATCTTCATCAATGATTTCTCCGACTCTCTGGAAATCCTCTTTATTTTTTTGCTGATGACTCCACCCTCTGCCGCTCCATATCTCATCCCTCAGATCCGTTGACAGCAGCCTCTTCACTCTGTGCAGACCTGGATAAAATTACAAGCAGGTCAAACAAGTGGAACATGCCTTTCAATCCTGACAAATCTCACACTCTCACTATGTCTCTCCAGAATGACCATCTGGAAAACCCTCGCATCTACTTTCTCACCAATCCTCTCAAAGGAGTTGTGTCACTCAAGCTTTTGGGTCTCACTATGTGCCATGATCTTTCCTGGGAAAGCCGCATTTCCAAGCTGGCCTCCAAAGCCAGTCACCGACTAGGCATCCTGCGTCGTGTGAAGTCCTGCCTTGGAACTACTGATTTTCTCACCACATACAAAGCTTTCATCCTCAGCTTGATGGAGTACTTTTTCCCCTCTGGGCTTGTGCTTCTGCCTCACACCTAGCTTGGCTTACGCCTCATTGCTATCTGCATTCCTTGTTTGTCCATTATCTCCATCTATTGTCTCCCTCCACCCTGCTTTTTGCATTTCCCCTTTCTCCTGCTGTTCCCTTCGTTATGTTGCTTCCTGATTTGTTCTGTGTCAAAGCTCTTCCATGAGATGCAAAATTTCATACACATCATTGACTAGCCATGGTGAATACACTTTGAATATTTTTCATATTCATCTTCATTGATGCAATTTAGCCTTAATGTGCACAAAAATAGTCATTAGCTTTCCCAATAATCAATCAATGATTAATAAAGCTATAGATAATGGCAATGTACGTGCCATAATGGGGTGCATGGATGATTCGGATATGTTGGCCATAATAGTAGCATGTTCAGTTAACGATGGTTCATTAGTTTTTTGTTCAGAGCTCGCTCGCAAGGCAAGACTATGTGCTCTACCGAGTGCCGTGTTAGTTTACTATGATTCCATTGCATGGATTCCCATTTGATTTCAGGATCCCAATGATGAAGCCACGTTTCATCACCAGTTGCTAGACAAGAAATAGCTGATAGGATCATGCAGAGGTATGGCGCTTACCTTGAACTATCCCACTTGGGTTTGATTCTTTATTTCGCTATTAATTCTTCAATAGGTATTTTCACAGGCATGGCAATGCATCACAAGTACACAATCTTTTGATTGTAAGTTAAAATTGGTATCCCATCTGCTAGCATTAGGTTGAAGATCTTGTTGAATATTTTATGATGTCTTTCCCATGGATTACGTAAGAGTAGGATGATATAAGTAAGAGTAGTAGTGGGGGTGGAGTGATAAAGTCTGATTGATTTATGTTGGACAGTTCGTAAGCTTTTGATCTTTGAGTGCTGAGGTTTTGGGGTGCTGAGGTATCATCCATCTACCTAGGTGTTTGGTGGTGATGGTGAAAAAACTGTCTTGAGAATTCCAAGATCTGTGCAAATTTTAATGACATCAACAGTGATGTTCCAAACCGAATTCCTCAGCTCAGGCGACAGTTTGCGGGTCAATCGCATCTGCTGGCCATGCTGACTTGGCGTCATCTTCAAAAGAGATTTGTGTCTGCACTGGAAAATCGAGATTTTTACAGGATCTTTCTGTCACCACTTTTTTCCTTGAATAATGTTCTTGACTGAGGTTAAAGTGTTAAGTTAATGGAAGTGGCATTCTTTCCTTGGTTTTTAGCTAGGCAGGTTGTAAAGCCGTCTGTCATCGTTGCTGGTGTGCATCAAAGCAGCAGCCACAATGGAGCTGGAATAACCACAACCTTCAAAGAATTTTTTTTCACAACCTTCAAAGAATCACAACCTTCAAAGAACCTGATCCTGTGTACAAAAAAAAAAAAAAAAAAAAAAATTGACTCATCTCATCAGACTTTGAATCGTCGTTTCTTGTCAACTGCAAGATGTTGCGCCAATGCAGTCATCTATGTAGCGACCAACTAAATTCTGGTGAAATTCATCAAACTGATCAAAGGTTGTTCCGACACATAACCAATAAAAAGATTTGCATAACTTTCACCCATTTTGATTTCCATATCTACTCCATTAGTTTGGTTTTAAAATTGACCGGAAACATTGTGAGAATTAGTTCTCTTAAACGGAGTGGAGTTTCAGTGCGTGGCTTTATGTTGATTCGGAAGTCAAGGAAGTATTTGAGTGCCTGAAGTCCCTCGTTGGTAGGAATCACAGTGTCACTCGAGTTTATGTCGATAATGACTAAAGATTTATTATCGGCAAGAAACCTGATCCGAGAATGTAAATGTAAGCAGGTAGAACGTGAAAATATGATCCATCTTCAAGTCAAATTAACTAGAAATCAGTTTGGTGGGGCAACAACAAATATAAATCATAGGGTGAGGGTAGTGAGTCTGAGGTAACAAGTAAAAGTGAAACCTTCTTCTTTGGGTAGTAACATTGAGGTTGCTAGCAGTAGGTGGAAGTTTCTGTTTTGCAATTACCTCCTTCCTGGTCTCCTTAGCAAGTTTTGGATTAGGCCATGATCAGGTCTTTATTAGCATTAGCCTAAGAAAACAGTTTGGATGAGTTGCTGAAATATCTTCCTGTTTTTAAATGTCGGTGCACCAGACCATGATGGAACCGCTTTTGCAAGCTAGTTTGATGACCGTGTCTTTGTGATTATGTAAGGTAATGCAATTCATTCCTCTTCGGTTAAGTTAGACATGAAGGAACTGCGCTCCAACGCGAGTCGAAAGAATTGACGCGACCAAAGACGGAATTCGTCCGAGTTGCTTTATTGAAACAAAACAGCTCACGTATTCTGACAAGCCCGTTTATCGGGCAGCAATATATATACACATTTATGTCGGGAAGTTTGCCCGGCAAAAGCTATACCGGGCATGCCCGGGTGTCAAGGGCGAGCCTTGGAAAGGCGAGTCTGGACCTGCCCGGGCGTGTTTGGCTGCGGCCTGGCAAGTCGAGGCTGGGCGTGCCCGGGCGCTCTGGGCGAGCCCTGGAAAGGCGATAGCGGGCATGCCCGGACGCTCTGGGCGAGCCCTGGAAAGGCGATAGCGGGCATGCCCGGACGCTCTGGGCGAGCCCTGAAAAGGCGATAGCGGGCATGCCCGGATGCTCTGGGCGAGCCCTGGAAAGGCGAGAGCGGGCATGCCCAGGAAAGACGAGACCGGGCGTGCCCGGGAGGTTCGGGTGTGCCCGGGAGAGGCGCGTTTGGCCGTGTTCTGGCCGGTGCAAGGCGATTGTGTGCATCCAGCGGTAGCCGCTACACACGCCCCTCCAGAATCGACCTGCACCGGCAGGGTCAATTTAAGGGGGGTCCGGATGACCCGGCTGAAGCGACCCTTGGAGGGTCGTGGGGATGGGTCCGACGTGGTGGTGGGTGGTCGAGCGGGGGGAACTGTGGACGGGGGGCGGCCTCGCAGCGGAGGAAGGGCCAACCGTGGTGGTCGGTTGACGTCCATGTGCGCCGGTTTGAGGCGGTCCACAGAAATCCGGTCTGGCCGGCCGCCGAAGTCGACGATGAAAGACTTGTCGCCCCGTCGCAGGACCCGGAAGGGCCCGTCGTACGGCGGCCGGAGTGGCCCCCGGTGCGCGTCATGACGCACAAAGACGTACTCCGCTGTGCGAAGCGCCGGGGGGACGTAGGACTGGGGGCCACCGTGGCGGGACGTCGGCACGGGGGCAAATCGTCGGGCGGCCTCCTGGAGGTCCGAGCGCTGGCGAGCGGCGGACCAGGGACTGGTAGCGTCGGGCACGAATTCGCCCGGGACGCGGAGCGGCTGGCCGTAGACGAGCTCGGCGGCGGACGCCTGGAGGTCTTCCTTGGGGGCCGTGCGAAGGCCCAAAGGGACCCACGGCAGCCGGTCGGCCCAACCGTCGTCCTGAAGGCCGGCCATGAGTGCGGCCTTCATGGAGCGGTGAAACCGCTCGCACAACCCGTTGGCTTGGGGGTGGTAGGCCGTGGTGCGGTGCAGCGTGACCCCCAACGAACGGGCGACCGCGCCCCAAAGCTCAGACGTGAACTGTGGGCCGCGGTCGGACGAGATGTCCGCTGGTGCGCCGAAGCGCGCGACCCAGGTGGCGACGAACGCCTGCGCCACGTCGGCGGTGGTGGTGGAGGCGAGGGGCACAGCCTCCGGCCACCTGGTGGTCCTGTCCACCATGGTGAGCAGGTGGGTGAACCCCCGCGAGGGGGGCAGGGGACCCACCAGGTCCACGTCCACGTGGACGTGGTCGAAACGCCGTTCAGGCACGGCGAAAGGTGCCAGCGGGGCCTGGGTGTGGCGGTGGACCTTGACCCGCTGGCAGGCCGTGCAGGCATTGGCCCAGTCGCGGATGTTTCGTCGAAGGCCGTGCCAGACGAAACGCGCCGACACCAGCTTCTGAGAAGCTTTCTGGCCCGGGTGAGAAAGGCCGTGGATGGAGGCGAAGATGCGGCGCTGCCGGGAAACGGGCACGATGGGGCGAGGCTGGCCCTGGGAGACGTCGCAGAGCAGGACGGTGCCCGCGAAGGGAATGTCGGCCAGGCGGAGGCCCGTGTCCGCCGCACGGAGTGCCTGCACCGAGGCGTCGGTGGTCTGGTCGGCCGCCATGAGCGCGAAGTCCACGCCGAGGTGGACCGCGTTCGCGCTGGCCCGAGAAAGACAGTCGGCCACGGCGTTGTCTTTGCCGGCGACGTGCCGGATGTCCGTGGTGAACTCCGACACGGCGGAGAGGTGGCGCTACTGGCGGGCCGACCACGGCTCCGTGACCTTAGCCATTGCGTAGACCAACGGCTTGTGGTCGACGAAAGCCGTGAACGGGCGGCCCTCCAGGAGGTGTCGGAAATGGCGAACGGCCAGGAATAGCCCGAGCAGCTCGCGGTCGAACGTGCTGTAGTTTAACTCGTTCGGCCGGAGTTGCCGGCTGAAAAAGGCGAGTGGCTGCCAAACCCTGTCCACCCATTGCTCATGGACGGCGCCCACCGCGTAGTTGGAGGCGTCCGTAGTGAGGGCAATGGGCGCGTTGAGCACCGGGTGAGCCAGCAGCGTTGCGTCGGCGAGGGCCCGTTTGGCGCTGGCGAAGGCCGCGTCCATGGCCGCGGACCAAACAATGTCATGCTTGGCCGGCTTGCCCCGGAGGGCCTCGTAAAGGGGCCGCATGAGCTGAGCAGCGCGGGGCACGAATCGGTGATAAAAATTCACCATGCCGAGGAACTCTTGGAGGGCCTTGATGGAACAGGGACGCGGGAACGTGGTGATGGCCTCGACCTTGGTCGGCAGCGGCACGGCCCCGGTCTTGGTGATGCGGTGGCCCAAAAAGTCAACGGTCGTCGCGCCGAAGTGGCATTTGACCGGGTTGACAATTAAGCCGTGCTCGCTGAGGCGACCGAACAGTGTTCGGAGGTGGAGGAGGTGCTCGGCGCGGGACGTGCTGGCGACGAGGATATCGTCCAGATAGACGAAAAGAAACGGAAGGTCGCGCAGCACGCCGTCCATCAAGCGCTGGAACGCCTGGGCCGCATTCTTGAGGCCAAACGGCATCCGCAAAAATTCGAACAGGCCGAACGGCGTGATGACGGCCGTCTTCGGGACGTCGGCCGCCCGGACAGGTACCTGGTGGTAGCCCCGTATCAGGTCAATTTTCGAAAAGATGACCCGTCCCGCCAAACGGGCGGAAAAGTCCTGAATATGCGGGATCGGGCACCTGTCGGGGGTGGTAGCGTCGTTGAGACGGCGGTAGTCTCCACACGGGCGCCATCCACCCCCCGGCTTTGGCACGATGTGCAGTGGCGAGGCCCACGCGCTATCAGAGCGCCGCACGATGCGGAGGTGCTCCAACGTGTCGAACTCGGCCTTTGCCACGGCGAGCTTGGCCGGGTCGAGGCGGCGGGCCCTGGCGTAGACCGGCGGGCCCGTAGTGGGTATGTGGTGCTCGATCCCGTGCCGCACCGCGACGGCCGAAAACGAGGGCCGGGAATTCCGCGAGCAGGCGAGCGAACTCGTTCGCTGCCGGGAGGGCGCACGCCAGTTCGGTCGGCACGGAGCTGCTCATCGTGCACGCCAGGGAGCTGAAGGTCGCGGCGTTGACAAGGCGACGACGTTTGACGTCGACCAGCAGCCCGTGCGCGCAGAGGAAGTCGGCGCCCAGCAAAGCCATGGGGACGCAGGCGGTCACAAAAGTCCATTGAACACGCTGGCTGCCGAAGCAGAGGGTGACGACGCGTGGGCCGAAAGTGCGTATGGCCGAGCCATTAGCAGCAACCAAAGAGGGGCCGCAAACGGCGTCCCGCCTGTCCTGCTCGGAGGCGGATATGACGCTCAGTTGGGCACCGGTGTCACACAGGAAACGCCGCCCAGACACTTTGTCCCGAATAAACAGCAAGTTGCCCGAGTGGCCGGCGCTCATGGCTGGGAATGAACGCCGGCCCGGCCGTTTCCCGACCTGCCGAAAGTGCACGGGGACCGGCACGTCCGAGCCTTGTGTCCGAACCTGGCGTGGTAATAACACCACGCACGGTCAGGTGGAGGCCCCGGCCGTCGTGTCGGAAGCGGGCGGTGCGGCGTGGCAGCTGCCAGTTGCACCGGCAGTTCGGCCTCCAACCGCGCAGGGCGCGTGGGTGTCGCCTCGGACGGCGGCGGGCTCCAGGTAACCGCGCCGATGTGCTGGCCCGCCGAGGAGATCTTATCGGCTTCCCTGGCGAGGGCGCGGGAATCCGTGATCAACGTGCCAGCCAGGGCGAGGCGTACCGGGTGAGGCAGCTGGCGAAGGAACAGCTCGCGGAACAGAAAATCCGGAGAGTGCTCACCGAGCAACGAGAGCATATAGTCCATGCGCTCTGACGGGCACGTGTCGCCGAGCTCGGGCAGAGCGAGCAGGCGCCGTGCGCGTGCTGCCGGTGAGAGGGCGAAAGCGTCGAGGAGGAGTGTCTTCAGCGCGTCGTATTTGTCAGCAGCCGGCGGGTGCTCGAGGAGGCTCAGGGCGCGGGCCGCGGTGGCGGAACCGAGCGCTGCCACGACGTGGTGGAAGCGGGTGTCGTCCGCGGTGATGCCTCGCCGGGCGAACTGAGAGTCCGCCTGAGCGAACCAAACAGCCGCGTGAGCCTCCCAGAAGGTAGGCAGTTTAAGCGTCACTGCCGTATCCATGTCGGTAGGTCACCAATGAAGGAACTGCGCTCCAACGCGAGTCGAAAGAATTGACGCGACCAAAGACGGAATTCGTCCGAGTTGCTTTATTGAAACAAAACAGCTCAGGTATTCTGACAAGCCCGTTTATCGGGCAGCAATATATATACACATTTATGTCGGGAAGTTTGCCCGGCAAAAGCTATACCGGGCATGCCCGGGTGTCAAGGGCGAGCCTTGGAAAGGCGAGTCTGGACCTGCCCGGGCGTGTTTGGCTGCGGCCTGGCAAGTCGAGGCTGGGCGTGCCCGGGCGCTCTGGGCGAGCCCTGGAAAGGCGATAGCGGGCATGCCCGGACGCTCTGGGCGAGCCCTGGAAAGGCGATAGCGGGCATGCCCGGACGCTCTGGGCGAGCCCTGAAAAGGCGATAGCGGGCATGCCCGGATGCTCTGGGCGAGCCCTGGAAAGGCGAGAGCGGGCATGCCCGGGAAAGACGAGACCGGGCGTGCCCGGGAGGTTCGGGTGTGCCCGGGAGAGGCGCGTCTGGCCGTGTTCTGGCCGGTGCAAGGCGATTGTGTGCATCCAGCGGTAACCGCTACAGACAGAACTTAATGCTTTGATAAAGGTTAACTTTTTGGATGTCCCACCCAGCAACATTTTTGGACAAAAAGACATGAAGTCAAATCTGATCAAAAAGTGAACAGCCCTTTGGAAAAGTCAAATATGATTTCTAAATAGTCATGATTTTAAAATTGGTCTCTTTCGGATCGATTAGGAGTATACTCTTTATTGTGCATAAGCTTTGAGTCAATGTGGGAATAAACTTTTCCCTTTTACTTCGCGGTGAAGTATTTTACAGTCAATTTGTTTTCTTTTTTTTAATGCATAGACAATTTAAGCCTTTGTGGAGAACTGGTATTTCAGTGTCAGAAAGAGGCAAATTTTCCAAAATAGTTACGACGATGTTCTAATGTTTCTATGGTGGTTCTCACAAGCAGAGGGAGGACCGATTAGTTGACAGAGGTTTTAAGTTTTGGTTTCTGCCAAATCAATAGAAAGCGAATGTCCTGATATTCCTCTTAAGAATTATTTACTCTGTTTTAGTTAGACTCAGGTTGAATGCATGAGTCTTTAAGACTGTGAGTTGATTACAACAGCAGGGCAGTTCCAATCAAGCTCAGAACGGCAGCTGAAAAATTACAAGTTCAAGATAATTAAAAAAGCTCTCTTAAAGTTACTGACAACTTTGATTACACTTCCCAACCATTGTATATTGTATCAACTGCACTTTATGTAACAAAATCGACATTGGGGAAACATGATGAAGACTGGCCGATCGTTTCCACGAACACTTACTGGACGTTCAAAAACAATTTCTGCACTGATCTCTCCAAGCCAATAGCTCAAATGTATTTCAATCTTTCCTGGCATTCCTCTCTCTACTTCCATTTCCTTTTTTGCTGCAATGAAGGGCAAACACCTGAAACCCCAGTTTCACTTTGCTTCCCATGGCATGCAGTTAACATACAGTGCCTATAGAAAGTCGACACCCCCTTTCAAAATTTTCACCTTTTGTTGCCTTCCAGCTTGGAATTTAAATGCATTAAACCAGACTTTTTCCACCTTTATTTACACATCGTAACCCACAACTTCCAAGTGAAAAACAAATTCTACAAATTTCATGAAATTAATCAAACATACAAAACTAGAATATTTTGGTTGGATAAGTGTTCACCCCCTTATAAATAGCAATTGTAAATTAGTTCAGTTGTAACCAATCACTGTCAAAATCACACACCAGGTTAACTGGCCTCCACCTGTCTTCAATTGTGGTGATTCTGATTATTTCAGAATAAAATCAGCTGTTCCTATAGGTTTCCTCCTGCTGAATAGTACATTTCACATCAACGACTCAACCATGACCACCAATGAGCTTTCAAAAGATCTCTGGGATAAAGTTTGGAAGGGCAGAGATCAGGGGATTGGAAAAAAATATTTCAAAGGCCTTGAATATCTCTTAGAGCACAGTCAAGACAATCATTAGGAAGTGGAAGGCATATGGTACCACCAAGACCCTGCCTAGATCAGGCCGTCCCTCCATACTAGATGACCAAGCAAGGAGGAGACTGATCAGAGAGACCACCAAGAGGCCAATGGCAACTTTGAAAGAGCGACAGGCCTTAATGGCAAAGACTGGTCATGGTGTGCAACTGTGCATGTGACAACAATATCCAAAGCACTCCACAAGTCTGGCCTGTACGTTATAGTGGCAAGGAGGAAGCCATTACTCAAAAAATCCCACCTCGAGTCCCATTTAAGGTATGGAAAAAAACACTCTGGAGATCCTGAAGCCATCTGGCAAAAAAAAATTTGGTCTGACAAAACCAAGATGGAACCTTTTCGCCTAAATGCAAAACATTACATTTGGAACAAACCCAGCACAGCACATCACCCAAAGTACACCATCCCTACTGTGAAGCATGGTGGTGGGAGCATCATGTTATGGGGATGTTTCTCATCAGCAGGGACTGGGGAACTTGTCAGGATAGAAGGCAAAATGGAGGGAGCAAAATACAGAAAAATCCTAGAGGAAAACCTGCTGCACTCTGCAAGAAAGCTGAAATTAGGACGGAAGTTCACCTTTCAGCATGACAATGACCCAAAGCAGACAGCCAAACTACACTGGAGTGGCTAAGGAACAAAAAGATAAATGTCCTTGAGTGGCCCAGTCATAGCCTCGACCTAAACCCATTCGAAAATATGTGGCATGACTTGAAGATTGCTGTCCATCAACGTTCCCCACGCAACTTGACTGGGCTTGAACAGTTTTATACAGAAGAATGGGAAAATACTGCCCGATCAAGGTGTGCAAAGTTGGTAGAGACCTATCCCAACAGATTCACAGCTGTAATTGCTGCCAAAGGTGCTCCCACCAAGTATTAAGTCAAGAGGGTGGACACTTATCCAACCAAGATATTCTAGTTTTGTATTTTTAATTAACTTTCTGAAATTTGTAGAATTTGTTTTTCACTTGTAAGTTGTGGGTTATAATGAGTAAATAAAGGTGGAAAAAGTCTGTTTTAATGCATTTTAATTCCAGGCTATAAGGCAACAAAAGTTGAAAATTTTGAAAGGGGATGTAGACTACCTTTCTCAACTCTCAGTTGATACAACCTATCGTTTGAATTGTCTGCCGATGCAGACTGACACTTGTCTTGGCAATGACTACGGTAGTATTATTTTGTATTGGTGCTTGCTTGGCATGGAAAACCTGCAATGTTGAACTATCTGTATATGAGTACAGGGTGACTTATCGCAGGTTTACATCACCTCAAGGAGTCTCAAGGTTCTCTTCACTCAGGCCATGTTTGAACCTGTGACAGATCACTGGTCTGGGTTGGGATGATTGAAACTTTATTGAATGAGGTGCTCAAACAGATTTTTGGAACTCTGTTTGGGGGTTGCTTTTTGTTTGTGCAAAAGTCCAGCTTGGCTCACATAAGAGCTGATATATCTTCTTAATATGTCCACACACCAGTAGGATAAGCCCATATGCTTTCCAGAGGATCCGGCATATTTCTTGAACGTTTCCTGGACTGTGGGCCATTAACCTTGAACAGGTGCCATTCATTCACTGGGAACTGATACAACTGAAATCTTTTCACTATGAGCAGACGTGGGAATGAAAGCCACATTGGAGCCAGGGGAGGGTGAAGAGTGGGAAGGGAGCATGTGTGAGCCAGAGGAATGGTTGGGGAAGGGTCAAAAATGCTCCCATATTGGTGTGTGCAATGATTAGTCACTTGAAAATTAATAACTGAGTGTTCCCTGACTTTGTCTGTTGATTATAATCATAGTTATGCACTTCAGACTTATCTTTGGGCAATTCTCACACTGTAAAGGGGTGCTCCATGATTTTAGGTTTAATGATGTATGTTGGATAGTCAACAAGCCTCCCCAGGGTCACACACATTGCTAGTTGGTGTGATTTATTTTTCTCAGCCACTTTCCATGAGAACATATAGAGTCCCACAAACGTTTTTTTTTCTAATGATGGCAGATGAGTAGGAGTATCTTAGAACATCGAGGGAATCAGGATGCTTTGCCCCATGTGAGATAACTCACCTCGGTAAGTTAATTGTCTTACAATAAATATCCTTTACAAATAATAATTAGGGCAATTCCACGGTTACTCACATTACAATACATTACATTAATGCATCTATATATATGTATATGTAATGTGAGTAACCGTGGAATTGCCCATTAGCTTTTTATGTGCCAGTCTGAGACATGACAACTGTTATGATTCTTGTGTATTTCTCACGATGTTAGGCATGATGTTACATCCCAATTCAACTTGGTAAAACGTAGTGCATGTAAAATACATAAGTGAAAGCATTACATCTATCAACAGTGTGTGTGTGTGTGTGTGTGTGTGTGTGTGTGTGTGTGTGTGTGTGTGTGTGTGTGTGTGTGTGTGTGTGTGTGTGTGTGTATATGTATGTACACACACAGACACACACAGACACACACACACATATACACATATATGTTGATCAACTTCAATTAATGTGTAATTAATTGAAGTTGACCTTTCTACATACCCACCATTAGGATTAGGGTGGGTAAATAGCAAGTTATGTATGCAAGACTTGTTAGTGAGAGTGAAATAAGAGTATTTGATTCTTATCCTTTACAAATCCTCTTGATATATACAAGGAACTTTGCTGCTGGAGGAGGCCATTCGGCCCATCATGCCTCTACTGCACCAACCCCAGAATCCATCACCCATACACGTACAAGCTACCACCAAGTCCTGCCAATATCCCTGTATGCCTCTATCTCTAATGCATCTTTGTACCTCTCTAATTCCAATTGCAACCTATCTACTATTTATGCTGCCACTACCTTTCCAAGGACACCATTCTGTGCTTTAACTACTCTTTGACTGAAAGACCCTGCTGAGTTCACCTGAGGCGGTCCCTTCGGGTGGATGCTTCGAATGTTCTTTCCCTCTGGAGGATTCTTGGTCTTTGTGGGGTGCCACCAATGCTGATTAATCTGATCTCTGAACTATACTCTGGTACTGAGAGTGCTGTGAGGTGTGGTGGCTCCATCTCTGACTTATTTCCAGGTGTTACTGGAGTTCAGCAAGGGTGTGTACTGGCTACCACACTATTCAGCGCTTGTATGGACTAGATTCTGGGGAGGATGTCAGAGAGGTCATGCTGCGGTTTATCTTTTGGGAGTGTCAAGATCTCTGACCTTGATTTCGCAAATGATGCAGTCATCGACATATTGGATGCTGCTGTCTTGTCTGTGAATGTTTGTGGTGAATGTGTTGAGGTCACGAAGAGATTCACTTACCTTGGCAGTTATTAATGTCTCCGCATGTTGCGAGCCAGAGGTTGACAAACGTCTGGGTCGGGCCTAGGGAGTCATGGATTCACTGGATCACGAGGTGTGGTGCTGTCGGTATCTATGCAGGAGGACGAAAGTCAGAGTCTTTAAGTCCTTGGTGCTTCCAGTCTTGCTCTATGGATGCGAGACTTGGACCCTTACCAAGGGCCAGAGAATGAGACAACTCCTTTGGAATAAAAGTCTCTTCAGAGATTCCTTGGCTATCGCTGGTTGGATTTTGTGTCCAACGAGCGGTTGCTGAGAGAGACTCAGATGAGACTTGTTTCCTGTATGGCCCGTGAGCATCACCTGCGGCTGTATGGAAATGTGGCTCGTTTTCCGGACGCTGATCCAGCTCACCAGATACTCTCAGCCACGGAGCCTCATGAGTGGAGGAGGCCAACGGGCCGACCACATGCCTCGTGGTTGCAGCAGGTTGATCGGCATCTCAAGGAGATAGGGATTTGCCAGGCATCAGCCTGGGAGATGGCCAGATGGAGGCCCCTGGAGTACCGTCGGAAAGTGGATGCGGCGACGCGCTGCTCTGGAGCATGCTCCCATACCTGACCTGACCTGACCTGACCTGACCCCTGCCTTAATACTGTCCTAACTCTCGTTTTCTTTACTTTGAGGCTGTGGCCCTTGGTTTTCAAAGCCATAAGATCAAAGCCCTCAGTCAAAACAATCCCTATCTTGCTTGTAATCTCAAAACTGTCTTGCCTTGATAAAATTGCAACACCTTCCTCAGCCATGAGAATCAGTCATTTCAAAGTTAAACAGGCTTTATTTGAATATTTACCATCACATAACAGACTACCCATGCTTCTTCCTCTTCCAGTCTTCACATATTCCTCTTGCTCTGAGAGCCATGGAAAATCGTCCAATGGGTATCAAACAGTTTTGCTTCACAAAAACAAAAAGTGCAAAGTTTTAAAATCCAACACTACATTTGGGGCTAAGATGAAAATGAATAATCCCGATAACTTTGATTTGTTTATTCTCCAGTTATTCCTCATCTCTCCATTGTTTAAGCAGACATGGCTGAAGGCTACATGAGGCAGTTAATAATAACTTTTTCCACTGTAAACATCCTGTCATAGAAACAAAGGCAATCATTGCTTGAAAGCAAAAACACAAAGTTAAAGACAAGATTTCTTTTTCAGTGCTGGTCTGTATATAATTTGTATCGCTTTACATTCAAAATTACATATATGATTCAAAGACAAGCTCCAGTCACGTGAAAAAGTAAGTACACCCCATGTAAAGTTTTGACTTTTTCAACATATTTCAACATACAGCTATTTGATCTTCATTTCAACAATATTGATAGATAAAGGTGATATAATATAACAAATATCATGAAACATTTACATTTTGTAGTCCATTGTATAATTTAAATAAACATAAATGCAAATTTCGCATGTGGAAAAAGTAAGTACACCCCTACATTTATCACTACTTCAAATACCTAAAATTATAATCAGGTGCACCAGCTCAGGTGCAAATGATTAGAACATCATTAGAGAGGATCTGGGAGGAACCTGTCTTATTTAAACCTCAGACATTTAGTTTGGTTTGCTCTTTGTTGCTGAAGTGTGCGGCGTCACCATGCCTAGATCAAAAGAGCTCTCTGAGGCCTTCAGAAAGAAGGTTATAGATGCCTACGAGTCTGGGAAGGGATTTTAAAAGATCTCCAAACAATTTGAAATCAATCATTCGACTGTCCGGAAGATCATCTACAAGTGGAGAAGATTCCAAACAACTGCAAACTTGTTCAGTCCAGGCCGCCCCTGGACTGAACAAGTTCAGCACGTTCAGCACGAGGGCAGACTGCAAGATGCTGAAATAAGTCTCGAAGAACGACAGAATGTCATCATGGGACCTACAGGAAGCTCTTGCCACTGTTGATGTCAAATGCATGTTTCTACCATTAGAAAGAGGCTGCACAAATTTGATCTACAGGGGAGGTGTGCCAGGAGGAAACCTTTGCTGTCCAGAAAGAACATCAGGGCAAGACTAAAGTTTGCCAATGAACACCTAGGCAAAGACCAGCACTTCTGGAACAATGTGCTCTGGACAGATGAGTCAATGGTAGAGATATTTGGCCACAGTACCAGAAGACATGTTTGGCGAAAACCAAAGACAGCATTTGACCACAAGAACCTGATACCAACTGTAAAGCATGGTGGTGGAAATATTATGGTTTGGGGCGGCTTTGCTGCATCAGGGCCTGGGCAGCTCACCATCATAGAATCCACTACGAATTCTTCATTGTACCAGAGGGTGCTTGAGGATAATGTGAGGCCATCTGTCGGAAAGTTGAAGCTCAACCGAAGATGGACCTTGCAACATGACAATGACCCTAAACATACCAGTAAATCCACCAAGGAATGGCTGAAAAGAAAGAAATGGAGGGTTCTGGAATGGTCAAGTCAAAGCCCGGATCTAAATCCCATCGAGATGTTGTGGGGGGATTTGAAACGAGCTGTGCATGCAAGAAACCCCTCAAATATCGCACAGCTGAAAGAATTCTGCATGGAGGATTGGAGGGGTGGGCAAAAATTTCTCCCAGTCGATGTCAGAGACTGGTAGGCAGTTATAAGAAACACCTACTTGAGGTTGTTTCTGCCAAAGGGGGCAATACCACATATTGGAGCCAAGCGTGTACTTACTTTTTCCACATGCGAAATTTGCATTTATGTTTATTTAAATTATACAATGGACTACAAAATGTAAATACTTCATGATATTTGTTATATTATATCACCTTTATCTATCAATATTGTTGAAATGAAGATCAAATAGCTGTATGTTGAAATATGTTGAAAAAGTCAAAACTTTACATGGGGTGTACTTGCTTTTTCACATGACTGTATAATGTATATGACCCTATTCTGAGCTAGTATAATCTTGAGCTATTTGTGCAATCATCTCACAAAGCGCTTTATTCAGCTCACAACAAAAATAAATAAATCATGAGGGGAGAAGATCATTCTCTGTTATCCTCTTCTTCTTTATTTAATGAACACAATTATTCCCACTTTATTGAGGGAGGAAGCTTTTGGTCCAACTTTTTCACAAACCTGATGGTCAGGCCTGACATTCGACTCAGTAGTTGTGGCTGGAATTTGACTATGAAGCTGGCGATAGCTCACCTACTCTTTGCGAAAGGCACGGTGAGATTTTTTTAACGTCTACCATCTAATGCCAGCAGATGGGATGCCACACACGTTAATGTGACTGGCTGTGAAACACCAGAATGACAGTTTATATCTGAGTCGGGATTCAAATCCAAGCTCGGCATCTCAGAGGCGAGTATGCATACCTCAAGGCCATCCTGGCAGCCCACCAAATTAATATCGAATGCCTTAAAAACCAATCAAAGTCGAAGGAAATTTTCAGTGTTAATATAATTGTTGATGTTTTTGTTGTTGTTGTATCGCCCCGGATCGTTCTTCCGAACAAGCCCACGGCATGTAGACAGTCGATTAATCTCCCAGGAACAATCCAGAGATCCCCCACATCCAGGATGGTGTACCCTGCCTTCACAAAGTCAGGACCATGAAAGAGTTAGAGAGAGAGGGCAAGAGAGGAGACAGAAACAAGAGGGAAAGGTCTGGTCCATTGTGACCTCACTACCCTGATGAATCCAGGCTGCAAGGAAGAATGGGGAAGATTTGGCCCCCGACTTGCATTGGGGGAGGGGTGGTACAACCACCGTGAAGGAGCATCCCTGATAGTTGCTGTCTATATAATAATTTATGTTGCCAGATCATGCTATCTTTGGCTGTAGTTCCCAAGCACACTAAACTGGCTGGTTCTCTCCAATAGTTCTAGCCAATGCAACAGGCTTGAATCCGCATGACTGAATATTAGCAAAACAATTCGATCCGTCAACAGTGTTTTTTATTGCTTTTATCTTCATCCAGCAATTCATATTCATTGAATGTGCTCTGAATTATTTATAGCTCACTCGCTTTTTCACGACATTGCATATTTGAGCGATATTCAGCGTGATCATGCATCATTCTCGAAAGGCCCCATTTTGCACGTTTTTGGAAAACTGCCGAAAACTTTTAATCTTGGTGAATTTGCATGTATATATTTTTATGCAAATGAACTTAATTGTGACTTTTTAAAATCATTTTTCAAGTGAAAACAAAATGATGAGCAGTTTGATACAAATCTGCACTCAAAACTGACATTTCTGGACACCCTTTAGGCATTTTGTAGAATAAGCAGTGGACAAGTATGTGTAGCACAGCCATCGCAAAAAAGTTTTATACCAAATTAGGGAAAATGCCTACAGGGAGCCATGAAATGTAACTGGACTGCATGTGATTTGCCCTTTATTGGGGCAGGAGGAACAAAACACATGGGCATCCACAAAGCATATACAGTAATTGCACACGACAACAATCTTTTGAAGCATTATTTTGGGCAAAGTATTTTATTCTCGTCCATATACTTGATCAACATAACTGTACCTGCCAAAGTCTACAATAATAAGCTAGAACGGGCTTTTCACTGCAAAGACCGTTCTCAGTCCCACCCAATCTCATCAGCCTTCTTCTTCCTGGCCGTTCCAGCTCATCAAGCTCCGTCGACCAAGTGACTCGCGCCTTGAGCACGTAGACTTCTCGTGCTTGCTGCGCTGCTTGGGCGTACGGCAGCTGCTCCGGCTTTTTGCTTCACTACTTATGGAGCGTCGCGTGATCTTTACTGCCGACAAGTTGAGGTATGCTTTTAGGACAGCTGTAAACGATTTCTCATAGGCAATGCATGGCTGATTTTACTTCCTGATTTTTTTTTGTTTATCTGGCGACCTATTGTGATGTATAGAATGGTATGACATGTTTCATTGGAGACATTATGGTGTTCTTTTAAGTCATGATTTGAAGATACCTCGAGGATGAAATGAATGTACCAGAATGTGCAATACCCATCTTTAGCATAATTGTATATTCCAAAGGTACTAATGCACCACAACTGTGAAGAACCCCTTGAAGGAAATCTGATTGGTTGCTGTGCTGGCACAGTTTTTGCATGCATCCAAACACAAATTTGATTCAAGCAACAGAAAGACAATTTTAGTCTTTCTTTCCCAAGCAAAGTAAGATAAAAACTTTTTGCCACCATTTCCCCACAAAACAAAACTCAGCAAAAACCTAATTCTGTCCTCAATCATGCACAGTAATGTTATCGTTAATAATGTCATCACCTTCATAGTAGGGCAGATCGATGCTAGCCTTGCCAGACATGTGTTCCTCCAACTTTCCATGGGGCCTTGAAAGTTTTATCAAGATGGAGGTGTTCGCTTGCCGAGTGATTAATTTTAGCTTGAAGACAGAAAAATCAAGATTGGAGAGGTAAGCAATAGTCAATTGCCAAATAACAAGTATTAAGGAAGCTAGCGAGTCCATGGAAATGAACAAACAAATCACCACCTCACATAACAGGAGTAGACTGTATAAAGCCAGCGCAATTACGTATTATAGCGATTATAGACATGAGCAGGCTAAAGAGTTTACATTTTGTATCCCACTGATCAGCTGGATCTACATCCAGACCTGAATCAAAATCTAATCGGCTTGTTCTTGTCACCTATCCAACTCATCCAAGTTTTGTCATAATTCGTCCAATGTTTTGAGATATCATGCTATATATTGCTTTTTGCCCCATCTCTTAATTATGAAGAAACAAAAGAACCACCTTTCGAGGCCATTTTTCCCCGCAGAGCAAGGGTTGGCCCTTTTCGGGCACCGTGGTCCCCTTTTTTTGAAGCAACGTTTTATGGCCGGATGCCCTTCCTGCCGCCAACCCTGTTAGTCGCCTCTTGCGACACACAGAGAATTACCAGTGAACTGGTACTAAATTTGCTGCCCTCGGAAGGATGACAGGCTGAGTCAACCCCCCTAGCGTTAATTCAGCGATCGACCAGGATTCAAACCCAGGATCCTAGGATCCCAAGCCGGCATCCGAACCTCTACGCGAACACCAGGCTTTCTTTTAATGCTTAATGATGAAGAATCACTTTTAAAATTCTAGTGTCCGGATCCGAATCTTATCAAATCACACTTGTCACGCACACAACCTGTACACCAAGTTTTGTCCGAATCTGTCTCTAAATTTGAGATATCATGCTTGCAAACAAACAATAAAGATGTGCATAACATGATACCTGTGAAATCCAAATAAACAATAGTTGCCATGGATACAGCAATTTTGTAAATTTGATCTATCAATTGTTTTGTATGATTGAATGTTATGCATAACAAATTTGGTTAATACATTTTCTAATCGCAACCTAATATGTGTTTTGCATGTTTTTGCCTCTGACGTTCTTTAGCGGTCGGGACATTGACCTTGACCTTCAACTAATTTTGACCAGATTTTGCACACATATATTACACATACGTACCAATTAGCTTTGTAAGTTTCAATTTGATATACTGGAAAATTACTGATTTACTGTGTGGTAATATTAAATTCACAAAAGGCCCATTTGATTATAATGTGGTGAAATTGTTCTCATGGAAACCGTTGACATGTCAAAAAGGCTTAATCAATCGTCCTGATTTTTGGGGAACTAGGTCTGTGAACCAAAATAGAAATTCTGTTAAAATTTCAAGTTGATATATGATGAAAATTTATGCTTTGTGAGCATGGGCTTTGACCTTTTGACCTCAAACAATAGGCTTCAGTGACCCAATATGCAAACCCTGTTCATATTGTTAAGTGAATCGGATGAAAATTGATGATTTTATGTGACCTTGACCTTTGACCCTATGAGACCTTGACACCGGCAAAGATAAAACACCTCTATGCACTAATTGGTGTCATGCTGATCCTATGTATAAAGTCTGGATTTAATTGGCCAAGAACTGCAGGAGGAGTAGCGTGGCAAAGAAACACGCACAGGTCCATGAATTATTGTAAAGATTCAAGAAACCAATGAATTAATTCAACCTCAAATGGGTCTTGCAAAAGGATAATGCCACCGGAAGTAAAATAATTTCATTGATGGATTGTTTATCAGTATTGGTTTAGGACATCTCATTGCAATGCAAGTTAAATTGATACTTAGCCTTGTCCAACTTGAAGTGAAGGTCAAGTATCAGCTACACTGAAATGCTTAACATAGCCATTTAACAAGGGCAGTTCAATGGTGATTTGCACATCTCAAACTAAATCAGTGTGGCTGGCGTCTGCTAAGCATCATTTTATTTCATCATGTTGATTATGTATGGATGATCTTCCTCTGAATCCGAATGATCTTTTTCCAGAAGTACCTGATATGCAATGGTCTTGAACTCACCTCAGGTTCATGCTTTCCTGGTACCTGTATTTCTCGATCTAATAGTGTTATCATCTATTGGAATCATATTGTGTAGGAATGATTGGAATTTCTATGAACAGCAATTTGACATTGTTACACCATCACACCATTTTTTCTTCTCCTTTCTACAATGTCTCATGTACATGAAGATGTTT
Source organism: Myxine glutinosa (assembly GCF_964187855.1). Classification (NCBI taxonomy): domain Eukaryota; kingdom Metazoa; phylum Chordata; class Myxini; order Myxiniformes; family Myxinidae; genus Myxine; species Myxine glutinosa. The sequence continues at coordinate 133,479,542 of NC_136261.1, forward strand.
GAACTATATACCTAACACATACAGGATAGACACATTAGCAGACCAGTACAATTACCCTGCGCTCGCGAAGCGAAAAGCCGGGTTAAGCATTCAGTGACGTACAGTGCATTCAGAAAGTATTCAGACCCCTTCACTTTTTTCACATTTTGTTATGTTGCAGCCTTATGCTGAAATCGTTTAAATTCATATACTACACATACGTATCATTTTTTTCCCGCATCAATCTACACTCAATACCCCAAAATGACAAAGAGAAAACAGGATTTTAGAAAGTTTTGCAAATTAATTAAAAATAAAAAACAAATATCACATTGACATAAGTATTCAGACCTTTTGCTATGACACTTGAAATTAGCTCAGGTGCCTCCCATTTCTCTTGATCATTTTTGAGATGTTTCTACACCTTGATTGGAGTCCACCTGTGGTAAATTCAATTGATTGGACATGATTTGGAAAGGCACACACCTGTCTGTATAAGGTCTCACAGCTGACAATGCATATCAGAGCAAAAACCAAGCCATGAGGTCGAAGGAACTGCCTGCAGAGCTCAGAGACAGGATTGTGTCGAGGCACAGATTTGGGGGAAGCCTACAAAAAAAATTCTGCTGCATTGAAGGTTCCCAAGAGCACAGTGGCCTCCATAATTCTTAAATGGAAGAAGTTTGGAACAACCAGGGCTCTTCCTAGAGCTGGCCACCTGGCCAAACTGAGCAATTGGGGGAACCAAACAGTTCAATCTTGGTTCTCACAGTCTGAGAATCCTTTAGGTGCTTTTTGGCAAACTCCAAGCAGGCTTTCATGTGTCTTTCCCTGAGGAGAGGCTTCTGTCTGGCCACTCTGCCATAAAGCCCAGATCGGTGGAGTGTTGTTGATGCTTGTCCTTCTGGAAGTTTCTCCCATCTCCACACAGGATCTCTGGAGCTCAGCCGGAGTGACCATCGGGTTCTTGGTCACCTCTCTTACCAAGGCCCTTCTCCCCCGATTTCTCAGTTTGGCCGGGCAGCCAGCTCTAGGAAGAGTCCTGGTTGTTCCGAAGTTCTTCCATAAGCTAGAACATAAACATTCCCGAAACTTTGATATTGGATCAAAGAAATAAAATGTTCAAAAACAGAAGAGTTGGCTCGCACCAAGTTGACTGCGCAGGGTAAGTATTCTATGAATACCATCTAGTTTTACCTGCATCACAAGGACATTACTTGACAACGAAGAGAATATGAGACTTTAACCTGGGATCCTGGCATCATGAGCTGTTCACCCAATGCGAATGCCAAACGGGCCAACTCTGTTATCACAATTTTGGGCAATTATGCATGTCTTTTGCTTTTGCCAGATGTTTGTGTAGCAACTGGAGAAGTAAGACATTGTTGTTGTTGATTGCTATTCATAATCAAGGCCATTCACTTAAAATATGCAAACCACATGCCCAATTTGTTTTTAGTGCAGAAACTCCCACCCAGACAGCAACCACATTCTGATATAGCAATCCATGTAACCTGGTGTCAATGAACCTCCTTTACAGACCAGGCCACTTTCTATTCGCAGTCCAGGTCACAATTTGATGGAATTTAACCAGGGTGGCAGCAATAACTCGCAAAGGGCATCGTGGGATGTTGAAGGTCCACCAACTAATAATAGCGGTTGGGACACCCAGTTTAATGTTCATTCAAAGGACGGCACAGCCAGTGATGCCTCACTTTGCCTGTGAAACACCAGGATAGCAGTTTATAGCTGGGACGAGATTCAAACCCAGGCTAGACCGCTCATAGGCAAGTGTGCATACCTCTAGAGCAGGGGTTCACGAACCAGGGTCACAGTCCGAAGTTGGGTTTCGAGTACCTTGTGATGGGTGGCGGATGACGATGTGCCGCTTGATCTTACAGTGACATACCATATTAAAACGTTGGCAGCTTGACAATTTCTCACAAATTCCGGTTTTTTAGGGGGGAGGGGGAGGGGTTCATGTCGAAAGAGTTTTCTCCAACAATGTTTTTTTTTGCAGGTACCAAGCATGTGCCGTTACCATCTGGGTCACGAGACGAATGCGATTTAAAATTCTGGTTTGTTTTAAAAAAAAGTTTGGGAGCCCATGGCCTCGAGTCTAAACTCTATTCATTCTTCTACCCTAGATATTAAAACCGAGATGATATATTAAAGGTAATTTGGGGTTGGAAATGCACATTAATCTCAATCATGGTGAAAAATGATTATGCCAGAGCCAGACAAAGTTTCTTTAATACAGTGGAAAATGATATTAAGCTCAATGAGTTTCACATACATCAATGAATCACAGTCAAATATAAGAGAACATAAAGAAAACATGAAAATAAGTCTTTTCTTGAGTTCATCATCATATGCTGCTGAGCCACAAACCCATTCTGTTCCAGGAAGTGATGTAGCCTTGGCCTATTGCAAATCTGCCGAAAGAACAACATAATTTGAAAAGTGATCATGATAGTGATTTCATTTTTAGAGATGACAAAGGGCTTTGTAAAGTAACTTTGATCTTTGTAAAACTCAAGCAAACTTTGTGCTGGCATTTTATTTATATAAATGACTTAGTTTTTCCTTTTAATGTTAATCAAGGCATGCTCCACAATTGTATACTCAAGAGGTCAACGATCAGACGGATGTATGGGGGTTGCGTTCACAAGTAAATGACAGGGTCAAGGGTCAGGTTTTTTTCAGCCAAGAGGCCAAAAGCCAAGACGCAGACATGCCTGGAAGGCTAGGGTTCCCAGGAGCTTTCCAAGCACACAGATGTTGCAATTGCCCTGAGCTATCATAAAGCTTTTCAGTAGAAGTAAGCCTTTGAATCACCATCTATCACAGTTTATGGGGTCCTACTTTTCGCATTTCCTCCAGTTGTTTCATGTAATCCCGAGGCCGACTGACACCAGCATGTTTCTTGCCGCTTCCAATTACCCGCAAGTGTTATTTGAACCGACAGCAAAGGATCATGATACGTGTCCCTTTATGATACCATGATGAGAAATGCGAGCCTTACGAGGCAATAAGAAAATATTGTTCAGGAAGCTTCCTGAATGTCTTAAAACGGTAAAAGAAAAAAAAAGGGATGTAGGAAGTTCCTCAAATCCATTCTTGATTAACTTCTCTCACTTAAGGATGTACATAATTCCATGTTAAATTCAACATTATCAGAAAAGAGATGCTCGTCTAAAAGTATGAAGTTCTCTTTGATTCATTCATTATTTTACTTTATACCAATGACACACACAACAATAAAAACTGCTTAGCAACAGTTTGGCAATGAAGAAGGACACTTTTTCCATAGGAAAGCTTTTTCCAAAAGGAATTTTTGAAGGAGTACAATACCAGGACTTTATCATGAAGGCGATGGTTTTCTGTCTGCTTTCTTTTAGTTGGGCAATTTTCTGGATTAGGCCTTGGATGCAAAGCCAGACTTCTGAATATAGCTCAGCCTTATGCACATTCAACCCTCGTGCTGGAATGCAGGGCTTGATGAAACGGATTACAGTCATGGAAAAAGTTATTTGGCATCATTCGGATCAGAAGAACAACCTTTTAATGAACTCGTTTACTTTTGTAGTTACTGCAAATTGTTCTCAAAAATCTAAAGAGCAAATCTCAGCGGCTATTATTGTTGAAGACATTGAAACGTTAACTTTTCACTTGATGAAAAACAAAAAACAAAGGTGCACACATGTTTGCCAATGGTCACACGTGGCAGTGAGGAATGTCTTCCAAATGGCAGGAGGACGATTACAGCCGTTTGGCAGAAAGTCCTGCCGGCCTTGTCGCTTTCGATTGTTGCTGGGTGGTCTTTGCAAAAAGCAGAACCAGAGCACCCCACTCTGTCTTCTTTTCCACTCCCTCTTAAGTAATAGAGATACCGTGTGAGCACCACGTGTTCACTCAATCGGAAACGTACCTGGAAAAGCATTGCGAACATACCTGAACTAAACCCTGGAGTAGTGTAGTGTAAAATACATTCCACAAAGTAATTGTAATTTTGTTTGGACTCTCAACATTGATATGGCTTATAAAAAGCATTAGACAGCAGTTCTCATTTCAATGTACGTACATATTATTATTATACACAAACAATGGATTTGCAGGATTGACAATCTGATGCCAACGTGTTTTTCTCTGAGTTGTCAATGCCCAAAGGAATAGTGTCAGATCACTTTTACCATCCTGTCATCCTGAATCCCATTTTCATCCTTCTGCCTAATTTTACATCGCCTTTTCGATAGAGATCTAAAGGCAGCTATTGTACTTGTTTGAACGTGTTTGGGAAAGGTAACTTGCAGGCACTTGACATTGTTTCAATACAACAACAACAACAACAACAACAACATAATAAAAATAATAATAATTCATTTATTTTGTATAGCGCTTTTCAAGAAGCCCAAAGGCGCTTTGACAGAGTGCAAAACATAATGCATAACAATACAGGAAAACAACACTTGCAAAAAGACAAGAATCAATAGGGAAATATTTAAAGCAAAAGGAGGGAGAAGGAGAAGAGATAGTCAGGGGTTAAATGCTGTGGGTTAAATATTGAATGCAGTGTTGAACAGGTGGGTCTTTAGTGATGTTTTGAATGTGGTGAGTGAGGAGGAGTCTCTGATGGTGTGAGGTAGTGAGTTCCAGAGGGTGGGAGCAGCGATGGAGAAGGCCCTGTCCCCCCAGGATCTGAATTTGGTCCGGATGGGGGGGGGGGGGGTCAGGAGGTTGGTACCAGCAGAGCGGAGGTTGCGGGTGGGAGTGTGTCTGGAGAGGAGGTCAGCCAGGTAGGATGGGGCCAGGTTATGGAGGGCTTTGTATGTCAAGAGGAGGATTTTGTACTGGATTCTCTGGGGGATGGGGAGCCAGTGAACCTTGTAAAGGACGGGGGTGATGTGGTCACGGGTCCGGGAATGGGTGAGTAGACGGGCAGCGGAGTTCTGAATGTATTGGAGTTTATTGGTGATTTTTGAGGGTGAACCATAGAGGAGACTATTGCAGTAGTCCAGACGGGAGGTGATGAAGGCGTGGATGAGGGTTTCTGCAGCCGTGGAGGAGAGGGATGAGCAGAGACGGGCAATGTTTTTCAGGTGAAAGAAGGCTGACATTGTGATCTGTTTAGTGTATTTGTCGAAGGAGAGGATTTGGTCAAAGATGACGCCAAGATTCCGGATGTGAGTGGAGGTGGATACTGGGATACCGTCGATGTTGAGGGCAAAGTTATGGGTGGATTTTGTGAGCGTTTTTGGGCCAATGATGATTATTTCAGATTTATCACAGTTAAGCTTGAGGAAGTTGATTTGAAGCCAGGATTTTATTTCAGTGATGCAGTTTGTCAGGATAGAGTGGGTGTCGGTGGAGACGGACTTGGTGGAGATGAAAAGCTGGATGTCATCGGCGAAGCAGTGGAATTGGAGACCATGACGGTGGATTAAGTGACCGAGGGGGGACAGGTAAAGGATGAAGAGGAGGGGGCCAAGAACTGAACCTTGGGGGACACCTTGGGGGAGGGGAGCAGTGGGGGATTTGCAGTTATTGATGGAGATTAACTGGCGTCTGTCAGAGAGGTATGATTTAATCCAAGAGAGGGCAGTGCCGGTAACGTTAAAGGTGGATTCAAGTCGGGTGAGGAGGATGGTGTGATCGATGGTGTCAAAGGCAGCGCTGAGGTCGAGGAGGACGAGAATGTTGAGGTTGCCAGCGTCAGAGGAGAGGAGAAGGTCGTTGGTGATTTTGAGGAGAGCAGTTTCAGTACTATGGTTGGAGCGGATTCCGGATTGGAATGTTTCATACAGGTTATTGGCAGAGAGGTGATGTTTGAGTTGAGTGGCTACAGCGCGTTCCAAAACTTTTGACAGAAAGGGTAGGTTAGAGATGGGTCTGACGTTGTTTAGGGTGTCAGGGTTTAGACCAGGTTTTTTTTAGAATGGGGGTAACAGCAGCAATTTTGAGGGAAGGTGGGACGATGCCTGTAGACAGGGAGGAGTTTATTGTTGCAATGATAAGTGGAGAGAGAGCAGGGAGGGAGGCCTTGACAAAGCTGGAGGGGATGGGGTCAAGAGTGCAGGTGGCAGTTTTCATTCCTATGAGGAGTTCAGAGAGGTCAGTAGGGGAGATTGGGGAGAACCGAGACAGGGGATGGCAGGACAAGGGGGTCAGGTGGTTGGAGGGGGAGCGGGTGCGGCGGTGGTCAAGCTGTTGTAGATGTTGTCAATTTTGCGTTGGAAGAAAGAGAGGAAGGAGATGCAGTTGTCTACTGTGAATGACGGTGGTGGTGTTCAGGGGGTGAAGGAGTTTGTTTATTGTCGAGAAGAGTGCTTTTGGGTTTCCGGAGCCAGAGTGGATAATTTGAGAGTAGTAGGCGGAGCGGGCGCGGGAGAGGGCATCTTTGTAGTGTTGTAGGTGGTCCTTGTAGGCTTGGGAGTGAACTGTGAGACCTGTTTTATTGCGGAGTCTTTCAAGTTGGCGAGCACGAGTTTTCATCAGGCGGAGTTCAGGGGTAAACCAGGGAGCAGAATGGGTGAAAGAAACTGTTTTGGTTTTTACAGGCGCAAGCTGGTCAAGGCAGGAGGAGAGAGTGTGGTTGTAGTAGTCAGTGAGGTCGGAAGGGGTGTGGAGGTCAACGAAGGGAGAAGTGGACATTTTTTCAGAGAGGGTGGATGAGAATGAGGTAGGTGAAAGAGCGTTTAGCTTACGGAAGTTGATAGTGCGATAATGTCTTGGTGTTGGGGTGGGGATGTTGATGGTCATAGTGATAGCTAAGTGGTCAGAGAGGGTGAGGTTGGAGCCAGAGAGATGGTGCAAAATTAGTCCAGTAGAGCAGACAAGGTCCAAAATGTGACCACGGTTATGGGTAGGAAAGTTGACATGTTGAGTGAGGTTAAAGCAGGTGAGTAAATCAGTGAAGTCAGTGGTTATTGTGGAGTCAGTGGAGCCATGTGGATATTGAAATCACCAAGGAGGAGGATTGAGGGGGAGAGGGAACATAGCTGGGTCAGAAAGTAGGAGAAGTCAGACAGGAATGATGGGTGTGGTTTGGGAGGGCGGTAGACGACAGCCATGACTGACTGCGTGCGACCAGAGAGTTTAAAAGCCAGGTGTTCAAATGATGAGGATGAGGCGATGGGGATGAGGCTGGTCCTGATGTCTTGACGGTGGATAACGGCAATTCCACCACCTCGGCCCCCCGAGCGTGGTTTATTGATGTAAGAATATCCATTGGATGTGGTGAGGTTGAGTGTGTAGTAGTCCAGAGGTTGTTGCCAGGTTTCGGTGAGACAGAGAAAGTCCAGTTTGTTATCCAGGATGTATTCGTTCAGGATGAGGCATTTGTTGTTGAGGGACCGGGCGTTGAACAGGGTGAGCTTGATGTTGTTTTGAACAGCAGGGATGAATTCAGGTGATTTAGCCAGGGTTCGTAGGCAGGAGGTGCGATTGTGTGCGTTGCTGTGACCAGCTGCGCTGGGACGAAGAGTGAGAGTGCGCTGAGCCGACCAGAGGACGGGGATGGAGTGACCTGATTGCAAATATACAAACTTACGACTGGAGCCACGGTGAATGTACCTGGGTCGTCGGAGGAGTCCATTTGATTTGATGGCAGAGATGCATGATGGGGTGGAGCGGGTATTGAGCAGAAGGAGCCTTGCGGCGTAGTACCCCAGAGCCATGTCAGGCAGGAGAGGAGAGACGAGACGAGGCCAAGGTTGAGGAGGTGAAACAATGGTCCCAACCCACGGGAGCGGGCCCGAGGAAACGAAGGAGCCAGGTAGGTGAAGCCAGGAGCAGAGCCGGGACCAAGCAGAGGGCAGGCAGGAGCAAAGAGACGATCACGAGGCCAAGGTTGATCACGGCAAAGCGGCAAATGCAGCGGCAATCGACAGCCGCCGCAACAAATCAAGATCACGGCGGGAAACCGCCACCAAACCGCTGCGATGGTCACAACCCACGAGAGCGTGCCCGAACAAACCGAGCAGGCGAAGGAGCTGGGCAGGCGAAGCAGGGAGCAGAGCCGGGGCTATGCAGAGGGCAGACTCAATGGCCAAAAAATCCGCACGACCACCAAAAAAAGCAAGCAACTGACAGTGGCCCGGTCGAAGAAGCGGCGAGCATGTGACGCCTGCGTCCTCTTCATACCGGACCGGAAGCCGGAAGCGGAAGCCACAACAGGCATTTTAAGGCCATTTTCCCTGCTAGAGCGGGGGTTAGCCTTGCGGTCCCCATGACAATCTTCTCCATCTTGCCCTATTTTCTGCATCTCTCCTTGTTAACCCCCTTGCCCGCATTTCTTCTTCCACCATCTTTAGCCAAGTCTTTTTCGGTCTTCCCCGTCCTCTACTTCCTTCTACATTAATTTCCATCACTCTTCTCAACCAGTCACTTTCATCCTTCCTCAACACATGACCAAACCATCTCAACCTGTTTCTCTTCACAGCATCCTTCACAGGCTCTATTCCCATCATCTTTTGCAATTCATCATTTGTCTTCCTCTCTCTCAACGATACTCCGCACATCCACCGAACCATTCGCATTTCCACCCTTTCCACCCTTCGTTGCTGCTTGACCCATGTCATGTCATGCTTGACCCATTCATGACCCATGTCTCGCTCCCATAAATCATAACACTTCTCACACATGCAGCATACACCTTTCCCTTCAGCTTCAACGACACTCGCCTCCTCATCAGCACGCCACTCAGTTCCCGAAACTTCTTCCATGCACATCTCACTCTGGCAACCGTTGCTGAGTCTGATCCACCTTCTCCATTCAGCATGTCTCCGAGGTAGCAAAATGTTTTCACACCTTCTAGCTTCACGCCGTCTCCAAGATCCAACTCAACATTTCCTCCATCTGCAGCTCCCTCTGTGCACACCTTACACTTGAATGTAGCTGCCACACTGGCTAATGACCCTCTCAAACCACTACATTTTTGATGAACCCACTCAGCGCACATTGTACATTGAATGGAATTCACTCCGACACCCTTCCTGCACACAGCACATGGCCACTTCCCAGTTCTTTCCACCTCACCACATGCTTTACCACTTGCCATCACCTTCGTTTTTCCGATGTTCACCTTCAGACCTTTTGTCTCCATACATTCCTTCCACTTGTTCATCTTCTCCTTCAGTCCATCCATACTTTCTGCAATCAACACCAGATCATCTGCATACAACAACTCCCATGGTAAACCCTCCTTTACATTCTGAGCCAGCACCTCCATCACAGCTACAAATAGTAGTGGACTTAGTACCGACCCCTGATGCACTGACATCTTCACCTCAAACTCACCACTGTTCCCGTCCACCATCTGTTTCAATGTTGAACAAAATTAAGACCACAACGTTGAGCAGCAGGAATATGTGTATTCAACGTCGGTTCATGGTCATTTCAATGTAATTTTGCCTGTTGGGTAATAATCTCAATGTATATTCTGAAGGTCACCTTGTATGGGCCTTTCCATTGGTATTTGGGGTTTATTCTATTTTCTTACTTCACAATAGCAGCGTTTCTCAACCCCATGGTCACAAATTTAGTCTATCTGTTCTATCATGATTTTGTGAATGGCGTTGAAAAATTATAGTTCATTGACTGTAAATGTAGAGTCGCTAAACTTGATTTATAGCCAAGGCCGAGTTTTGTCTTCCTCCTGTAGTTGTGCTCACTTGTATGCCATTTCACCTACAAACAAGGGAATTTTTTTTTTTTTTTACATAAACATGATTAGCTAAAGAGTCTGTGTCTCATTTTCCTCGTATTTCTTTGTATTACACAAAATATGTATGTATTAAGCTACGTATTAAGTAAAATAGCTGCACCCCTTAGCGTTGGTCGCAATTGCAAGGACACAAAGGCCTTGTAAAGCCAATCACTGCAGCTTCAATAACATGGATGTTGGAATTCACTCCTCATGCCCTGATCATTCCTGTGAATCGTTGTTTACATCATATTGAGTTCCTTAGAAGGCCTGCCAACATTTGATGTGTTCAATTACTCCAACTGTAATTAACTTAACAACACTGGCCAGATGGGTTCCATATAATCTAAACAACGGGATTTCACTCAATAGATGTACCACTTGGAAAATAGTTTATTTTCTAGATTTATAAGGAATCTGCCTTGCCTTTAAGCAAACTTCATGTTCTCTTTGAAAAGACAAGAAATGGCATTTACTGTACTTGGTTATAATGTTGTTGTCAGCAGTTCCACTTACTTTGAGCTGTTGAATCTGGGTTTGATTCCTGGTCTGACTATGTATTATCATCTTAGTACTTTGCAGGTAGGTGTGTACCGTACTCCTGGTGTGTACCCTGGTTTAGAATAGGTACACCATATCCCTGCGTGTCGTAAGAGGCGACTAAGAGGGTTGGCGTCAGGAAGGGCATCCGGCCATGAAAACATTGCCTCAAAAAGAGAACCATGACAATTACAACTACATATGGGCAGGGTACAACCCGAAGTGGAGATCGGTTTCTGAGGTTTGGGACATGGAATGTAGGGACAATGACGGGGAGATCAGGAGAAGTGGTGGAAGTATTGGTCAGAAGAAAAGTGGACATATGTTGTGTGCAAGAGACGAGATGGAAGGGAAGTGGTGTGAGAATGGTGAAGGGTAGGCAGGGACAGAAATACAAGTTTGTGTGGCAAGGGTGCCCGGAGGGCGTGAATGGTGTTGGTGTCCTGTTTTCTGAGGAGTTTGTAGACAGTGTGGTGAGTATGACTAGAGTGAGTGATAGGTTGATGATGGTGAAAATGATGATTGGAAAGCTCTTGGTAAACGTCATCTTGGGATATGCTCCACAGTTTGGTCGGAGCGATGAAGAGAAGGACAAGTTCTGGTGTATGATATAGAAGCTGATGGAAAACGTGAAAGATGAGGAAGTTGTTGTGGTAGGAGGAGATCTAAATGGACATGTGGGAAGGAGTATGGACGGTTTTGAGGGAGTTCATGGGGGTTACGGATATGGTGTGAGAAAGGGAGAAGGTGAAAGGATTTTGGAGTTTGTTGATGGAGCTGATTTGTTGATTTGTAATACTCAGTTCCAGAAAGAGGATAATGAGCTTGTTACATACACGTCAGGTGGGTCGACGACAACCGTTGACTACCTGATGGTGCGTAGGCGAGATAGGGGGCACCTCCGGGACACAAAGGTGATCCCGGGGGAGGAGGCTGTTTCACAGCACCACTTGGTTGCCTGCGACATAAGGGTGAAAGTTGTGAGGAGAGCTCGGCGGGTGAAGTACCAACCGAGAATGAAGGTGTGGAGGTTGAAAGAGGTGACAGTAAGGGGGGCATTAAAAGAGAGGCTGAGTAGGGTAGAGGATGATGTGTTTGAGCTTGAAAGTGGTTGGATGTCAATGAAAGATAGTCTGTTGGGAGCCGTTGGTGAGTTATGTGGATGGACAAAAGGACCACCGAGGCACTCGGAAACATGGTGGTGGGATTATGAAGTTGGAAAGAGGATTGACGAGAAGAGGAAGAAGTTCAAGGAGTGGCAGAAGGCGAAGGGTATGGGAGCAGAAAAAGCAGAGCATGAAAGTTATAAGGCAGCCAAGAAGGCTGCAAAGAAAGAGGTAGCAAAGGCGCAGGAGGCATGTAGGAAAATGTTCGGAGAATGCTTGGATTCGGAAGAGGGTCAGAGAGCGGTATTCAGGATTGCAAAGCAGATAGCGAAAGAGAGGTGTGATGTGATGGGGGTGAGTTGCTTGAAGGATGAAGTGGGACAAATCGTTGTGGACCCAGATGGAATTAAAGGAAGATGGAAAAGATATATGGAAATGCTGTTGAATACAGAGAATGAATGGGATGGCAACATAGAGAGTAACCCAGTTTTAGGACCGGCAGAGAAGATAACTGAGAAGGAGGTTGAGGAAGCGATAAAAGTAATGAAGAGTAAAAAAGCGGGAGGGCCGACGGGAGTTGTGGGAGATATGTTGAAGGCAGCAGGAAGTTGGGGTGTGAAGAGAATGACAGAGATCTGTAATCTGGTGGTGAAAGAAGGCCGCATTCCAGTGGATTGGGAACTGAGTAACCTCATCCCTCTATACAAGGGGAAAGGTGACCCTCTGGAGTGTGGCTCCTACCGAGCGAGAAAGTTATTGGAGCATGGAATGAAGGTATTGGAAAGGGTGTTGGAGAGGAGGATAAGGAAGAAGGTGAAGATCGACAAAATGCAGTTTGGATTTATGCCAGGAAGAGGAACGATAGACGCGCTCTTTATTGTGAGGCAGTTGCAGGAGAAGTACAGGGAGAGGAGGAAGAAGTTGTTTCTTGGGTTGGTTGATGTGGAGAAAGCATTCAATAGGGTTCCATGCGAAGTATTGACATGGGCAATGAGGAAGTTAGGAGTGGAGGAATGGTTGATCAGAGTAGTTATGGCAATGTACAAAAGAGCGCGCACAGCTGTAAGGATGAAGGACGGGAACAGTGGTGAATTTGAGGTGAAGGTGGGAGTGCAGTGTGCGGAGTATCGTTGAGAGAGAGGAAGACAAATAATGAATTGCGAAAGATGATGGGAATAGAGCCTGTGATTGATGCTGTGAAGAGGAACAGGTTGAGATGGTTTGGTCATGTGTTGAGGAAGGATGAAAGTGACTGGTTGAGAAGAGTGATGGAAATGAATGTAGAAGGAAGTAGATGACGGGGAAGACCGAGAAAGACTTGGCTAAAGATGGTGGAAGAAGAAATGCGGGCAAGGGGGTTAACAAGGAGAGATGCAGAAAATAGGGCAAGATGGAGAAGATTTTAATGGGGACCGCAAGGCTAACCCCCGCTCCAGCAGGGAAAATGGCCTTAAAATGCATGTTGTTGTTTGTTGTTGTACTTTGCAGGTAGGGAGCTGTATCGTCTTTTGAAGTGGATATTAAAAGAATACTGGGGATTCCATTTTTGATTATTTTCAAACATTATCGCACTATACAGGAATGCATTACAGATTAATTTTTTAAACAGATTTGGGGTATAATAAAGTAAGCAAGAACTAACTAAAATTATAAGCATTGATTTTAACGTGGTCAGCCGAAATAAGAACAACATTTCAGTACATATTGCAAGCCGCTTAAAAATACAGATACCACTATAGGCAGATGCATTGTCTTTGGTTGTAGGGTTAATTGAGGGAAAACTAAACATGGAGTCAATTGTTGATATTGTTGTAAATATTAATGTTACAATTCTAATGCTTACTAATTAGAAATTGCAATGGTGAGGTCTTCTACCTTTATATCCATTAAATCAACGAGTGCATTCCACAAAATATCTTCGTCAGAGCATATGATCAATAACCTTGGGTGTTCAAATATATGTACAGTGCATTCATAAAGTATTCAGACCCCTTCACTTTTTTCACATTTTGTGATGTTGCAGCCTTATGCTGAAATCGTTTAAATTCATTTTTCCCCTCATCAATCTACACTCAATACCCCATAATGACAAAGAGAAAACAGGCTTTTAGAAAGTTTTGCAAATTTATTAAAAAGAATTTTTTTTGTAGGCTTCCCCCAAATCTGTACCTCGACACAATCCTGTCTGAGCTCTGCCGGCAGTTCCTTCGACCTCATTGCTTGGTTTTTGCTCTGATATGCATTGTCAGCTGTGAGACCTTATATAGACAGGTGTGTGCCTTTCCAAATAATGTCCAATCAATTGAATTTACCACAGGTGGACTCCAATCAAGGTGTAGAAACATCTCAAAGATGATCAAGAGAAATGGGAGGCACCTGAGCTAAATTTCAGGTGTCATAGCAAAGGGTATGAATACTTATGTCAACGTGATATTTCAGTTTTTTCTTTTTAAAAAATTTGTGAAACTTTCTAAAATCCTGCTTTCTCTTTGTCATTATGGGGGTATTGAGTGTAGATTGATGAGGGAAAAAATGAATTTAAACGATTTCAGCATAAGGCTGCAACATAACAAAATGTGAAAAAAGTGAAGGGCTGTGAATGCACTGTATATATATATATGTATATATATATATATATATATATATATATATATATATATATATATATATATATATATATATATATATATATATAGAGAGAGAGAGAGAGACACACAGAGAGAGACACACAGAGACAGACACACAGAGAGACAGACACACGGGCTTTATTGACGACAAGCAAAGTGCCTGCTCTTATGGACGGGAGGAAGAGGAAGCAGGACTTGGAGTATGTGTTTACTCTACAGGGTGTTCCAATAAGCCCTGGCAAACTTTCGTTGTAAATATATTTGGTATCACAAATGATACAACAATACCTTTTCTTTTATATGATACAGATACTCATAAAGCTTTATTTATTTTTAGGTCTGGTGGTTTAAAATGTGGTGGTAAAAGAAAATGGCGACTCCACAGGAGAAAGCTCAATGCGTCGAATGGTTCATCGAGACGACATCCGATACGCAAGTTCAGCGTAATTTCCTTACACAGAATGGAAGGAATTCGCCATCGCGGACTAGTATCAGAGAGTGGTACAAGAGGTTTAAAGAGACTTGAAGTTGTCAAAAACAGAAAAGTACCGGTTGATCAAGCACAAGTGCAGCAGACGTTGAACGAGTGCGTGAATCATTTCAACAAAGTCCCAGAAAATCAATCCGATGCACATCCAGAGAACTGGGACTATCAACCACCACTGTACACAGGATTTTACATAAAAGACTGAAGCTTTATGCCTATATGGGGCAGATTCTGCAGGAACTTAAACAAAATGATGGACCCAAACGATGATGAAAATAGAGGATGATAGTGTTTGCCTTGGAAATAGAGGATGATGAAAATTACTTGAAAAGGTCATGTTCACAGGGGAAGGTCAACCGATACAATGGTTGGCCCTGATCGGTGGCCCTGAAAACCCCCACGTGGTCATTGAACACATACATGACAGTCCAAAGGTCAATGTGTGGTGTGGCCTTCTCCATGACTGCTTGGTGGGTCCGTTTTTCTTTGCGGAGGATAGAGTGACCTCAACAATTTACATGAACATGTTGGAAGGATTTGCCTTCCCACAGATTGAAGACCTGCAACCTGATATCATTTTTCAACAGGGACGGCACTCCCCCTCATTGGGCCTTTGTCGTTCCAGTCGTCCTGAATGAAAAAATTCCAGGTTGCTGGATTGGCCGAGATGGACCAACTGCCTGGCCCCCACGATCAGCAGACATAACACCCTGGATTTCTTTTCTGTGGGGGTTTCTCAAAGATGGTGTTTACAACACCAAGATGGCAAACCCGCAGGATTTTCATTCTCAGGTTCAGCTGCATGTGCACTGGTGGACGCAAGCTATTTGGGCAGTTCATAAATTAACAGTCCACTGTGTCGATCGCTGAGGCCGATCTTCACATGGCCGTAACACCGATTGGCTCAAAATCCTTTCAACTATCACTTTGGCAGTTTTAAAATGAAGGGAATATGTATGGGGAGTGCAATGCGATTGTGAATATGACAGCTCCGAGGTGTCTTTGCCTTCGCACCAACATGGTGGCTGTAAGATTGAAATCTGTCTTCAAGCTCCGTCCTCACTCAAAGTCCTTAACCAGATATACCACCCTTCTTCCCCTTTATTCCCATTCTTCAAAGAAAACGAGCAAATTGTTATATCGCCATTACATGTATATTCATTACCTCATGTCATTGGTGAGTTCACGGAAAATGCGATCAACACAGGTCTGTTTGTCTGTTTGTCTGTTTGTTTGTTTGTTTGATTGTTTATGTTCATAAGAGCAGAGTTCAAAGTTCTTCCACCTCCTCCCGTCCGTCAAGACAGGCTCTTTATAATAATAAAAAACAATTTTTATCGTATAAAAGTTGCGGTGGTCGAGTGATTAAAGTCACTGACTCGTAAGCTAGTGGATGAGGTTAGATCCCAAACAATGTCAAGTTTGAAATTTCTTTCTTTTTGGGTGCGTAAAAGCATTTCACACGGACATGGCTCCTTTAATATATATGTTTTCGATGACGATTTTCATTGTTTTGCTGCAGTTGTTTCATCATGAAAAAGCTCAAACATGTATTCCTGACAATTCGATGCCATATTGCAAGTGAATTGTCTCTGTGTGGGTGCAATCCAGTTCATCATTGTTCATGATGTAGTGATGCAATATTTGCTGTTAAAATCTCGCACATTATTAAAAAAAAATAGGCAAAATAAGAAGTGCTCTCATGATCTTAGTAGCTATATTGAATGCAGGTCAGTTTTTATTCAAAGCTTTAACCCGTTGTACCTCTTTAAACCAACTGTCTCATCTGCTAGCACTTGTCTGTCGACAATGGAGGTTCATGGGCAACTTTTTTTTTAGTTTACAGAGTCAAGGCTCGTGGAAGAGCTTGAACACTGAATGGATTAGGACAGAACGAAACAAAAGGAAATATCTGAAAGTGGCCTTCTATTTTTTTTTTAACTAGTAGGCCATTGTGTGCCAGTAACCTGGCGAAGCTATAAATTCCTGCCATAATCTGTAAGGGTACCGCATTGGTAGCGGTCACACATCAGTATTTATTGAATTCTTCTTTAAATTATTGTCGGATATACATCCGCTACATAAGGCAAGAATTGCTCTTGTTGCAGACGATGCAGGGAAAAAGCCTCTGCTTGTCATTGATGTTTATTCATGCATCTCAGCCAGACCATGAGGCACAGTAGCAAAATTGGCAAATGAAAAGCACCATTCCTGACTATAAACCTTGAAGTAGAAGTGGCAATAACTGGATTGCAAAGACCTAAAAAAAAATGGTGTTTATAAATCCTCCACAACCTTGGAAGTGTTGTCTATCAGCCGATGATCCCCTTGCCGATGGTCACATGGCAAAGATCCTAAGGATTTCCAACTGAAACCCGTGGCCTCAATATAACTCTGCAGGCAAAAATAGCCACATTGTCTTCTTCCTTGGGCAAAACTTTTGAGTTGAGCCAAGAAAAACATGCTGACGATAGGTTTCCAAATCCTGCTACTTTCTTGTTTCTGTTGTTCAGCAATATTATTTAGTAACTTTTTTTTGCTGTTTTAACTTTTTATCTCTTGGGGAGAATTCTGGGTCTCATGCGCACTGTATCTCTGAGAACTTTGTCCAAAAGTTTTACTTTTTTAACTTTCAAGTATTCAAGTCTTTCTTCGTTATTCAGGTACGTTTATTTAGAAATGCAATTTATTTAAACTTTCAGCTGCTGGTTTATCTTGCAACAAAACAAGTACATCCATTCAATTGTTATACGATCTCTGAAAACATTTGGAAGTACTTTTTTATGAGCAGCAGTTGAGTGTTAACAGAAGCTGATTATTTGAGGTTGTTGATTTGAGGTTATTGTTTTTGAAGCCTTACAGGATAGGACAACATTGTTGGCCCGTTTTGTGTTCCAATTTAAACACTTTGTCAGGATGCTCAGATCCCAGATTTACAATCCCATGTTGATTTGTGAATTGTCTTCTAATATTACATGTAAAAGCTTACTGACATATTCTTATGTCTTTGAGCATAATGTGATCTGTACAAGATTCTCCACCAGCCTTACAGAACTGCTAAACATTATTACCGGTAAACAGATATTGTAAGGTTAATCTGAACACTGATAGAATGGATTCACTGGCAGCATGTCAGTCAAACTTTTGTGCACTGGAAATCATGATCCATATTTCGTAGAGGAAATTAAATATTTTTTGTGGGACAAGTGAAATGCACTCGAGAATTTGAAAGATTAATAGCAGAAACAAAATGATAAATCTCCTGCTGTTACAGTACATCTTTTTGGTTGAGCGAGAGAAGGAGGCCTCTTAGTGGGGTCACTTTTCTGGGACCCCGTGACTATTTTGCGGAGAACTAAGCTTGAAGGTGGATTTGGGTACTTTAAGACATTACCTTTAAAATGAGCTCCCATGTCCCTCGCGAAATGATGGGGAACTCCCGCTAGGGGGCATTTTCCAAGATGGCCACCAGTAACATATACCTAATATCGGTTTGGCCTACAATTTCCTATAAAAAAATATTTATAAAATCTATTCTGGGGTTTTGTTATATTCTAAATCCATAAATCATACTTATAAGTTATAACACATAGAGAAACTCATAAATACTCATATTGTTGATTTATTTTATCTCAAATGACCCAGAAAACAACAAAATTGCTGCCGCAAGATACAAATTATTTGTCATTTCTTGTGGTTACTTGATGTTTCTAAGATTTTCATCCAGATATTTACTCGGTGGGTTTCTGAAATGGACGAATGCCGCAGTGTCCTGACCAATCTCCATCGCTTTTAACTGAATATAGAACATCCAAAATGCTCTTTGCATGGGTTAAGGCTTGTCTGCATGTATGCCTACCAAGCTATACTGCAATGTAATACTATTTCCTTATATAAGTAAATTAATCGATTATTTTTTCGACGTAGATCAAAGGACAACTTGATGAAATAGTCACTTCTGTCCATAATGGATTGTTTATTCATCTATTGACATCAGCAACTCCTGGAGCTTCTATACCGAACACGCTTATTTCAGACCACCACAGTCCACATGGTCAGTCCGCCAGTTTCCGTTGTCTGGAGCGGTACTTATTCGTCAGTTGTCTCATCGTCACTATCATCAGAACGAGTTGAAGAATCAGAATCTGTTCCACTATCGTCGTCTTCTCTCTCCATGACGCTCTGTTCATCCCGCATAATAAGGGAAAGATCCCCGGGCATCATGGGTTTGGAGTGGATTACAGGCACGAGCATGCCGGACGCATCTTTACTCCATCCATGTCCTAATAGCGTAGGAGGGGAATCAGGCTTGCTGTAGTTTTGAAAAACCCAAACTTGATAATTGGCCCTTGCAATATGGAAACTGAGAGTCCGAGTCTGGTGGAAGTCTGGATGTCACCTTTTTCTTCATCTTGTTCCATTTCACAGCACGTGCTTGTCCCAGGGAATCTGCGTGATTGTCCCCGTATATATAGCGAAGGGTGAACATCTCCAGATCCCGAACATTGTTCTCATTCATCGAAATGTCACTGCCAAGTTGGGAGAGGATGGCTCGGGATCCGGAGGAACTTGTCCCAGCGGTGAAGACTGATGTCTTCCCGTGGCCATAAAACCCAGACACACAATCGGCCCAGCATACTTGTCCCAGCATGCTTTATGATAACGGATCTCTTGAGCACAAAAATCATCACAATCGGCGATGAATGTTGTAATTCTTGTTCGCATAGAATTGTCTTCGAGATGTGTGGTGGAAGCTTTAAACTGGTCCCAAGCCTGTTTCTGTGGAAGATAAGAAGATAAAAAAGCCAAGGATATAGATGACCCAACTCAAATACACTCAAATAATCAAATACTCAAATACTAATAAATTAATAATTAACAAGTACACATACATTCAAAGTACACCGCCCCATGCCAAATAATTAAATATGCTGCAGCGCGGCATTGCCGGGGCGCCTCCGGCGCCCGGCAATACCGCAGTGCAGCTCATAGAGGCTGCATTGGGAGGGAGAGGTGTACACTAATTGATTGATTAATTGTATAATTAAAATCAATAAAAGATTATCACAAAATATTTTCTTAATCAATTGGCTAATACCATAACAAAACCACTCGTGCTTCATCCGAAGATGTATCTTTTAGAAATTTAATCAAATAAGTCATTAATAAAAAATTAAATAATTAATTGATTAATCAATAAGTAATTCATCGATTAATCAATAAATAATGAATCGATTAAATGATGAATCAATTAATCAAAAATATCCTTGATAGCCACATCACTTGGTCACTGTCATGTCCAAATATTAGCTTCCCAGCTCAAAAGGTGCCTGAGATATTGGCCAAATGAGAAAGAAAATAAATAAATGATTAATAATGAAAATAAATAAATAAGAATCATTAAAAAATTAAATTATCAATCAATTCGGTCACAGAACACATAAACCACCACCATTTCATCAGAATCTGTAACTGGGGTAAAAAAAAAAATTTTTGTAATTAATCGAATACTTAAATAATTAATCGATACATTGATTAATTGATGAATCAATAAATCAAAAATATCCTTGATAGCCACATCACCTGGTCACTCAAGTCCAAATATTAGCTTCTGAGCTCAAAAGGTGCCTGAGATATTGGCCAAATGAGAAAGAAGATAAATAAATGATTAATAATGAAAATAAATAAATAATAATCATTAAAAAATTAAATTATTAATCAATTCGGTCAGAGAACACATAAACCACCACCATTTCATCAGAATCTGTAACTTTAAAAAAAAAAAAAATTGTCATTAATCAAATAATTAAATAATTAATCGATTAATTGATTAATTGATTAATTAATAAATCAAAAATAGCCTTTGCAGCCAAATCACCTGGTCATTGGCATGTCCAAATATCAGCTTCCTAACTCAAAAGGTGCCTGAGTTAATGGTCAGAAGAGAAAGGAAATTTGATTAATTAAATAAGTACTTAATTAATCGCTAATAATTAAATAACTCGTCAATTAATTGATTAATCAAAAAACAAAAAATACCGTTTTTGACAAAGGACTTGCTCACTATTGTGCCGAAATTTCAGCTTCCTAGCTCAAAGGATGGCTGAGATATCGCCCGGACAAACAAACAAGAAAGAAAGAAAGCAAGAAAACAAACAACCAGAGTGAAAACTGAGTACTCTCTTTCAGCGTGCGTCACTGCCGAGCCCCCTTCGGTGCCTAGCAATGACGATTTGCAATGCCTGGAGATGGCAGAGGAAAGGAGCGGTGTACAATAAATATTAATACACAAATTAATACTCAATACTCAAATTCACTTAAACCAAAAAGAAGTTCAACGTATGTGAATTGAAGGCTTGATTCTTCACCTGAGTCAATAAAAAGAGTCGCCCTTTTGGTCTGCTAGGGTGTCGGCTATCAGCAGACTGGAAACACCAAACACAGACATCCTTCTGGTGTATAGTCCCCGTTTTGCCTCGCGTTATCCTGCTAGGTCCAGCCTCCGGTTCTGTCACATCTGGTTGATCTTGAAGTTCCTCATGCTCTCTCGCTTTCTGTTTTCGTCTCTTGGCTTGTATTGCGCAATTGCTCGGCCGGAATAAATTTTAATTTTACATGCCGTGTGCATCAACTGTCCCTTCGGTCCGGCAGACCAGTCAACGTTATCAAATCAGTTTGCAAAGGGATCAAGAGTAACCCAGTCTTGTGCCTTCACTCTTAGATTCTCCCCTGCCGTCAACTCCTTCAACTCCAGAATATCGTCATCTTTAATTTCCTGCTCACACAATATACAGTTGGGTAGGTATTGTACACCGCTCCTTTCCTATGCCATCTCCAGGCATTGCAAATCGTCATTGCCGGGCACCAAAGGGGGCTCGACAGTGACGCACGCTGAAAGAGAGTACTCAGTTTTCACTCTGGTTTCTTGTTGTACACCGCTCCTTTCCTATGCCACCTCCAGGCATTGCAAATCGTCATTGCCGGGCACCGAAGGGGGCTCGGCAGTGACGCACGCTGAAAGAGAGTACTCAGTTTTCACTCTGGTTTCTTGTTTGTTTTCTTGGTTGTCCGGACGATATCTCAGCCATCCTTTGAGCTAGGAAGCTGAAATTTCGGCACAGTAGTGAGCAAGTCCTTTGTCAAATACGGTATTTTTTGTTTTTTGAATAATCAATTAATTGAGGAGTTATTTAATTATTAGCGTTTAATTAAGTACTTATTTAATTAATTAAATTTCATTTATCTTCTGACCATTATTAACTCAGGCACCTTTTGAGTTAGGAAGCTGATATTTGGACATGCCAATGACCAGGTGATTTGGCTGCAAAGGATATTTTTGATTTATTAATTAATCAATTAATCGATTAATTATTTACTTATTCGATGAATGACAAAAAAAATTTTTTTTTTTAAGTTACAGATTCTGATGAAATAGTGGTAGTTTATGTGTTCTCTGACCAAATTGATTAATAATTTAATTTTTTTATGATTATTATTTATTTATTTTCATTATTAATCATTTATTTATTTTCTTTCTCATTTGGCCAATATCTCAGGCACCTTTTGAGCTGGGAAGCTAATATTTGGACATGAGTGACCAAGTGATGTGGCTATCAAGGATATTTTTGATTTATTGATTAATCATTTCATCTATTAAGTATTTATTGATTAATCGATTAATTATTTATTGAGTAATCAATTAATTATTTAATTTTTTATAAATGACTTATTTAATTAAATTTCTAAAAGATACATCTTCGGATGAAGCACTACTGGTTTAGTTATGCGATTAGCCAATTGATTATGAAAATATTTTGTGATAATCTTTTATTGATTTTAATTATACAATTAATCAATCAATTAGTGTACACCTCTCCCTCCCAATGCAGCCTCAATGAGCTGCACTGCGGTATTGCCGGGCGCCGGAGGCGCCCCGGCAATGCCGCGCTGCAGCATATTTAATTATTTGGCATGGGGCGGTGTACTTTGAATGTATGTGTACTTGTTTGTTTTCTTTCTTGTTTGTTTGTTGTACACCGCTCCTTTCCTATGCCATCTCCAGGCATTGCAAATCGTCATTGCTGGGCACCGAAGGGGGCTCGGCAGTGACGCACGCTGAAAGAGAGTACTCAGTTTTCACTCTGGTTGTTGTACACCGCTCCTTTCCTATGCCATCTCCAGGCATTGCAAATCGTCATTGCTGGGCACCGAAGGGGGCTCGGCAGTGACGCACGCTGAAATAGAGTACTCAGTTTTCACTCTGGTTGTTTGTTTGTTTTCTTTCTTTCTTGTTTCCTTGGTTATCCGGACGATATCTCAGCCATCCTTTGAGCTAGGAAGCTGAAATTTCGGCACAATAGTGAGCAAGTCCTTTGTCAAAAACGATATTTTTTTTTTTTGATTAATCAATAAATTGAGGAGTTATTTAATTATTAGCGATTAATTAAGTACTTATTTAATTAATCAAATTTCCTTTCTCTTCTGACCATTAACTCAGGCACCTTTTGAGTTAGGAAGCTGATATTTGGACATGCCAATGACCAGGTGATTTGGCTGCAAAGGATATTTTAGATTTATGAATTAATCAATTAATCGATTAATTATTTAATTATTCGATTAATGACAAAAAAAAATTTTTTTTTAAAGTTACAGATTCTGATGAAATAGTGGTAGTTTATGTGTTCTCTGACCAAATTGATTAAGAATTTAATTTTTTTATGATTATTATTTATTTATTTTCATTATTAATCATTTATTTATTTTCTTTCTCATTTGGCCAATATCTCAGGCACCTTTTGAGCTGGGAAGCTAATATTTGGACATGAGTGACCAAGTGATGTGGCTATCAAGGATATTTTTGATTTATTGATTAATCATTTCATCTATTAATTATTTATTGATTAATCGATTAATTCTTTATTGAGTAATCAATTAATTATTTAATTTTTTATAAATGACTTATTTAATAAAATTTCTAAAAGATACATCTTCGGATGAAGCACTCGTGGTTTAGTTATGCGATTAGCCAATTGATTATGAAAATATTTTGTGATAATCTTTTATTGATTTTAATTATACAATTAATCAATCAATTAGTGCACACCTCTCCCTCCCAATGCAGCCTCAATGAGCTGCACTGCGGTATTGCCGGGCGCCAGAGGCGCCCCGGCAATGCCGCGCTGCAGCATATTTAATTATTTGGCATGGGGCGGTGTACTTTGAATGTATTTGTACTTGTTTTCTTTCTTGTTTGTTTTTCCGGGTGATATCTCAGCCATCCTTTGAGCTAGGAAGCTGAAATTTCGGCACAATCGTGAGCAAGTCCTTTGTCAAAAACGGTATTATTTTTTTTGATTAATCAATAAATTGAGGAGTTATTTAATTATTAGCGATTAATTAAGTACTTATTTAATTAATCAAATTTCCTTTCTCTTCTGACAATTAACTCAGGCACCTTTTGAGTTAGGAAGCTGACATTTGGACATGCCAATGACCAGGTGATTTGGCTGCAAAGGATATTTTTGATTTATTAATTAATCAAGTAATCGATTAATTATTTAATTATTCGATTAATGACAAAAAAATTTTTTTTTTTTAAGTTACAGATTCTGATGAAATAGTGGTAGTTTATTTGTTCTCTGACCAAATTGATTAATAATTTAATTTTTTTATGATTATTATTTATTTATTTTCATTATTAATCATTTATTTATTTTCTTTCTCATTTGGCCAATATCTCAGGCACCTTTTGAGCTGGGAAGCTAATATTTGGACATGAGTGACCAAGTGATGTGGCTATCAAGGATATTTTTGATTTATTGATTAATCATTTCATCTATTAATTATTTATTGATTAATCGATTAATTATTTATTGAGTAATCAATTAATTATTTAATTTTTTTTAAATGACTTATTTAATTAAATTTCTAAAAGATACATCTTCGGATGAAGCACTAGTGGTTTAGTTATGCGATTAGCCAATTGATTATGAAAATATTTTGTGATAATCTTTTATTGATTTTAATTATACAATTAATCAATCAATTAGTGTACACCTCTCCCTCCCAATGCAGCCTCAATGAGCTGCATTGCGGTATTGCCGGGCGCCGGAGGCGCCCCGGCAATGCCGCGCTGCAGCATATTTAATTATTTGGCATGGGGCGGTGTACTTTGAATGTATGTGTACTTGTTTTCTCTTTTGCCCACTCTCCTCTGGCAGCGGTTTCAGCAGTGGCCTCGATCGAAGGGCTTCAGCCATTACACCTGTTCACTGTAATGGAAATTGATACATTCATATGAAAGATTATGACTCCAATAGTTCGATGACGTTATTCCCAGAGGCATTTCTGTTATCTAGATTTGCCTCTAAAATGGCTGCTAGTAGTACTCTGATTCACAAACCTTCAATATCCATAGTTCATACTCACAGCGCCGCGGTATGGGTATTTCTGAGTTCCTTTGTGAGCTATAACACTGATTAAAGGTTTTAGAACACTACAAAACCTGAGTGAACATGTTAAATTAGTTTTGAAGTGAAAAACCTAGGCCAAACCGATATTAGGTATATGTTAATGGTGGCCATCTTGGAAAGCCCCCTAGCGGGAGTTCCCCATTGTTTCACGAGGGACATGGGAGCTCATTTTAAAGGTAATGTCTTAAAGTACCCAAATCCACCTTCAAACTTAGTTCTCTGCAAAATAGTTCCGGGGTCCCAGAAAAGTGACCCCACTATCTGTGGAAGTTCCTCATTAATCGCGACAAATAATATTATAAACAATCTCATTTTGGACAGTCATTTATGCCTCCGTTGACGAAGTCACCGGAGGGAGGCATTATGTTTTCAGGTTGTCCGTCCGTCCGTGATAGGTTTTCGTTTCTACGATAACTTGAGAACGGCTGAAGGGATATTAGTCAAACTTGGTGCAGGTATGTATAATGAGGTAAAGATGAACTGATACGATTTTGGGGTCACGAGGTCAAAGGTCAGAGGTCATGTTAGGTAAAAATCCTGTTACCGTGATAACTTGTGAACCAGTGATGGGATTCTGACCAAATTTGGTACAATTATGTAGAATGATGTAAAGATGAACTGATTAGATTTTGGGGGCAATGTGTCAAAGGCTAAAGTCTGTAATATGTCTATAACTTGAGAATGGCTGAAGTTATACAATTCAAACTTGGTACAGGTATGT
Source organism: Myxine glutinosa (assembly GCF_964187855.1). NCBI lineage: Eukaryota > Metazoa > Chordata > Myxini > Myxiniformes > Myxinidae > Myxine > Myxine glutinosa. Next base: position 133,505,177 of record NC_136261.1, read on the forward strand.
ATAATGATGTAAAGATTAACCTATTATAATTTGGGGGCAAAGGTCAAAGTCTGTAATAGGTCTATAACTTGAGAACGCCTGAAGTTATCTAATTAAAACTTGGTACAGATATGTATAATGATGTAAACATGAACTGATAATTTTTGGGGTTAAGAGTTGAAAGGTCAGAGGTCATGTCAGGTAAAATGTGATAACTTGAGAACAGCTGAATGGATTTAAATCAAACTTGGTACAAGTATTATAATGATGTAATAATGTTGGTGGAGGCATATCGGTCAACGTCGTGACGTCGAAGAGTGTCGGTCTGGTTTTATAAAGAATATTAACTAATTGCTGTTTCATAATCAGGATAACTATAGTGTCAAAAGGATCCCCTTATTTGTTACTGCTGCTTAATGAATGTGAGGATAGCTCGGTTAGCAGCATCTTTACCTTTCTGCTATCTTGCTCCGGGTTTATTGATTGATTCAAATCAGGCTGAAATAATGTTTCAGGAATAATTGCACTATTGTGCAGCATAACAACAACAAAAAAATATTATGTGATCTTTTCTGAGAGTTGGCCTCCAGGCCAATATCATGGCAATGTAGATACTTCCAATGTTGTTTAATTTAGAGGTGGATACGAAGTACAAATTTATTAATTGCATCTATATTTTGAGATTAAAGCGTGGCGTTACGCGCGCTGCTTGTGAGCAAGGAGGAAGCGGACAAGCGGTAACATATAAACGTCTTTATTGTAAGACTACACTGTAACACTGAACTCCTCCGGGCTGGTCGCCCGGTGTATAGCATGAGGCCACGCCTACCCCTCGGGCGTGGCCACCGCCCACTTGGTGCGTGGAATGATGTCACCACGCCAGTGGGCTTTTGTGTCCGCCACACGCGCCCCCCCAGAATTCCCGCGCACCTGGAGGGCCAGTTTGTGGGGCAGTCGAATGACCCGGCCGAAGCGCCCCCTGGCGATCGGCGGCGTCCGGGGTGCAGGGATACCAGGTGGGATGCCCCTGGGATGGGTGCAGGACCGGGGGGTGCCGTGGCGGCGGGGCTGGGCGGTGCCGGGGGTCCGCCCGCAGGAGGGCGGCCCCGACGTGGGGGTCGGGCCACTGGCGGTGGATGGTCCACATCGAGGTGGGCCGGCTTGAGGCGGTCTACCGAAACGCGGTCAGGAGTACCGCCGATGTCCAGGGTGAAGTGCTTCGCCCCGGTCTCCAGCACGCGGAAAGGCCCGTCGTACGGGGGCCGCAGTGGTGTCCGATGGGCATCGTGGCGGACGAAGACGTACTCCGCCGTGCGAAGCTCCGGGGCGACGTGCGTCGGTGGGTGCCCGTGGCATGCCGTTGGCACCGGGGCGAACCTCTGGGCGGTCTCTTGCAGAGCGGAGCGCTGCTGTGCCGCGGACCATGGTGCCGTGGAGTCGGGGAGGAACTCGCCCGGCACCCGCAGCGGTTGCCCGAAGACCAACTCCGCCGCGGATGCGCGCAGGTCCTCCTTGGGCGCCGTCCGGAGGCCCAGCAGGACCCAGGGGAGCCTGTCGACCCAGCCGCCGTCGCGGAGGGTGGCCCGGAGCGCGGCCTTCAATGAGCGGTGAAATCGCTCACACAGGCCGTTAGCCTGGGGGTGGTAGGCCGTGGTTCGGTGCAGCCGGACCCCGAGCCCCTGCGCAACCGCCCCCCAGAGCTCCGAGGTGAACTGGGGGCCGCGGTCGGATGAGATGTCTGAGGGGGCGCCGAACCGGGCGACCCAGGTGGCGATGAAAGCCTGCGCGACATCGGCCGCCGTTGTCGACGCCAAGGGCACGGCCTCCGGCCACCGGGTGGTGCGGTCCACCATGGTGAGGACGTGGGTGAAACCCCGCGAGGGGGGCAGAGGTCCCACCAGGTCCACGTGGACGTGGTCAAACCGGCGTTCCGGCACCGTGAACGGGGCCAACGGGGCCTGGGTGTGCCGGTGCACCTTGGCGCGCTGGCACGCGAGGCATGTCCTGGCCCAGCCGCGGACGGCCTTCCGGAGGCCATGCCAGACGAACTTGTCGGCGATCAGCCTTTGGGAGGCCCTCGCGCCCGGGTGGGACAGGCCGTGGATGGCGTCAAACACCTGGCGCTGCCAGCCCGCGGGCACAATGGGGCGAGGACGCCCGAGGGAGACGTCGCACAAGAGGGCCGCGCCCGCGCCATCGAACGGCACCTCGGTGACGCGGAGGCCCGTGACGGCGGTCCGCAAGGCCTGGACGTCGGGGTCAGCGGCCTGGTCCGCTGCCATCCGGGCATAGTCGATGCCGAGGTGGACTGCGTGGGCGACGGCCCGGGAAAGGCAATCCGCAACCGGGTTGTCCTTCCCCGCGACGTGCTGGATGTCCGTCGTGTACTCGGACACGGCCGAGAGGTGACGCTGCTGCCGGGCCGACCACGGCTCGGTGACCTTGCCCATCGCGAAGATCAGCGGCTTGTGGTCGACGAAGGCAGTGAACGCCCGGCCCTCGAGCAGATGGCGGAAGTGCCTGACCGCCAAGTGAAGTCCGAGCAACTCGCGGTCGAAGGTACTGTAACGGCGTTCGGGCGGGCGAAGCTGCCGGCTAAAGAACGCCAGCGGTTGCCAAGCTCCACGCACCCATTGCTCGTGCACCGCGCCCACCGCGTAGTCCGAGGCATCGGTGGTGAGGGCGATCGGTGCATCGGGCGCCGGGTGCGCGAGCATGGTGGCGTTAGCCAAGGCGAGCTTCGCGCCCGTGAACGCCGTGTCCATTTGCTCGGTCCAGGTAACGTCGCCTTTGCCCGGCTTACCTCGGAGAGCTTCGTGCAGGCGGCGCAGGAGCTGGGCGATACGGGGCAGGAACCGATGGTAAAAGTTCACCATGCCCAGGAACTCCTGCAGCCCTCTGATCGTGCGGGGGCGCGGAAACCCCTTCACCGCCTCCACCTTGGCCGGCAGGGGGACGGCTCCGTGCCTGGTGACACGGTGCCCCAGAAAATCGATTGTGGCGGCGCCGAACCGGCACTTTGCGGGGTTCACAATCAGGCCATGCTGGCCCAGGCGTTCGAAGAGCGTGCGGAGGTGGCGTAGGTGCTCTTCGCGGGACGCGCTGGCGACGAGGATATCGTCCAGGTAGACGTAGACAAAATCCAAGTCGCGCAGGACGCTGTCCATCAGTCGCTGGAACGCCTGAGCCGCATTCTTCAGACCGAAGGGCATGCGCAGGAACTCGAAGAGTCCGAATGGCGTGATGACCGCCGTCTTCGGGACGTCCTCCGGCCTGACGGGGACCTGATGGTAGCCGCGTATGAGGTCCACCTTCGAGAAGAAGGACCTGCCCGCCAAACGGGCGGAAAAGTCCTGAATGTGGGGGACGGGGTAGCGGTCGGGAGTCGTGGCGTCATTGAGACGGCGATAGTCCCCGCACGGTCGCCACCCCCCGCCGGGCTTCGGCACGATGTGCAGCGGCGACGCCCAAGTGCTCTCTGAGCGCCGAACGATGCTGAGTCGCTCCAGGGTAGCGAACGCCGCTTTTGCCACCGCCAGCTTCGTCGGCTCGAGGCGGCGTGCCCGGGCGTAGACCGGTGGCCCGACGGTGGGGATGTGATGGGCCACCCCGTGCTTGACGGCCCCCGCCGAGAAGGTGGGCCGCGTGAGGGCCGGGAAGCCGGCGAGGAGGCGGGTGAATGCGTCCGCTGCCGGAAGCGTACAGACCAACGTGGCCGGAACCGAATCGTTCGGCAAGCCGCTTGGCAAGCCGCTCGTTGAGCTGGGCAACGCACATGCGAGCGAGCTGAACGTCTCGGCCTGGACAAGCCGTCTGCGCTTGACGTCGACCAGGAGCCCATTAGCGCACAGGAAGTCCGCGCCAAGCAGTGCCATGGGCACGTCGGCGGTGACGAACGTCCATCGGAAAACCTGCCCTCCAAACCGCAGAGAGAGGCAGCGTTTTCCGTACGTACGGATGGGCGTCCCGTTCGCGGCAAGCAGCGCGGGGCCCCCACCCGCGGCGTGCTTGTCTGACGTGCCGGCGGGAATGACACTCACCTGTGCTCCCGTGTCGCACAGGTAACGGCGCCCGGAGAAGGTGTCCGTTATGAACAGCAGGCTGCTCGAACGGCCGGCGCTCATCGCCACAATTGAGCGCCGGCCCGGGCGTTTCCCGACCCGTTGAAGGAGCACGGCGGATGACACCGCCGAGCTTCATGGCCGAACTTGGCGTGGAACCAGCACGAGGTGGTGGAGCTGGAGGAGCGCGGCTGGCTCCGCCAGGCCGGTGGAGTCGACGGGTTTCCCTGCGGTGGCGGTTTTCGCCGCGGCGGTGGGCGGGGCGTGGCGGCGTTCACGAGGTGCGTATCAGCATGCTGTTGAACCTCAGCGTGCTGTAGAAGATGATGCTGTGGAACATCAGCGTCGAAGGCCGTGACGGCCACGCCAACGCTCGCCCGCGTGTCCGAAGCGGCGAAGTACTTGTCCGCCTCGGCCGCCAATGCTCGGGGTTCCGTTAGCCCGGTCCCGGCCAACGCGAGGCGAACCTGCGCTGGAAGTTGGCGACGGAAAAGCGCCCGGAATAGCCCGGAATAGCGAACCGGGGGCTTCGTCGCCCAACAGTGACAGCATATGGTCCATTCGGACCGACGGGCGCGTCTCACCGAGCTCGGGGAGATCCAGGAGGCGATCGGCCCGTGCGTCGTCCGTGAGGCCGAACGTGGCTAGGAGTAGCCGCTTGAGTGCCTCGTACTTGTGGCCGTCCGGTGGGTGGCGAAGGACGGACACAACTCGAGCGGCCGTGCCGGGCCCGAGGGAGGCGACGACATGGCAGTAGCGCAGGTCGTCGTTGGTGAGGCGCCGAAGCTGAAATTGGGCTTCGGCTTGAACGAACCAGACTTCGGCCTGGGCCTCCCAAAATTCGGGAAGTTTAATCGCCATTGCCTTGTCGTTGGCCATTGCAATGGCGTCGTGTTCGGAAGGATCGCTACGGCAGATCCAACGTCGAGGGTCACCAGTAAAGCGCGGCGTTACGCGCGCTGCTTGTGAGCAAGGAGGAAGCGGACAAGCGGTAACATATAAACGTCTTTATTGTAAGACTACACTGTAACACTGAACTCCTCCGGGCTGGTCGCCCGGTGTATAGCATGAGGCCACGCCTACCCCTCGGGCGTGGCCACCGCCCACTTGGTGCGTGGAATGATGTCACCACGCCAGTGGGCTTTTGTGTCCGCCACAAGATTATATATGTGCGTAAAGTAAAATGTCGAGGTTATTTTGAGCAAATGAGAGAGATAATGGAATATGGATATTGAGGGGGATTGTTGGGCCAAATGGCCTCATACATTTTCAACAACTTACATTCTGTTTATTGTTCAAAAGGTCAATATCAAAGCTCGCTAAAGATGGGTTTGAGAGATTTGAATGTCTATTTTCAAAAGATAGCAATTTCTGATCAGGTATATTTGGAAATGTTGTTTCCTTAAAGCTCCCCATAATGCAAATAAATAATTTTATTACACACTATTACATGTTTTGAATTTTATTTTTAAAGTGGGCTTTTAACAGTCTATCTTTTGTCTTTAATGAAAACTTGCATATACAGGTAGTGGACCCAAAAAATGGAAACACCTGGGTAAATGAAGGACACCAGGCAATGGCCTTCACACAGGTGTGCTCCATGTATTAATTAAGCAAATAACATCCCAGCATGCTTAGGGTTATGTAAAAAAAAATGCTGCACAGGCCTGGTTGCCTATAATTATGGCTAGTATGGCTGCAAGAGGAGACTTCCAACACCCCCATCTACGTAGCACGTGTGGTCGTCCAATGGTTTGATGAGCATGACACTGATGTTATGCATGTCATGGCCTTCTCAGTCACCAAATTTGAACCCAATCAAGCATTTGTGGGCTATTTCTGAAACGACGCCTGATATAGTATTTTCCACCTCCATCAAACAGGTGTGAGTTGATTGAATTTCTCATGGAAGAATGGTGCCACATCCCTCCTGCCGAATTCCAGACGCTGGTGGACTCTATGCGACAGCGCATACAAGCCAAACTTGCCACACATGGTGGCCCAATGTCCTATTAAATGACTTTACATTGGTCTTTCCATTTTTTAAATCCACTACCTGTAGGTTGAAATGATATGTAAAGCAAATGCAATACATCATTGCTGGTCTCACTGGTGTGTGTGTGTGTGTGTGTGTGTGTGTGTGTGTGTGTGTGTGTGTGTGTGTGTGTGTGTGTGTGTGTGTGTGTGTGTGTGTGTGTGTGTCTTTAGTACACTCTCGCAGTGCGGCCATGCAGCTGTGGCCATGCTCTACCCATTTTCGTGGCAACACACCTATGTTCCCGTGCTGCCTGTGTCCATGCTGGACATCGCCTGCTCACCTACACCGTTCCTGTTGGGCGTGCTGAGCAATGCATTACCACGCCTTCGGGAACTGCCCCTGGAGGAGGTAACCCTTCCCAAATTAGCGACAATGACTGCACCTGCTGGTATCGCTGGTATCGCTACTGCTGGTATCGGGTTTTTTTTCATTCACACCCTTTAAATATCAAGGATTTCTTTCATATTGTAAATGCAACTGAGAGAGAGGAGGTTAAAGTTGATATTATTGTGTAAAATCATTAATTTTAATGATACTTTAATCAACCACCATATCATATATACAGTGCCTATAAAGGTCTGCATCCCCTTTCAAGCTTTTCACCTTCTGTTGCCTTACAGCCTGGAATTAAAATGCATTAAATAAGACTTTTTCCATCTTTATTAACACATTGTAACCCACAACGTCCAAGTGAAAAACAAATCCAACAAAGTTTCGAAAATTAATTAAAAATACAAAACCAGAATATCTTGGTTGGATATCCCAGCAGATATGTTGGTGAATGTTTGTCATTCAGTTATTCGCCACTGCCACCAGTCATCTGTGATGGTTCACCATGTTGCTTGTGCACACACCAAATATCGACCTTTACTGAGGTGTGTAATGGGTATTTTTTCTTTCTTAAAATGTTTAAATATCTTTTTGAGACACCCTGTGCATATATAATATTGTTACAAAAATGACTTGGTTGGTGAGGTGGTTAATTAGGTAATTATGGCATCATTCATGTTAGGCATTTTGTAGCTCCTGTTTAGAAACTGCCAGGATTGTGCATTTTGAGAGCTCCCTGTCATCACAAACCCCGTAGTATTTAGAGTTTCTTAAATCCTTACCTCCCATGTGGTTGTAAATCCAAAATGGTGCCACCGTGTGTGCTATCTTTGGGACGTTGCGGGGAAATGGCACACTGCGGAGGCATGGTAGGCCCGGCCATGGTAGGCCAGCAAAGGTGGGCCCGGACGGCAGATGACTTCAGGGCCTCATCTATAAAGAGCAGACGCAGAGTGTGAGTGGAGACTGCAAGCTGGAAAATGCCAGAGCAGAGTAAAGGCCAGAAGAGAGCGCCAACCAAGAGTGCAGAGTGCATTTGAGAGTTCCAGGCACATATTTCCAGCCACAACACGAGTGGCAGGGCCACTCTCCTATAAGTCTGATCAGTACAACCAAGCTGTGCCTTCCGCTGCCGCATGGAAAGCTCATATTTTCTCTCCCTCCCCATTTGTCTCCTCTTTTATATCGTGTGTTCTCTGTATGAGCCTGGTGTGATTAAAAACTTAGATTAAGATAGACAATCAGTCTGTGTGTTTAATGCGAAGGGACCCACGCACGTGCCATTGTAACGGCATCATTTTGCTTTTGATTTTATAATTTGCAAATATGTTTGAGCTCTGTTTGATCAAGAGATTTCCGGTACCGGGTTGGGCTAGAAGAGAGACAGGTAAATTGGTCGGTTGCTGTTTAAATAAAATAATTGACTCGGATTCGGAACGTTTTGGACGTCTTTTCACCGTACACTAAACCATCTCCTCCTCCCACATCCCACCCCTTTCTACCCACACACCACTCCCTTTTTCATTTATATTCACTCACACTTGCCTCTCAGCTGTCTAGCCTGGATTTGAATCCTGACCCAGCTATTAACTGTCATGCTGGTGTTTCACAGGCAGGGCTAGACATCACAGGGCTAGACATCAATGTCCATGCTGTCCATCAGATGGATGTTAAACTGGATGTCCCATTTGCCAGCATTAGTTGGTGGATGTTAAATATCTCGCTGTCTTTTGCAAGGAATAGATGAGTTATCGTTGCCACCCTGGCCAAATTCCACATTCCTGCTCCAACCTATGGAGGGCATTGCATCAGCGGCACAGCCACATTCCCATCAATGACGCAACTAGTGGGGTGTATACAAAACTAGCAGGAGTACCCGGCGTTGCCGGGGGTTAGGGGGAAGAGAAAGCAGGAGAGGGAGGGGTGAGGAAGGGAGTGGAAGGGGGAAGGGGAGGTGAGGGGAGAGGGAGGCGTAAGATATACTACATGTACATCTTTCGGGGGGCGGGGGGTGGCTCTGACAGGCCCCTCCGTTTTGGGGGAGGGAAGGAAGGGAAGGGGGAACATTTTCCCTTGCAAAGAATGCTTCATAACCTCAGTGTTGCACAAAACAAACAACAACAGGCATTTTAAGGCCATTTTCCCTGCTACAGCGGGGGTTAGCCTTGCAGGCCCCATGACAATCTTCAGTGTTGCACAGCTAAAAAAAAGGTAATTGTAATACTCACTGCCACAATCATCAGGTGGTGCTACACGGTACACATTTACACAGAGAATTTACGCCCATCTCCCGGTCCCCCACACCTCCGAATGAGGCTGCGGCCACATAGCCTATGTTACCCCCCAGACAAAGTTGTATTTGTATTTGTACCCCGAGTAAAGTATAAAAGTGTTTATAGCTGGTGTACCCGGCATTGCTCAAGCGAAAAAGAAACATTAACAAATTTGAAATGAGGGCAAATGTAATGGAAAAGCAATTACATCCAAATCAGAATCCATCACAAATGTCAAATCTTCATTTTACTTTTCGTTGAATATATGCTGGTGAATGTGCCTTTCATCACGTTTTCTGAGTTAAGTATGATGACGTTCAACGATTAGAAGAAGAAGCCGTATCACAAACTTCAAACACTTCTGGAATTGTTTTATTATTTGTGTTCAAATGTCTGGTGATTGTTTTGTATTTACAGTGCATTCAGAAAGTATTCAGACCCCTTCACTTTTTCACATTTTGTTATGTTGCAGCCTTACGCTGAAATCGTTTAAATTCATTTTTCCCCTCATCAATCTACACTCAACACCCCATAATGTCAAAGAGAAAACAGGATTGTAGAAAGTTTTGCAAATTTATTAAAAAGAAAAAACTGAAATATCACATTGACATAAGTATTCATACCCTTTGCTATGACACTTGAAATTTAGCTCAGGTGCCTCCCATTTCTCTTGATCATCTTTGAGATGTTTCTACACCTTGATTGGAGTCCACCTGTGGTAAATTCAATTGATTGGACACGATTTGGAAAGGCACACACCTGTCTATATAAGCTCTCACAGCTGACAATGCATATCAGAGCAAAAACCAAGCCATGAGGTCAAAGGAACTGCCTGCAGAGCTCAGAGACAGGATTGTGTCGAGGCACAGATCTCGGGAAGCCTACAAAAAAATCTCTGCTGCATTGAAGGTTCCCAAGAGCACAGTGGCCTCCATAATTCTTAAATGGAAGAAGCTTGGAACAACCAGGAATCTTCCTAGAGCTGGCCGCCCGGCCAAACTGAGCAATCGGGGGAGAAGGGCCTTGGTAACAGAGGTGACCAAGAACCCGATGGTCACTCGGGCTGAGCACCAGAGATCCTGCGTGGAGATGGGAGAAACTTCCAGAAGGACAACCATCACTGCAACACTCCACCGATCTGGGCTTTATGGCAGAGTGGACATACGGAAGCCAAACTGTTCAATCTTGGTTTCATCAGACCACAGAATCTTGTTTCTCACAGTCTGAGAGTCCTTTAGGTGCTTTTTTGCAAACTCCAAGCGGGCTTTCATGTGTCTTTCACCGAGGAGAGGCACCGAGGAGAGGATAGACAGGTGTGTACCTTTCCAAATCGTGTCCAATCAATTTAATTTACCACAGGTGGACTCCAATCAAGGTGTAGATACATCTCAAAGATGATCAAGAGAAATGGGAGGCACCTGAGCTAAATTTCAAGTGTCATAGCAAAGGGTATGAATACTTATGTCAATGTGATATTTCAGTTTTTTCTTTTTAATAAATTTGCGAAACTTTCTAAAATCCTGTTTTCTCTTTGTCATTTTGGGGTATTGAGTGTAGATTGATGAGGGAAAAAATGAATTTAAACGATTTCAGCATGAGGCTGCAACATAACAAAATGTGAAAAAAGTGAAGGGGTCTGAATACTTTCTGAATGCACTGTATCTATGTGAATGTGTATTTGTATATAACTGTCATTGATCAAAAACGCTTAGGCACTATAGAGCGATTTTTTTTAAATCCCAAGAAACGAACTTTAAAAAAAAAAATTTGGCCTAAAACACTCCCAGGCTAATGGACCTCTGAAAGTTTGATGAAGATCCGTTCAGCCATCTTTGAGAAAAATGGCGACACACAAACAGACACACAGACCAACGGCTCTCTTATATAATAGCCACCGTTAGAGGCCATTTTTTCCCCGCAAGCAGGGGTTGGCCTTTTTTGGGGACCGTGGTTGTTGTTGTTTTTCGGTCCCCTTTTTGAAGCAATGTTTTACGGCCAGATGCCCTTCCTGCCGCCAACCCTTTTTGTCGCCTTTTACGACAAACAGGGAATTAATCTCTTATGTAGTAGATTAATTAATTTATATTAGCTGGAATTTATTGTTGTCGTGCTCTCCATCCCTTTTGATTACTTATTATACTCATTATTTATAAATCCTTTTTGCTGTGGTTTGAGCCATGGATTCACTCTCTGACATCATTCAGTTATTATTTAACCAAACCTGCACCGAGATTCGACAAGCAGACCCAATTTTTAAATGAACCTTACCATGCAGCGACATTGCCTCAGTTGCACAGAATGCCTCGACTCGGGTGTCCTAGGAGTTTATCTCTGGCAGTCTTGGGTCACCCATTATGGAGACCTGGCACCATTACAACATACAGGGGTCAACCTGGGCTCAAACATAAGTAACCCAAGATAAGTAAGCTGGGCCCAAACACTATCCTTGGCACTAAACCCCCACCCATCGACAACGCAGAGACATTGCTTACCAGGTCTGATCGTGTTCACCTTTCACGCATCTGCTTTAGCCACCACCCACAGCTTTTACAGTATAAACATAGACTCGACGACACCACTGCCAACACCTGCAACCTCTGGCTCTGGCCGGACGTCAGGCTGCCCCACACAAAAAAACACGATGGTAGACTGCACTGTGCTGGCTCCACAAAGGCAAGAGCAAAACATCTGAGATGTGAGGGATCTTTAGGTCGCTCCTGGGAGATGAGATCTCCTGGGAGATCACGATCTGACTGGGGCTACTCAACAACACCAACCACAACGGTCAATGCGCTTATGAAAAAGCTTATAAAAAAACAGTCCCTAAATAAACTGTCCTTTCAAAATCTTATAGGAAGGTATGCTATGTGAGAAATGTCAGTTTAAAAGCATTTAATAAATAAATATAAATATTTGTTCACTGTAAAATATCCAGAATCCCTCAGTTGTTTGATGTCTCGACTTATTTTTCACTTATGATTATGACATTCTATAGGAGAGCCATTTCCAAAGGATTCTGGTGGAATATCCTGTAGTACATGATTATTCTACTGAATTCCTCTATAATTTCTTACATCCTGTAGTACATCTTAAAGGATTATTTGAATACATTATGGTTGAACATAAAAGGTTAAGATACTGACAGTAGTCAGGTTGGAACCCAATTTGAATGCGTCTCTAATTAGTGTGGCATATACACCTCACAGATGGCGTTAGTCACAATAGCGAAACGATACCCATAATGCAAAGCGTAAACCACATGGCAGAGGGTCACTTAACGTTTGACAAAGGGCATTGCACGTTGAGACATGGAACAGTTTTAAGGAAAGATCATAAGATCTGAAAGGTTTATCTGGCTGTGCAATCAGCCAGATATGCACAAGTGGCTTGCTTTGTGTGTTTTGTAACATGTGCCTGGAATGGTTGGCTGCTTCAGTTAGTTTAAGAGGTTATCGTTAAATCAATAATTCAGTGAAAAGAGGCCAGTGTAATCAGCTTGTGCCACAGTTAGACGATTTATGTTCCTCTCTCAGCACTCCTGTCTTGATCTAAAGGTATAAAGGGGTATAACCTAGTATAACTCGGGTCTAAATGAAGATACAGTACTCGTTTATGAAATAGAAACAACGAAATGAGGCTGGACGCTTGAATAGATTTAGGGGCATTTCCATGGGGTAATCTATTTATTATGTGCAAACAAAGGTTTGGATCTTTGCCTCTATGGATGGTACACAGGGGAGGGCAGAGGGAATCAAAATTTCCTGAATTGTTGCATGCGTAACTAGAACTGCACTCGGCAGAGAGCGGATCTCCGCCGGGCCGAAGAATTTATGTTTTGTATCCCACTGATGGGCCATATCTGGATTTGGACCTGAATCAAAATCTAAATCGGCTTGTTCTTGTCACCGATCCAACTCATCCACCCAGTTTTGTCATAAGTCGGCCCCAAGTTTTTGAAATATCTTGCTATGTAAAATGTTTGGCCCTATCACTCAATGATGAAGAATCACTTAGAATTTTAAAAATTCTCTTATCCGGATCCGTATTCGGATATTCACCAAAATCGAGTCAATTCGTCCTTGTCACACACACAACCTGTCCACCAAGTTTTGGCCGAATCCTTCCATAACTTTTTGAGATATTGTGCTATACTGTCAGACCCCAACATTCGTGGGGGATACGTTCCTGGAAAATGCCGCGAATGTCGAATCCGCGAATGTGGGGACACTTAATCAATTGGAAAAGAGGGCTGAACAGGATGGCACAGAAATACGCACACTCGCCTCTGAGCTGATTAGTCTGGGTTTTAATTCCGAGCCAGTTATAAAATGTCAGTCTGGTTTTCACAAGCAGGGTGATTCATCAGTGTATGCTGTCCCTCTGATGGATGTTAGACTGGCATCCCATCTGCCAGCATTCATTGGTGGACGTTAAACATCTCACGTTATCCTTCGTGGGCTAGAAATCGCAGGCACCCTGAAAAAAAAATTGAATTTTCTGCCCTAACCAGCAGAGGGCACTGTATCAGTGGCACAGTGGTGCCCTCAGCCAATAATGCCATGCTGCAGCATCGAGTTGTGCTGCGTACAAATGAAGAACAGTATATGAGTTATTTAACGGTGAAAGGGATTTTAGGTGATAATGCATTTTTAGTGGAATAATATTTTAGTGATCATTCGGAGTTGCTTTGATACCATTAGTTGTTAACCAGGAGTTAACCAGGATTGAATAGATAGAATCCAGATAGAGCAGGATTGAATAGACTCAGACAGGTGATTGGAGTTAAGGATAGCAAGAGATGGAGGTGTGTTATCCATGCCAATATAGGTTTTTTTGGAATGTATAATGTGCATCTTTTAACGTTGGCAACATTCAATATTCATCATGAAGTCAGTTTATATTGAGTGCGTTATATATTTGAGAAGTCCGATGTAAAATCCCCAAATTGTATCTTGACATATCAAGATTTTGTGTCTTGTATGTATTATGTTTGTGTTCATGTACTACACAATTGATATCACTTTCAGTTAATGTTTTTTAAGAGTTACAAAAATTAATTTCTAATAATAGAGCATACATACCACACACCAAAATAAAACTCGATCAAATTGAGAAGGAAGGCAACAGTATTACTATGTGACTTGCATGAAAATGGAATATGCTCCTGCTGTGAAATGAAAAGGGGATCAATATAGAGGCAAATTAACGTACTGTATATGAATATCCAAATAAATGAAGACAAGCAAGTTGCCCACACACGCACGGGATTCTAAACGGGGTAGAGATGGGGTTGGCAAAAATGCAAATTACGTCATTCATCGTCGCGGCAAGCTGGGAGCAACAATTCACATTTATTGTCACATCTGATGCAGTTTAAATGCTCTAATGGCGGCGAGGTGCTCAATTTGAAACTGTTTGTTAGATATATCTTTTTGATGCTTAAGGGCCCATGATAAAAATTTGTATTGTTGTCAAAGCCAGTGACCATTTGCAAATTAATAGTAGGATGAGGGTGAGAGGAAGACACCTGTAATAGTAGAGGTCATCTATACATACATACATACATACATATATATATAAATAAAAGCCATTCAATTAACGCCAGAGGGGTTGACTCAGCCTGTCATCCTTCCGAGGTCGGCAAATTGAGTACCAGCTTGCTGGGATGAATGATCCCGGTGTGTAGCCCGGTTTAGAATAGGTACACCGTATCCCTGTGCATCGTAAGAGGCGACCAAGGGTTGGCGTCAGGAAGGGCATCCGGCCATAAAAACATTGCCTCAAACAGGGAACCATGATTGTCATGGGGCCCGCAAGACTAACCCCCGCTTTAGCGGGGAAAATGGCCTTAAAACGATCATTCTCTCTCTCTCTCTCTCTCTCTCTCTCTCTCTCTCTCTCTCTCTCTCTCTCTCTCTCTCTTCCTCTCCCTCTCCCTCTCCCTCTCCATCTCCCTCTCCCTCTCCCTCTCCCTCTCCCCCTCCCTCCCCCTCCCTCTCCCTCCCTCTCCCTCCCTCTCCCTCCCTCTTCCTCCCTCTCCCTCCCTCTCCCTCCCTCTCCCTCCCTCTTCCTCCCTCCCTCTCCCTCCCTCTCCCTCCCTCTCCCTACCCCTTCCTCCCCCTTCCTCCCTCTCCCTCCCTCTCCCTCCCTCCCTCTCCCTCCCTCCCTCTCCCTCCCTCTCCCTCCCTCCCTCTCCCTCCCCCTCCCTCCCCCTCCCTCCCTCTCTCCCTCTCCCTCCCTCCCTCTCCCTCCCTCCCTCTCCCTCCCTCCCTCTCTCTCCCTCCCTCCCTCCCTCTCCCTCCCTCTCTCCCTCTCCCTCCCTCTCTCCCTCCCTCCCTCTCCCTCCCTCTCCCTCCCTCCCTCTCCCTCCCTCCCTCCTTCCCCCTCCCTCCCTCTCCCTCCCTCTCCCTCCCTCTTCCTCCACTTTTCCCCCTCACCTTTCCCTCCTCCTTTTCCTCCTCACCTTTCCCTCCTCCTTTTCCCCCTCACCTTTCCCTCCTCCTTTTCTCCCTCACCTTTCCCTCCTCATTTTCTCCCTCCCCTTCCCCTCTGCCTTTTCTCCCCTCTACCCCTCCTCCTCCACTCACCCCTTCACCTCCAACTCCCCAGGCACCACCAGGTACTTCAGCTAGTATCTTATAAAGAAGCTCCCACATCTGTGTACACGGACATGGGGATCCATTCATTGAAGTGGCAACAACTCACTACACAATCTGTAACCTGTATTTGGAGATAATCACCAACGACACACACACACACACACACACACGCACACGCACACGCACACGCAGACATAAACACGCAGACATAAACACGCAGACATAAACACGCAGACATAAACACGCAGACATAAACACACAGACACATGCACAGACACATGTCTGACAATTCTACAATTCTATTAATTGTACAGTCTTGGTTGTTCCTAAAAAATAATAATATCATTTAAAGAATGGTAAAATATTGTTGCGGATTCGGGGGTTGGCTCTCCCCTTATCAAGGGGGGGTTAATCCCCTTGTCTTTTAAGCTGGCCGTCCCCCAATCCTGGAAGTTATGACGTCACTTCCGGTCGGTATTAGCCAGGGTGATTGGTCAATGGAGTCCCACATATCTGCTTACTAACCCGACCGTAGAGCGAGGAGATAACTCCCACCCGAGCCGCAGCGTTAATGGATACGCCGAGCGAAGCGAGCTGTGACTCGGGCCGTTAACAAATACTACTAAACCCGATCCTGAGTGGTTCCTATCGTGCCACAGGTATTCAATTGAGAAACGACGCAAACGATCGAATGCGAGGAAACCAGAGTAAGGGAAGAACAAAGAGTGGGTTTATTAACTATAAACAAAAACCCAAAAGAAGAGGAAATGAAAGCAATATACAGAGCAAAAGGACACAGGGCAAGCTTACCTATACAATCTTACTTACAACCCCGGACAAACAAACAGACAGACTTACACGGGAGGGTAGTGGTAGGAGGAGAAGGTCCAAGCAGATGGTTCCAGGCTCCGGGTCCGCGGCGAAGAATGGCAGGCAGCTGGTGTCGTTGGCGTGCGACCGGACCTTATAGATATAGCGGGGGACTGGGATGCGGCATACGTAATATGCGTGCCATCTCTCTCTCTCTCTCTCTCTCTCTCTCTCTGTCTCTGTCTCTGTCTCTGTCTCTGTCTCTGTCTCTGTCTCTGTCTCTGTCTCTCTCTCTCTCTGTCTCAGAGGGTACCCTCGCGCAGTTCCGTGAACAATGGCACGTGGTGCAGTTCGTTACGAAAGGAGGTCGTACAATGCATTTGATGGCTCCCTCGCGGTCCT
The DNA here is from genome assembly GCF_964187855.1 of Myxine glutinosa. Lineage (NCBI taxonomy): Eukaryota > Metazoa > Chordata > Myxini > Myxiniformes > Myxinidae > Myxine > Myxine glutinosa. Next base: position 133,521,669 of record NC_136261.1, read on the forward strand.
GAAAGCAGTCCTTGCGCTTGCGCTTATATAACGCGCTTCAATATCGCTCCGCCAGGCCACACCCGTCGGCCAGATTGCATCAGCCTTGGTTGGCTGGTGGGAGTGGTGAGGGCTTACCGGCCATGCCCTGGTGGTGAGTTGACGTGGCCACACCTCGTTCTTGGCGCTTTGCCCCCTTCTTCTCCAAGCTTGACCGCGTGCGTAATGGCGTTTGGAGCGAGCACTGAGGCGGCTGCGGCTGGCGGAGGCGTGTAATACAATTTGAGAGAGAGGCTGGCAAAATGGACGGAATGGGGCCTATCTTATTTAATTAATGCAACGCAAATGCAACTATTGGGAACACAGCCTTATCTGAAACACATATTAAGGAAATAACTGAAGTCCTATGGTGACCTACGTATTGCTTATGGACTAGCTATGGGTGCGACCTTATTAAATGCTGGGATATTTACAAGAGTTATTATTTACAAGTATTTACAAGTGAGAGGTTCTCAAAACCGCAACAATATGTTAATTTCACAACATCCCATATTCAACTTTATTTAAATTGTAAACCTCAAAGACATAGTTCCCTTACCTAAAGTAGGAACCTGAACCTGTAAGCAATATTGACTCATTTCCCGACTGCATGGATCATCAGCGGGGCACCGTTCTTCCTCGAGGTTTCGACCCTTTCAACCCAGAACCTCTCCAAACGGCGGATCCACAACCTCGATCATGGATTCACATCACACACATATACACAAACACACACACACACACACACACACACACACACACACACACTGTCTTGTTTACTTTCCCTTTTGCTGAGAGATGCCATTAAGAAATTGTCATAATAATGTGAGCATCAGAATTATAGGCAGGGAGTGCTGCAGATCTCACGCAGATGAAAAGCCAGCATCTCCCCATCCACAGATGAAGAACAAACCTTTGGACCTTGCTTACAGTGTTCAAAATAGCTTGTGGGGAATCCGTTATTGTCAAAACATTGACAAAAGAGTGCAAAATATATGGGGTGTTTTAATGAAGTTTTTTTACCTTTTCCTTTGCAAAATGACATTTCCAGGGCAATCTAACACGAATAATGTTTCTAAGGCCATGGCTCTGGCCGCTGATAGTGATACTGGTTTGAAATGTGTGAGGGAGCTGTGGTTGCTGGATGGTTGGCCCTGCTGTACTTGGCTCACATACTTTATCCGTGCTCCATCCTAGGTTTCACTATTTCACTTAAAAATGCACTGGCCTCTCAAACCTGCCTGGAAAATGATGAATAGCAGATCCAGGCTCTGTGTAGATTTCATATTGGTGTGCACGTGCGCATGCACGCGTTCATGTGACGTCAAAGGTAGTTGGATAATATTCCTTGCATTATTTAAATGGAATGGGTAAGAGTAAAGCAAAATCTTCACCTTGTACGATATCATTGAACCTTCCACTGTATAAATTGGCTGCATTTTAATGTGAAAAATGTTTTTCCCATCCATCGTTTGCTGTAAAGCTTATTTGCAACCTGGGTGCTGTAAAAATCCACTATTTTTACAGCCTTTTACCTTTCATATGGTCGGTGACGCATGTGGTTTGATTTACTGAGAGCGTGCTGGCAACCTGCCCAAAAGAACCCCGACTAAAACTCACATCTCAGTGGTTATTTTGCTCACCTTGCCTCTCTACCTTGTCTGGGGGTAGCCTGGCAAGCTGCCCATCAAACCTGGAATGTCATCGAGTCCAACTACTGCAGACAGTGTGACTAGTATTGCGCACACACTATATATGATGTATGCAAAAATGTATGTCTGTAAAAAAGGAGATATCTGCACATAATTCTGCATGTCTAATTTCAAATGTCTGAATGTCCTCACCCCCCCCCCCCCCCCACCCCTACCCCCATCCCCTGAGATTTGAGTTTTATTCGGGGTTCTTTTGAGCACTTCCCACCCACCTCTCCCCCTCCCCGTACCTTATGTGTCCAACACATTTCTCTTCTCCCCCATCCCCCATCCCCCACCTTCTTCCCATCTTAGGGGCCATAGCTAGGGCTGTAGCCTGAAAGCAAAGAGGAGAGGTAGGACAGTAATACGGCAGGGCAATTCAGTCAGGCAATAGTTAATGCATGGAATTGTATCCCTGGAAGGTAGTGGCAGCAGAAAGAGTAGCTTGGTTTCACTTGGATTTGGCTAGGTACCTAGAGGCATTGGAGATCGATGGATACAGGGATATTGGCAGGACCAATTGGAGATAGCTCATTTGGGTGGGTGGTATTGTTGTGCAGACATGATTGGCCAAATGGCCTCCTCCTACATCGAACTTCCTTGTATCTTATTTTCGCTCCACTCGTAAATCACCTATGATCCCTTCTGTCCTATATCCTCCTTCCTTCCTTCCCTTTTCTCACTTTTATTTTGAATTTGCAATCTCTCTCATCCACATACATAAAATGTAAACCGTTTCGAAAGGGGCTTCCTAATTCCTTTCAAATACTTGCCCTGTTCATAAAACAAGTTTCATGTTTGCTTTTGCACAATGGCCTGAGCTTGTGGCATGCAGTTACATACCAGACATACAATTATACCTCGAGTCAATATTTTTGTGCTTATGGGCTCCTCTACTTGTTTGTAGGTGCTGCTGGTGGACCTCTGTTCCGGTCGCTTCATCCGTCAGGTAGGAGAGGATATCTTGTATTTGCAGGAATATTCTATCTTTAGGCCTGCTGAGTTAAGGTCGTATTAGGAAAGTTAATTGTCGAAGAAAAATAATTGTGCATAAAATTCACAAAGTCTTCAGAATTGAAGTGTGATTCCTTTTTGACCGGGTCATTATAAATGTTCATTGTCGTGAGATGGACAACGTTGTTTGTGACGCGTTATTTTGACCTGCCTCGGTTTCAGCAAAGTATTTCCATCAATGCAAAGCTTGCAATAATGGCTCACTTCAAACTTAACGTGTTCTTCAGAAATAGACCATAGTGTCGACAAATGAGTTTTAAAAACTAGCAACGGTACCCGCCCTATGGGCGGGGCTTCAATTGGGAAGCCCAAAGGAAAAGGCAAAATATCAGAAATTGAAAGCTTATATTTTATTTTAAACGATTCATATAAACATCCGTTGAATCATATCACACGCAAATCATCAAAATCCAAACAGTACATGGCGCCCATTTTGAAAAAAGATTGAATTCTGCAAAACGGAAGCGGCTGCTACACGTCTTTCTCAGTCGCACGTTTATGTGTGAAGAGTGCACGCCGAATCTGTAACACGGAAGCGGCCGCTACACCTGTTTCTCAGTCGCTTTGCACACGCTGCCATGTTACTTCGGAGCCGCATGTTTATATCGGAAGAGTTCGTCAGGAGTCGATCTACTCTCTCCTGGTACGTAGAATAAACAGTATTTGAGGAATTTCAACAAAAGCCACATCACTGTTCATATCGGTAAATATTATTCCATCGTGTTTGGAAAAACTGGAAAATTGGAAAACTTGGAAAAATTGGAAAAACAATATAGCCTATTTTACTCCCAGGGGTCCCAGGAATACCCACCCAAAATATCGTTGCGATCGGTTGAGCCGTTTTTGCGGTACCTTCGAACGGACGGACGGACATTTGGTGAATTATAGTAAGATAATCAAAAGAAACACAAAATGTGATTCAGCAGAATGGTGATCGTTGATGAGGTGTATACAGAGATGATGATTCCCGTGGGAGAAGTTGGACAAAGAGGCTGGTGAATGTATGTATGAGAGAGGGGGTTCAATTCCAGCAGGGTTAATTGTGCCGGCGTGGAAGGGGAAAGGCGATGTTCATGATCCTGGAAAGTACAGGGGCATTACAGTCCTTAGCCATGCCAGGAAGTTGCTGGATAGGATTCTAGACAGGAGGATAATGATGAGTGTGGAGATGGAGATCAGAGAAGAGCAGCAGGGGTTTATAAAGGGTAGAGGGATAACGGATGGTGTGTTCACTCTGAGACAGCTGGTGGAAAAAAAGGTTGGAGGTGTAAGGTGAAATGGCATTGGGATCTGTGGACCTGGAGAAGGTCTACAACACTGTCTTGAGAGAGATGGTGATGGCAAGACTGAGATATGGATGGGAATGCCGGAAGCAGAAGTTGGGTTGGTGGAAGGAATGTACAAGGGAATGAAGGGAAGAGTTTTGGTTGGTCCTGGGATGTCTAAGGAGTTCAGTGTGATCATCGGTTTGAGGCAAGGATGCCCTCTCAGCCCACTCATGTTTATCATGGTGATGGAGCTGGTAAGCAGGAGGGTAAATATGAGGGGTAGTATGGGAAGGATGTTGTATGCGGCCGATCTGGCTGTTATGGTGGAGAGTAGGTGAGAGATGAAGGTGAACTTTCAAGGACATTGAAAAGGAAGGTTCTGATGCCGTGTGTAATGCCGACATACCTTTACGGTCTGGAGATGGGGGCACTGACAGAGACAACAACAGAGGCTGCAGGTTTGCGAGAACAACTGGGTCAAGAGGATTGTGGGAGTGAAAATGGTGGATAGAAGGAGAATGGATGAACTGAGAGAGGAGATTGGTGTGTAGATGAGCTTGACGGGGAGATTGGTGAAATGCCGGCTGAGATGGGCTGGACATTTGGTGCGGATGGGGGAAGAGAGAATGGCAAAGAGAGCAGGTAGTTTGAGGAAGGAGGAAAGTTGGAGGAAAAGAGGTAGGGCGCGATCAAGATTGGAGGATTGTGTGAGGAGGGATATAAGTAAGGTTGGGGTGCTTGGTGAGTGGAGAGATTTGGCTGAGGACAGAGGGAGGTGGAGGAGTATAGTGATCAAGGCAGGGCAGAAACTTGGTGCCATTGGACGTCACTCTTGTAAAGGAAAGAGGAGGAGAAGAAGATCTGAGAAAAAAGAGGAACCCTGACAACATTTGTATTTACATAGGTCCACAACTTTTTGAGATAATCATCGTTTTGATATCAACGATAATCACAACGTTTTGTCATAATCCGACCACAACTTTTTGAGATATCCTGCTCAGAAAGAGACAAACAGGGGTGAAAACATAACCTCCATCCACCTTCCATGCCGGAGGTTATTAGAATTGGTCATGGATTTAGATATCACCAAAGGTTACCAAAGACCTGGTGTTGGCTTAGCGGTTAGGGTGCCGACTTGGGATTCTCGGATCCTGGGTTTGAATCCTGGTCGATCGCTGAATTAACGCCAGGGGGGTTGACTCAGCCTGTCATCCCTCCGAGGTCGGCAAATTGAGTACAAGTTCACTGGTAATTCCCTGTGTGTCGCAAGGGGAGACTATCGGGGTTGGTGGCAGGAAGGGCATCCGGCCATAAAACATTGCTTGAAAAAGGGACCATGGTGCCCGAAAACGCCAACCCCTGTTCTGTGGGGAAAAATGGCCTCTAGAGGTGGTTCTTCTTCTTCTTCTTCTTCCTAGGTTACCAAGGACAGCAAACCCTATGGGGAAGCAATTGAGCCCCGCATTGTAGCCTCAATTTTGGACACGTTCTAGCGTTAAGACTTTGTCATGAGACTAAATCAGCTCGAAATACAGAGCTTGCCTCCACATGTTTACCATACATCACCACATAATACAACGGGTACTTTTGAGCTGAAATTCCATTTGTATAAATCAACACATCATGGGTGATATCAGACTGCGTTGATCAAGAGAGATCTCTAAATAATTTATATCCTACAACCATTAGAAGGGTAGTGTGCAAGCTGGCATTTTACGCTTCCGTCTTGGACGTGTTTTTGCCTTAATATTTGACAACTTGACAGGTTCAATGATGATACACCCTTGGTGATGCTTGGAAGTATTGAGGGGTTTGTGGCATTGCCAACCAGAATTTGAAGTTGGACAATCAAAGCTGGGCATCTGTACCTGTGTACCTGGGTGGAATGAACCTCAGTATTTTACTTCCCTGTTCCTAACAGTTCTGAGGATGTATCACAAGAGAAGATGATTTGAAAGGATGCAAGTTTCCACTCTTTATGGGTTGCACCAAAAATAAGGCTTCATATTGGTTCACGAGTTATGAAGTGACCACTATATTCGTCGTGTGTGTGTGTGTGTGTGTGTGTGTGTGTGTGTGTGTGTGTGTGTGTGTGTCTGTCTGTCTGTCTGTGTGTGTGTGTGTCTGTCCGCAGCATAACTACCCAATGATATCATCCGATCTTGATGAAACTTGGGTGGGAGGTTGATATCATGATCTAGTTGTGTCCTGCCTAGGGTGGGCGTATTGCGCCCATTGTGGGCGAAGCCACGCCCGAAAAAGATGTCTTTTTAGGGGGTAATCGAGTTCAAGCTACATCTTCTCCGAGGGGTTTGGTGGAATCTGACAGGGTTTCGATATTTGGTTAGGCCAATGTCATGTGTCTAGCCCCACGGAGCTCGTTTTTTCATATTTTTTTTTTTCATTTTTAAAACTTTTTTTTATATTTATTTTTCATTTAATTTTTCACCGAATTTTCGGTATTGTGTAGCTAACTAACCTCATAACTGATTATACATTATTTTCTATCTCATTTCAAGGTCAGTAACCTTCGTTTTTACATTTCCAGGCCTGGCCTGTCCGTCCTTTGTCATTGAATACCGCTCGCTCGTGAACCATCGTCGTCTCCTGGCTTTTTATTTTTGTTTCTAAATCAGGAAGTAATTCTGAAACCCGTAGAAAAATTCCAATGATTTATCCTGAGATTTGATAGCGATCATCTGAGAATCTCACTCTATCTCACAAGAGGTTTCTATATGTGAATGGCTGATTAACTTTGTTTATTGATGTAACTTTTCACAATCCAAATCGACACATTGCACATTACTTCATTTGTGTGGTGATTCATTTTCCTTATTCTGCTTCGCTGGTCCTTTCCCCCCAGCTCTTTATTTCAGACAAACCTTAGACATCTTCATTTTCATTGCTATCAAAGTAATGACTGCTTACTTAACGATATCTCAATTCTTTCCCCTCATATCCTCAGATGGATGATGAAGACTCCATCTTGCCACGGAAGCTTCAAGCAGCACTTGTCCAGGTGTTGGAGCAACGTAGTGAGCTCGTGTTGGCCGAGTCTGATAGCGAGGATGACACAGGTAAATTAGCACTGCCTTTATAAGGCCCTGAGTACAGATAGGGCCTTGTAAAGACTGCAACAAAAAGTTTTTGTGAGTGAGAATGAACTGGAACTTCAATTGGCTATTATACCTTATGGTGATGGTAAAGTAAAGATTGTTTGAGTGGTAAAGATTAATTGGTAAAGATTAATGGTAAAGATTGTTTGAGTGCATAAACTTAATGTGAAAAGCTTATTCAGGTGGTAGGGACTTGGGAGGTGAAAGAATCAGTCAGCTCTTCAGATGGTTAACATATGACACATTAATGATACCTACCACATAATGCACGGCCGCATAATACAATTATAAGGATAGGCTGATTAATTACCTGCAACCTGCAATTGATTAATTATATACGCATCTGTTAAATGGAACACTTCTTTTAATCCTGGAAAATCTCAGTCTCACATTCTCACTCTGGAAGGATCGTAAAACTAACCCACCAATCCGCAGCCTGATGGAGTACAGCTCTCCCCTTTGGGCTAGCTCCCCTACCTCACATCTCATGCTCAAATTGATGCCATGGATACCAATGCCTTCAAGATTATTGGAATCTCCCGTGAAGAAGCTGAGTCTATGGGACTATCACATTGCCATCGCAGAGAGGTTGGTGGTCTCTCTGTCTTCTACAGCCTCCTTTCTGGTCTTGCACCCTTTGCTCTTTCCTTGCTTTGTCCCCCACAGGTTTCTATAGGGTGCATGTGGTCCACCATCAACCTGCTTCAGATGAAACTACTGTTACATATTACCTCCCCAAACCCCAGTAATGGTGCACCTTCGAGTCTGGAGTGGGAACACGGCAGAAAGATTTGTTATTTTGCGTTTTCTAATAAACCATGGTAAAACCACACCAATGCAATTATTGTAGAACAAAACAAGTAATATTGTGTTAAGAACTCTCACATAAACAATAATAACACTATTAAAGAAAGTATAATGAAAATGTCACTTGCATCAAATGAACAATACATATGATGGTACCATCATTCCCCAATACTCTCAAAGCAATAAACTCACGAAACGACAAACGTGAGTAGAATGTAACATTTCCCAAAGTCAGTGCACGAATCCCCACGCAGGGTGAAGGTGGGGGTCGTGCAGAACGGCAAAACAACAGGCAGCTATTGGCGTGGCTGTGGGTGAGGAGTTATGAGGTGAGAGGTCGATATGGGAATTGAGCCGATAGGTAAACCAACGACAATCAACACGATGAGGTCGATATGGAAATCCCAACGGCAAAACAAGATGCACCAAGCGGACAGCCTCTTCTTCGAGGACTAAATGGCGTATAGGCCCTTAATGGAGGCGCTTGATTTCTACAACGATGACTCACACTTGGTGATAAAACCTGAGACGCAGGTTTAATTGCACTCGCAATATATGACGATGTCGTGCAATCCCTTTCACGGGAAACCGCAACTCATTCGCCACCAATATATAAAAACAAGTCCGCTCGCAGCCTCGACGTGACTCTCCTCTCTCCTCCTCTCTCTCCTCCTCTCTCTGCCCCTCTCGATCTCCCCTCTTCCAGCTCTTTGCCGCGTTTTCCTTTGTGTTCCAGCTTTTCCATAAACGTTAGACCCTGTAAATACAATATTTTAAAATTCCATGGGGTAAAAATCAACTCAATTACGTTTCACATTGAAAATACTCACAAGGCACTTGATAAACCAGTCATCGTTCTAGTTGTGCTAGAACAAAGGCCATGGCTCTGGCCTTGTGTTCTAGTTGTGTAAGTTGATTTGAGTCTCTGCTGACGTTAATAACAGACATTGGTGAATTTATTCCAATGGCAAGTAAACATTCGCAGAAAAGAACATTTTATGATAAATAACTTCCATTGTTTTTAGGCTTACTTTAAGGTTCCCACTGGAAGCCCATTGTTCTTGTAAGGATTATTATTCTCACACATTTTGTGGAGACGATTCCGACAAAACCGTAATCGCTAGCTTTACGAAACTTTAACACATTATAGATACTAATGTAACTTAGTGCATCATGAATTTTGTTTTTGCAATTTTGACACATTGGCTGCTATTGCCAATGATGTCATAAACTTTAAACATCTTCTCCAGAACCGCTGAACGGATCAATGCAAAATTTTGCAAATACAATCGCCTAGCCATGGGGGGAAATATTTGCAAAGGGGGGAAATATTTGCAAACGATGAGGTCATCAGTCATGTGGTTTGGCTGCCATCTTGAATTTAAGCAAAAGATTAAATAATCTTTTCTGGAGTACCTCTTAACAGATCAATGCAAAATGTCATTCATATGATCAACTACTGATGTGTGAAAAATATTTGTTTACTATGATGTCATCAGTCACATGATATGGTGCCCATCTTGGATTTAAGGAAAACCTTTACACATTTTTTTTCTCCAGAACTGCTGAACGGCTCAATACAAAATTTCATATGTATGATCAACTCACCATGAGGAAAAATGTTTTTGAACTATGACATCATCAGTCACGTGATATGGCAGCCATATTGGATTTTAGGAAAAAGTATTTGAAAATATATCTCCAGAACCATTCAATGGATCAATCCTAAAATTCATGAGTATGATTGATTACACATGATAAAAAAAAAATTGGGAAACTATGACATCATCAATCACATGGTATGGTGGCCATCTTGGATTTAAGGAAAGAAATTGAAAATCTATATCTCCAGAATCTCTTAACCAATCCAAACCAAAATTTACAGATACTTACAGATAATTTACAAAATTTACAGAAATTTACAGATATATACTACCCATGAAGAAAATTTATGGAAAATGATGATTGTATCAGCCATGTGGTATGGCAGCCATTTTGCTTGGAAGCATATCATCACTGCTTGCTGTTCTAGTTCATCTTATTATATCAAGTGGTGGTCGACTTCCAGTGACATTCATGATCAGGTTTCTCCAAACATCCATACCTCTCTTGCACTGCTTGGTTCAGGCCTTTACCCCCATCAATCCAGCACGTACTAGGTCTGCTTCTTCCTTTTAATCCCTCAACCATACCCAGCATGGTTGATTTCTTTGCACTTTTGTTTTCTGCATGCATGATTGGCCCGAATTATGACGGTTTCCGTTTGAGCATCAGTGCTTCCAATGTACATGATGATCTAATTTATTCAAGCACTGATTTGTTTGTTCTTCTTTTAGTCCATGACATTTTTAACATTAGTCTCTAAGACCACATTTCAAGTCTGTCAAACTTCTTCCTTTCTTTCTTTTTCACTGTCCATGACTCTCGTCCATGTATTATGATTGGAAATACCAGAACATTCACCAGCCTCCTCTTCGTTTGTATCGTCACATCTTTGTCTTTCCAGATCTTTGTCAATCCTGACATTGCTGTCAGTGCTAGCCTCCACTCACTAACTAACTCACTGTCAGTGCTTGTCACTCAATAATCCTCCAGTGCTAGACATCTAATAATTTATCTTCCACATCCTCCACTCACTTCAATCTTATAGAACCCAGGAAGGTGAAACCTTCCACTATTTCCACATGAAATTTTCCCCAATATGAACACATCAATTTGTAAGTTGACAAGATTTTGGTATTTTTAGGTTTAAATAAAGACCAGCTTTCATAGTTGGTATTACTGATAGTAAATGACTGAAAAAGGTCACTAAAACACCTGAACGTCAAGCTTCTCGCAGGTTGGTATTACTGATTACACCTTTGCAGTTACAGGCAGGTCTGAATAAATAATGTAATATTTTGTCATAATTATGATTAATAACCAAATGGCAGTTTTTGTAATTTTTTCGATTTCTATTTCTCCTTCAGATGGTGAGCCCGGCAGTGAACTTAACAACCTGACATCTGAGGTGTTTGTACGTTTCCTCGTGGAAGTAGTTGGGCATTACTCCCGGAGCCTGGTAGTGGGTGAACAAGGCCTGTGTGAATTTCAACGTGAGGCCTTTCGTAAGGCAGTTGCTTCAAGAGGCCTGCGTCGTTTCCTAGAGCTCTTCATGCAGACCCAGATGTTTTCGGGCTTTGTCCAAGAGCGCGAATTCGGTCGAAATGATATGCAAGGTGAGCAAAATTATTTTTTATCTTTTGAAATCCACATACTGTGCGCAGTAAGTGGGTACTGCATTTAGGCCATGCCAATGCCATGCTTAATTCATTTTAATGCCAGCCACAATATCTGGTCAAACAAGTTGAGATTCTCTTACGGGCAGGGAAGATGCCGACACTCTTTACAGGTTATTTGGGTGTTTTTTGCTAGTCGTCTGAGGCTCTTGGTTGAGCTTATCACATACAATATGTGAACATTGGATGCATCATTTTACTTTTACATGAATTACAAGGACACTAGCAGTTTACACATAGCTCTAAGTTGTGTATTAAAGAGCACACATTGATGCTCATATAACAGGCAATTAGCAGGTTTAATAACAGATTCAGGTTTAATAGCAGGTTCAGGTTTAATAGCAGGTTCAGGTTTAATAGCAGGTTCAGGTTTAATAGCAGGTTCAGGTTTAATAGCAGGTTCAGGTTTAATAGCAGGTTCAGGTTTAATAACAGATTCAGGTTTAATAGCAGGTTCAGGTTTAATAGCAGGTTCAGGTTTAATAGCAGGTTCAGGTTTAATAGCAGGTTCAGGTTCAATAGCAGGTTCAGGTTTAATAGCAGGTTCAGGTTTAATAGCAGGTTCAGGTTTAATAGCAGGTTCAGGTTTAATAGCAGGTTCAGGTTTAATAGCAGGTTCAGGTTTAATAGCACGTTCAGGTTTAATAGCAGGTTCAGGTTTAATAGCAGGTTCATGTTTAATAGCAGGTTCAGGTTTAATAGCAGGTTCAGGTTTAATAGCAGGTTCAGGTTTAATATTAGGTTCAGGTTTAATAGCAGGTTCAGGTTTAATAGCAGGTTCAGGTTTAATAACAGATTCAGGTTTAATAGCAGGTTCAGGTTTAATAGCAGGTTCAGGTTTAATAGCAGGTTCAGGTTTAATAGCAGGTTCAGGTTCAATAGCAGGTTCAGGTTTAATAGCAGGTTCAGGTTTAATAACAGATTCAGGTTTAATAGCAGGTTCAGGTTTAATAGCAGGTTCAGGTTTAATAGCAGGTTCAGGTTTAATAGCAGGTTCAGGTTCAATAGCAGGTTCAGGTTTAATAGCAGGTTCAGGTTTAATAGCAGGTTCAGGTTTAATAGCAGGTTCAGGTTTAATAGCACGTTCAGGTTTAATAGCAGGTTCAGGTTTAATAGCAGGTTCATGTTTAATAGCAGGTTCAGGTTTAATAGCAGGTTCAGGTTTAATAGCAGGTTCAGGTTTAATATTAGGTTCAGGTTTAATAGCAGGTTCAGGTTTAATAGCAGGTTCAGGTTTAATAGCAGGTTCAGGTTTAATAGCAGGTTCAGGTTTAATAGCACGTTCAGGTTTAATAGCAGGTTCAGGTTTAATAGCAGGTTCAGGTTTAATAGCAGGTTCAGGTTTAATAGCAGGTTCAGGTTTAATAGCAGGCACTGTTGAGCTGCGTATCTTTCAGTATAAACTTCCCAGGCTACAATAGCGAGACATCCTGATTGTAAACTTATTGCTGAGCAGTTGGATTGTTTGTTGGGCAGAAAGCTCACAATGAAACCTGGATAAAGCTGAAGCCGAGATTTGCTTTTCTCCACTAAGGTACTTCTCGCCTCCAGATGATAGATTGGGAAAGCCAAAAGTGATGTGGGTGTGGTGGGCAGTTTGCTCATTAACTTATCATTTATAACTGATATGAAGCATACTTATTTTGTCATGGAGTATGATCATACTCACATGTAGTAATGACATGGGGAAAAAATGGCCGCCCATTCAAATGTGTATAAAATGCTACGCTTAAAATCTAATATAGTGAAGTCAAAAACATTTAAAAGACATACCTTTTATTTTAAAACGTTTTTATAATTATCAAAAATGAAAAACGTGCCAAAATACATCGCTAAAATACCAAATCGAGAGATCGCAAAATTGGAGATTTGGTTATCCTCAATATGTTGATAAATGTCATTGTGCCCAACACAATTATGGCTGAAGCATTTACAATAATTCCAACTGAAGGAAGCGGCATTCTCTCTTGGGTATTGCATCCGTATAACAACAAAAAAAGATATAATTTTTTTATCGGATTTAAAAAATACACCACAACAGAGCACCAAGGCGATGACGTCACATATGACAACAAACAGCCTGGTTTTACACTCTCGTATAATATGTCCGCCATAGCTTTGTGAAAATGATACAGTATTTTGTTCCAGATTGTAATCACCTATTGGAGAGTCATACCTGCAGCATTTACAGTCTCGTTTTCCAAAGGAACCAAGTGTTAAGCAACGGTGAATTTAATAAATAAGGTGATTTATCGCTTTTATTCTTCGTCTTCCGTCTCCTGTGCTGTTGTAAACACATGTAAACAGCGTTTACCCACATTTATTTTCAGCACCTCAGCATTTACTTACCTCATTTTTTTCTGAAGGATCGCTGATAAATTTCAAAATCGTAAGCAATAACCTTTTAAATTTCTTATAATAAATGACGGACCTTGGCAGGTCCTCGACCTCTATAGAGGAATGATATCTATCTATAATTCCAGTAATCTCTGTGTGTGTGTGTGTGTTTGTCTGTGTGTCTGTGACCGCTGTTTCTCGACAACCACGGGTCCGATATACTTTAAACTTGCCAGGTATATTGCTGGGGACCCGAGGATGTGCCTTTTCAAGGTTTCATATTAATCGGACAAGTAGTTACCGAGCTATGGCGATTTCTTTACCAAACTCCGCAAGCCGTTCGCTTTGGACCAAACCATTTCATGTAAATAGAGGGGGGGGATTGTCACCGTACTCGCAAGCCGTTCGCTTTGGACCAAACCATTTCATGTAAATAGAGGGGGGGGGATTGTCACCGTACTCGCAAGCCGTTTGCTTTGGCTTTGCGAATGGACCAAACCATTTCATGTAAATAGAGGGGGGGGGATTGCCACCGTACTCGCAAGCCGTTCGCTTTGGCTTTGCGAATGGACCAAACCATTTCATGTAAATAGAGGGGGGGGGGATATAATTTTAGATATATATATAGTACGGGCATGCCCTAGTATTGTTAATTTATTGAAGTCCCCTCAGGTCCATTATTGGTCAGGGGAGGGGCCCATTGTGGCTTTGTTTTATTTTATGCCTTGAGGGCAGTTTGCATTTTTGTAAGAATCAGCCTTTGAAACGCCGCACGAATACCAGGAAAAAGTCCCTGTTCATGGGAATAAGCCCATCGATGCGATGGATATCAGAAAATTTCTGCAATGTCAAACTCATGATAATGGAAAGTCTGCAGCTATTGACAGTGACACAAACCATGACTCTGTTAAGGCTCTGTTTACACTGTACATACTTATATATCTATATATCTGCATGCTGAGTACATATACACTACCAGTCAAAAGTTGTAGAACACCTCAATTTTTCCAGTTTTTATTGAAATGTATGCAGTTTAATGTCCAGTGAATAACCTGAAATGGTACAAAGGTAAGCATTAAACTGCTCGAGGTTAAAAAAAAAGTTTAGGTTAGCAAAAACGGGAAAATAATGTAAATAGCACAGTTATATTGTAAAAAAAGGGCCTTCTTCAGGGAACAAGTAATGGGTTAACAACTTACAGCTGTTCTGCAGCAATGTAAGTAAATTAAGCCTTGAACGTTGATGCAAACAATTCCTACAGGTGTCCCAACCTCTGCTGATTACTTGATTACAAACCCCCTGTCTGTATGAAGCAGTATTGGAACAGACTGTTATTACACCCTCTGAAGCATTATTTGGACAATATTGCACTGCAGGAAGTAGTATATTGGAAACTGGAGGAAACTCTGACAGGAAGAGGTCTGGCAGACCCAAAGCCACAACAGAATCAGAAGACAAGTTTCTGAGAGTCAACAGCTTGTGTGATAGGCGGCTCACAGGACAACAGCTTCAAGCACAGCTTAACACTGGTCGAAGTAAGCAACTCTCAGTTTCAACTGTGAAGATAAGACTTCGATCTGCAGGTTTGACAGGCCGAGTGGCAGTAAGAAAGCCATTACAAAGATGGCAAAATAAGAAAAAGAGGCTTGCCTGGGCCATGAAGCACCGCCAGTGGACTACTGAAGACTGGAAGAAGGTCTTATGGACCGATGAATCAAAATTTGAAATCTTTGGTTCATCACGCAGTGTTTTTGTACGCCGTCGAGTAGGCGAAATGGTGGTTCCTCAGTGTGTGACACCAACTGTCAAACATGGAGGAGGAAGCGTGATGGTCTGGGGCTCTTTTGCTGGGGCTCTTTGCTTTTTCTTTTGCTTCCAATCTGGATCAAGAGTCGGCGACTTGCACAGAGTGACTGGCACTCTGAACCAAAAGGGCTACCACAGCATTTTGCAGTGCCATGCAATACCCTCTGGTATATGCCTAGTTGGTCAGGGGTTCATACTACAGCAAGATAATGACCCTAAACACACCTCCAGGCTATGTCAAAACTACCTTCGAGGAAAAGAACAAGACAGTAGGCTTCAAATCATGGAATGGCCAGCACAGTCTCCAGACTTAAACCCCATCGAGCTGGTTTGGGATGAACTGAACAGAAGGGTGAAAGCAAAGCAACAAGTGCAACACATTTGTGGGAACTTCTGCAACAGTGTTGGGAAGAACTTCCCGAACAATATTTGATTTCCGTTGTAGAAAGAATGCCACGAGTGTGTTCGGCGGTTTTATCTGCAAAAGGTGGCTACTTTGCCGAGTCAAAAATTTAAATTAAATTTTGTTAAACAAAATGATTCTATGATTTCTTTTTTATCTCCAATTGTTTATTTGTTTTATACTTAATTTCAGAGTACATTGAGACATTAAACTCTGGTGTTGGCTTAGCGGTCAGGGTACCGGCTTAGGATCCTCGGATCCTGGGTTCGAATCCTGTCGATCGCTGAATTAACGCCAGGGGGGTTGACTCAGCCTGTCATCCTTCCGAGGTCGGCTAATTGAGTACCAGTTCACTGGTAATTCCCTGCTTGTCGTAAAACGCGACAAACAGGGTTGGCGGCAGGAAGGGCATCCGGCCGTAAAACATTGCTTCAAAAAGGGGGCCAAAAAACAACAACAACCACGGTGCCCGAAAAAGGCCAACCCCCGCTATGCGGGGGAAAATGGCCTCTAGAGGTGTTTTTTATTTTATTTTAATTGAGACATTAAACTGCGTAAATTTCAATAAAAACTGGAAAAATTGAGGTGTTCTAAAACTTTGGACCGGTAGTGTAACACAATCAATTTGGTGGTGAGTGACATGAAGGATTCATTGAAGCATTTAAGGGATGGACATACAGTGCCTTCAGAAAGTATTCACACTCCTTGACGTTTTTCACATTTTGTTGTGTTGCAGCCTGAATTTAAAAACGATTAAATTGAGATATTTTTTGTCACTGATCTACACATAATACCCCATAATGTCAAAGTGGATTTTTTTTTTAGCATAATAAAAAATGAAATGCAGAAATATCTAATTTTACATAAGTATTGAATCCCCTGAGTCAATACATTGTAGAAGTGCCTTTGACAGCGAGTCTTCTTGGGTATGTCTTTCAGCTTTGCACATCTGGATTTGGGGAGTTTCTCCCATTCTTCCTTGCAGATTTGCTCAAGCTCTGCCAAGTTGGATGGGGAGCGTCAGTGAACAGCAATCTTCCAGTCTTTCCACAGATTCTCGATGGGATTCAAATCTGGGCTTTGGCTGGATACTCAAGGTCTTTCACATTCTTGTTCTGAAGCCATTCCAGTGTTGCTTTGGCTGTATACTTGGGGTCATTGTTCATTTAGAACATAAATCTTCGCTGCAGTGTAAGGTCTTTTGCACTCTGAAGCAGGTTCTACTCAATAATTTTCCTGTTTTTTGCCTTCATTCATTGTTCCCTCTATCCTCACAAGTCTCTCAGTACCTGCCCCTGAAAAGCATCCCCATAGCAGGATGCTGCCATCACCATGCTTCACGGTAGTGATGGTGTTAGATGGGTGATGAACTGTGCTCAGTTTTGGCCAGACGTAGCGCTTTGCATTCAGGCCAAAGAGTTCAATTTTTGTCTCATCAGACCACAGAATATTTTGCCTCATGCTCTGAGTGCCTTTCACCTGCCTTTTTGCAAACTCCAGGCATGCTGTCATGTGCGTTTTCTCAGGAGTGGCTTCCATCTAGCTGCTCTCCCATAAAGACTACATTTGTGAAGTGCTGCAGAGAATGTTGTCCTTCTGGCAGGTTCTCCCATCTCAGCCAAATGACTTTGTAGTTCTCTCAGAGTGGCTATTGGGTTATTTGTCACCTGCGTGACCAAGGTCCTTCTTGCCCAGTTGCTCAGTTTGGTCGGACGACCAGCTCTAGGAAGAGTCTGGGTAGTTCCATATTCGCTCCATTTCCTAATGATGAAGCTCACTGTGCTCTTGGGAACTTTCAACACTCTAGAAATTGTTTTATACCCTTCACCAGATCTATGCCTCTTCACAATTCTATCTCAGAGTTCTACGGACAGTTCCTTGGACTTCATTGTAGAGTTTCTGCTCTGACATGCACTGTCAACTGTGGGACCTTATATAGAAAGGTGTGTTTCTTTCTAAATCATGTCCAATCCATTGAATTTGCCACAGGTGGACTCCAATCAAGTTGTAGAGACATCTGAAGGATGATCAAAGGAATAGTGTAGGCTGTTATGTCATTTCGTGTTTTTTTTTTGTTAAAAGCAAAATTCCACTTGATTCCTTGTCTTTGGGGTGTCACATGTTCGAAAAAATAGGTTGTTAATTTTTTTAAACGGATTAAGGGTGTCAAATCCAAGATGGCCGCCAAAATATATAAATTCCATTAAAACTGGTATTCTGAACACAGTATGAGGTCCAAATTAATGATAATACCCATAATTTCAATACCAAGGAGTTAAAAAACAATTAATTTCAATATGGCAGTCAAATTCAAAATGGTGGAAAAATCCAAGATGGCCGCCACTTCTTAAATAACCACAGTACAAAAACTTAATGTTCTTGATAACACAAATTGTGAATGATGAAATAGGTCCATTTTGGTGGTAATGCCCACATAAGTAATGCTAGGCCGTTGGGGAAACATGTTACTGATTCGTTGAAATCGGTGGATGCCAGCCATAGTGAGAAATAGTGAGAAAATCCAATATGGCCACCACTGTTTTACACAAAGGTCCACATTGCTATAACAATGATAGCGTAATGTAATTTCCTGTTTGACCATATTTAAATATTCCTGTCTCACAATCATCCGTTTTACCTTACAAGTCGTCGTGTTCATCTCCCACAATGTTCTGAGCTGATTGTTCATTGTTGCTACAGCCGTAGTTCAAACAGCTACAGACCTCTGTGCATGGGAGTTTATTGCTGCGGCAACTACAGGAGTTTCCTTTGCATGCTGATTTGCAGCCACATTTTACCAGCTTAGTCATGGCCTCTGGTGCTGGAGGGTTCAAACACATCACCGGAAGAAATCTATTTTCCTCTGACTTCCATCCGTAGTCAGTGGGAGAAGGAAGGGACGGTTGACTTTCGCATGCCTGCATACATATCATTGCAATATAATGTGCTCGCAGAATGTGTGGTGTCAATGATCCAGAGCTTGGAGGCAGACTCTCTCCCTCGGCCTGTCGATTTGAGTACAAGAACCATCGTAGTGCATTTACTTTGGTGTGTGTTTTGGATCTGTACAACAAACAAACGAACCTTTCCAGTTGGTCATTTGCGTTTGGAGAGGGTGTAGCAGCAGATTTGCAAAGTGAAGCAAGTGAATCCAGTATCATATCATCGCAGGACATGAACACCTTCATACACCAGTCCTTTGTCCTGCCGGCGAACCTGCCACACATATCTGATCCTGTGAAAGAATGAAACCCGAGAATATCTGAGGCGTGGTTAACTCCTAACTTTTCAAAGATAGGTTTGACTGCAATTTTCCTATTCAGTTTTCCTTTTCCGGTAAGGAAATATGTCTCAGCAGGTAGCTGTGGATACATGTGGATCATCAGCAAGAAGACATCGGTATCTGGAGAGTCTATTACAAGTTCGACATCGCCGTTAACTGTTAGGGCATGGAGCAAGAGTAACGTATCCGCTTCTTCATGACCGTGTTTTACCAATTCATCAGGCACACTTACATTGCCTTTTGTCTCAGTGCCGAAGGTTACCATGAACTTCTTCAATTTGTTGGCAGAGCTGTTGCTGTGATCCAGAGTCTTTGCAGCTAAATACTCTATACAAGTTCTGCCTTGGTTTTGACACTTGAAAGGAAGTCCTTCAAGGAAATATTCTGGATCAGTGTACTATCTTGGATGTGATAGTAGGTCGAGTTTCCCTTTGTTCTCTTTTTTCTCATTTTCTCTTTCAGAGAACTTTCGACGTATCTGTCAAATACCAGTCTTACTTCGTCGTAGTTAGCTGCAATCCTGATAAGCTTTTCAAGAAATGACATGGCAAAATCACTGCATGTTTTCATTTTGTCTGTCTTGGAGATGGAGTTAACGAGGGCCATGCCATCTATGACTACAACTTTAAATTTCTCAGACATGTCGGACATGTCAGTTGAAGCTTCTTGCTCAGGCTGCGCTTCTTGTACTTCAGGCGCCTCGGCTTGGGGTGGTACTTCAGTTTGGGAGTTTTCACTCAATACTTGGTCGCCAGAAACACTCGGTATGGCATTAGCTGGATCGCTTGTGGCTTCTGTTGGGCTAGGTTGCTCCTTGGTAACTAGCGCTTCAAGATGATGAAGGACCTTAGCCTTGTCATATGCTAGGAGAAGTGACCCATCCGAAGCGAAAAGGGCACGTGGAACAATTCCAAATTCATACTTCCCAATACAGTCCTTTAGATCAAGGTCTGGACGGCTTCTTGATGCTACTATAAACCTCTGTAGGAGTCCTCGTTCTTCTTTGACTTTAATGAGTTTGTCACCTGCTTTCACTTTCTTCACTGTGTTGGCACTTTTGAAAGTGCCTATGTTCTTTCTCTTCATTGGATCCCACACTGAAAGTTTTCCTTCTGTAAGGTGTTCTTTGACAAATGTCTGGAACAACTGTTGTCCGATGGCATCGCGGTCTACTATGTCCTTTGTTACCTTTTCATCAATTACTTTCTTGGTAAGAAGGTTACACAGGTCACTCTCATCGGTTACGAATGGGTCTCCATGAACAACAAATACCTGTCAATCTAGCGGAATTTCTCATTACTCGGGTGGACTTTCCGCCTGTGATCTCGTGGTGTTGGTCTCTGGTATCAGCACCTTCCATGCCATATTCTCTTTGAAACTCCTCTACTAGATTAGACAAGTCAGGTGCAATCAGGAAGAAACGGTCTAGAGCTCTCTCAATTTGGGTTATTCCAGTAATGCCTCCAATGACCTTGAGTTTGCGGTTCTCCTGCTCAATTCCGTGATCTGGACCTATTGAAGTGAATGCAGCAATCCCCTTCGTCACATAGAAATTTCCTTTCAGGAGTTCTGCCCAGACATCTGGAAAAAATTGTTCTGTTTGCTGCATTGTTGACAGGTACAAAGGGAGCAAACGTGCGTAGTTCAGATGGTCATGAGCAAAGAAGTACTTGATAAGAGCTTCAGTAAGATAAGCTTGATAAGAGCTTGATATTTTGAATTTGACTGCCATATTGAAATTAATTGTTTTTGAACTCCTTGGTATTGAAATTATGGGTATTATCATTAATTTGGACCTCATACTGTGTTCAGAATACCAGTTTTAATGGAATTTATATATTTTGGCGGCCATCTTGGATTTGACACCCTTAATCCGTTTAAAAAAATTAACAACCTGTTTTTTCGAACATGTGACACCCCAAAGACAAGGAATCAAGTGGAATTTTGCTTTTAACAAAAAAAAAACACGACAGCCATTTTTAAGACATAGCAGCCTACACTAGAAACTGGATGCACCTGAGCTCAATTTGTAGTCTCATAGCAAAGGTGTTGAATACTAATTGACTCAAGACATTTCAGCTTTTCATGTTTAATTATTCTGTAAGAATTTTTTTTTAAATCCACTTTGACATTATTGGGTATTATGTGTAGATGAGTGAAAAAAAAAAATCAATTTAATGCATTTCGAATTCAGGCTGCAACAACAAAATGTGGAAAACGTCATGGGGTGGAAATACTTTCTGAAGGTACTGTATCTACAGTCACGTGAAAAAGTAAGTACACCCCATGTAAAGTTTTGACTTTTTCAACATATTTCAACATACAGCTATTTGATCTTCATTTCAACAATATTGATAGATAAAGGTGATATAATATAACAAATATCATGAAACATTTACATTTTGTAGTCCATTGTATAATTTAAATAAACATAAATGCAAATTTCGCATGTGGAAAAAGTAAGTACACCCCTACATTTATCACTACTGCAAACACCTAAAATTAGAATCAGGTGCACCAGCTCAGGTGCAAATGATTAGAACATCGTTAGAGAGGATCTTGGAGGAACCTGTCTGATTTAAACCTCAGACATTTCGTTTGGTTTGCTCTTTGTTGTTGAAGTGTGTGGCGTCACCATGCCTAGATAAAAAGAGCTCTCTGAGGCCTTCAGAAAGAAAGTTATAGATGCCGACGAGTCTGGGAAGGGATTTAAAAAGATCTCCAAACAATTTGAAATCAATCATTCGACTGTCCGGAAGATCATCTATAAGTGGAGAAGATTCCAAACAACTGCCAACTTGTTCAGGCCAGGCCGCCCCAGCAAGTTCAGCCCGAGAGCAGACCGCAAGATGCTGAAAGAAGTCTCTAAAAACCCCAGAATGTCATCACGGGACCTACAGATAGCTCTTGCTACTGTTGATGTCAAAATGCACGCGTCTACCATTAGAAAGAGGCTGCACAAATTTGATCTACCTGGGAGGTGTGCCAGGAGGAAACCTTTGCTGTCCAGAAAGAACATCAGGGCAAGACTAAAGTTTGCGAATGAACACCGAGGCAAAGACCAGCACTTCCGGAACAATGTGCTCTGGACAGATGAGTCAAAGGTAGAGCTATTTGGCCACAGTACCAGAAGACATGTTTGGCGAAAACCAAAGACAGCATTTGACCACAAGAACATGATACCAACTGTAAAGCATGGTGGTGGAAATATTATGGTTTGGGACAGCTTTGCTGCATCAGGGCCTGGGCAGCTCACCATCATATAATCCACGATGAATTCTTCATTGTACCAGAGGGTGCTTGAGGATAATGTGAGGCCATCTGTCAGAAAGTTGAAGCTCAACCGAAGGTGGACCTTGCAACATGACAATGACCCCAAACATACCAGTAAATCCACCAAGGAATGGCTGAAAAGAAAGAAATGGGGTGTTCTGGAATGGCCAAGTCAAAGCCCGGATCTAAATCCCATCGAGATGTTGTGGGGGGATTTGAAACGAGCTGTGCATGCAATTGTGCATGCTGTGCAACAATTTTTTGTTGAATAAATTATTGCAAAGTCAATCTTTCATTGTTTTTTGTTCAATTAGATCACCTTTATCTATAGATACTGTTTAAATGAAGATCAAATGTTGATATGTCCACATATGTTAAAAAGATTTTAAAAAACATTTCATGGGGTGTACTTACTTTTTCCACATGCGAAATTTGCATTTATGTTTATTTAAATTATAAAATGGACTACAAAATGTAAATGTTTCATTATATTTGTTATATTATATCACCTTTATCTATCAATATTGTTGAAATGAAGATCAAATAGCTGTACGTTGAAATATGTTGAAAAAGTCCAAACTTTACATGGGGTGTACTTACTTTTTCACGTGACTGTATATTCCACATTCTCTATTTTCAAAAGGTGGGAGCGGAGAGGAAGCCGTAGCCAGAGGTACTCCTGGGGATGAGATGGAGAGAGGGCAGTGCAAGGAGAGTGAGGAAGAGAGTTTTTGATAAAGATAGCAACCCCACCAGCAGGACGAGGCTCAGGTCTATCATACCGGAGGAGGGAGTAACCAGGAAGAGATATTAAGGAATCAGAGACATCTTGAAGGAGGAAAGTTTCTGTTCAGCAGATCAAGTCTGGATTGTCAGAAGCAACCTGAATGGAGAGATCAATCAGGTTTGAGCGAAGGCCCCGGATGTTTGAGGTCCATACCGTTAATGAGGAGAGAGGGGAAGCATCGGGCGCAGGACAGCGGAGGGGAGGGGTAGGGTCAGATTAAGGATGAGAGGATGTAGGGAGAGCAGTTGATAGTGTGTCAGAGATTACAGAAGAGTTACAAGAAAGGGAAGGAAGAGGAGGGCGAAAAGTTTGATGGTGATGGGATGAGGCACAGTGAGGGGTTGTTTGAGGGGGGGGGGGGCAGAGGAAAGTAGAAGGTTGGGGGAGGTGGAGGTATGAGATAGAAGGGAGACGAAGTGGGGAGGAGGCAGCTTTGAGGAGGAGGGGGATAGGGAGAATTGGAGAGGGATGGTTGGGGGGAGATATGAAGGGGAGGGGTTGGGGGGGAGTTTTGAAGGGGAGGTTGAGGGGGGGTTTAGGAGGGGAGGGGAAAGGGGGGAGTTTAGGAGGGGAGGGAGAAAAGGGGGAGGGAAAGGGAAGGGAGAAGGGGAGTGGGGAAGGCAGGGGTGGTGGTGGGGGAAGAGGTGGGGAGGAGGAAGGGGAGAGAGTGGGAGGAAAGGGGAAAGGGAGGAAGAGGAAGGGAGAGAGAGAGGGAGAATGGCGTTTATTTATATATTTGGAGGGGAGGGGCGAGGGGGGAGTTTAGAAAGTGGATGAAATGAATGATCGTTTTAAGGCCATTTTCCCTGCTAGAGCGGGGGTTAGCCTTGCGGGCCCCATGACAATCATGGTTCCCTGTTTGAGGCAATGTTTTTATGGCCGGATGCCCTTCCTGACGCCAACCCTTGGTCACGCTCTGCCGATGCGCAGGGATACAGTGTACCTATTCTAAACCGGGGTACACACCGTGATCATTCATCCCAGCAAGCTGGTACTCAATTTGCCGACCTCGGAAGGATGACAGGCTGAGTCAACCCTCCTGGCATTAATTCAGCGATCGACCGGGATTCTAACCCAGGATCCCAAGCCGGCACCCTAACCGCTAAGCCAACACCAGGCTCAAATCAACACAACTGAATGAAAGACGAACATTTATAACAAATTGGGTTTATTGTGATTTTCAAGTTCGCGATCTGTTTTAGAACGACAGAGGAGGGTGGAATGAAGGTGAATTTAGAGCATGTAGTGAGGAAGAATTTTAAGAGATTGAATTTTTTTTTTGAAGTGAAATGAGTGAGAGAGGAAATTGAAAAGAGCCTTTTAAATAGGAAGAAAAACAGCGTGTTGTAATATACCACTGAATAAAACACTGCAGGGGAAAGTTTAAACATATTTAAACAGAACCGTGAAGAACAATCTTATATTCACAAAATACCAACAGGGAGAGGGCCTAGACTAGAGGGACAACACGTGAACAGGGCAAAAGGTGGAAGGCAAGGAGATGATGGGGGCGGGGCGAGACAGCGCATGTGGACAGAAGCACACGTGGAGAAAGGGAAATAAATGTTTGTTTGTTTTTTTGTTTTTTGTTTTTGGGGTGGGGGGGGGTTAAAACGTTAGACAAAGAGTAGATGTTTGGGGAAGTTCGTTGGAGAAGGGAAAAATCTAAGAACCAAGCCAAACAGCAAAGGAAGGAACTTGAGTGAACAAACTTCAATGGGGGAAGCCTCAGGCGACAAGGCTACAAGACCATGCACGCGGAGCAAACAGAAAACGATTAATTCATTACGAGTTACAGGAAATTCAAACCAAAACGAACTAGAAACAAACAATAACGAATAGACGATAAAGTAACAAGTGGAAATTTGACAAACACACGAATGGAAAAATAACCCTAACTGTTGATGCCCGGAGAGAACAAAAGTCGCCACCGCGATCGAGAAACCGGAATTATGACGTCTTCACCAAAATCGAATCGTCCTTGTCAGACATCCAACCGGTCAACCAAGTTTCGTCCAAATCCGTCCACAACCTTTTGAGATATCCTGCTATATATCGTTTTTGGCCCTATCTCCCAATGGTGAAGAATCACTTAAAATTCTACTAGCCAGATCCGATTCCGGATCTTCACCAAAATCTAATGCTACATCTCTGCCAAATTTCATCCAGATCCGTCCACACCTTTTTGATATCTTGTTCAAAAACAGACAGACAGACAGACAAACAAACAGACAGACAGGGGTGAAAACATAACCTCCATCCACCTTTGGTGGCGGAGGTAAAAATGATTCCTTTAATTTGAATTCATTTGCTGGTTTACAAAGCTGCAGAATGATTTATAAAAGAAGCAAAAAAAATAGATGGTGTTCATAGAATACTTACCCTGCGCAGTCAACTTGTTTTTTTTTTCTTCTTTGATCCAATATGGCTGCCAGATCACATGAGCAATGACATCATAAACTTATATTATCTAATATAATTGTTGCATAGATCACACTCGATACATTTCAAACTGATCAGACTAAGCGTTGTTCCTGTCGAATTATGACGTCATAATTATGGCACGAATGACGTCATTGTTAACAACACCTATTCCCCATATTGAGTTATTTACAATTAGCCTCGTTTCAATTTTTTCCATAAAGCGGTTTTTGAGATATAGAGGTGCAACATTTTTCGGTTTTTCCAAGATGGCGCCTGTACCACGTGACCAATGATGTCATGATTATCATTCAAATATTACAAAGGCGGAGGCGCTCCTATGGTGAAAATTTCGTGTCCATCAGACCAACAGTTGCTGAAAAAAAATGAATAATGATTGGATGGATAAGTTGTATTTGTCGAATAATGACGTCATAACGAAGGCACCAATGACAACTTCATTAACATATCTTATTCCCCATGGGGAGTAGTTGACAATGACCCAGGTCTCAATTTTTTCCATGGAGTAGTTTCAGAGATATGGAGGTGCGAATTTTTTCCAAGATGGCGCCCGTGCCACGTGACCTATGACGTCATAATAATCATTAAAATATTCTACAGGAGGAGGCCATCCTATGGTGAAAATTTCATGTCAATCGGACTAACGGTTGCCGAGAAAATGAATTTTTAAAATGCAGACACGGCGTACGGCACAGTCGGCACACGTACGTACCTGAATGCTTAACCTCCGCTTTTCACTTTGCAAGCGCAAGGTAACTAGAACGGCACTCAGTAGAGAGCATACCTCCGCCTGGTTGGCCATATCACTCAATCGTGAAGAATCACTTTAAAAATTCTACGAGCTGGATTCGGATCCGGATCTTCACCAACATTTAATCGATTCTTCCTTGTCACACACACAACCTGTCCACCAAGTTTCATCCAAATCCATCCAAATCCATCCACAACTTTTTGAGATATCCTCCTATGTATCATTTTTGGCCCTATCTCCCAATGGTGAGGAATCACTTATAATATAAAATAATTCTCATGTCTGAATCCATATTCAGATCTTCACCAAAATCGAATCGAATTTTCCTTGTCAGACACCCAACCGGTCCACCAAGTTTCGTCCAAAGCCATCCACAACTTTTTGAGATATTTTGTTCAAAAACAGACAGACAGACATACAGACAAACGGACAGACAGGGGTGAAAACATAACCTCCATCCACCTTTGGTGGCAGAGGTAAAAACAGATTACAAAGGAAAACTATGAAAGATATTAATAGGGGAGGAATGGTGGGGGATGTGGGGGGGCAAGTTGAATCGCTTCTGAATCTTTAATCTGCTTCAACACAACAGAAGACATCATTGCAAAGCCGATTTTTTTTTTTTTCATGTTTATTTCGATTGCGATGTGTTTAGTTTTGGCTACCTACGACCTTTCTCTATATGTTCTCGAAGCCCAGGAATCTAACCCCTTATTCCCATAGGAAATTGTTTTAACTATCGCGATTTTGAAAATCGCGCCATTTTCCAGGAATGTAACCTTTGCGAAAGTTACGGCTTGACTGTATCGTAAAGATTAGTCCAATGTTTCTACGAGCCGCAGACATTTTGAAAAGTCCATTTCACTTCCTTGAACTCATAGCATAGTATTACCACGTAACATACTATATATTGTAACGAATTTGAGAAAGTGTAACGAATGTGAGAATTATGGTTTTGTTGTGTGTAAATGTCACCCTCCGTAATGTAAAGAAAGGTCGAAGGTCGTCCTCTTAGTTAATTCCATAAACATACACGCAGGGCACCATATATCCTTTTAAATAGTTATTCCCTTATTCTATGTAGTTTAAGGCTGTGTTTCCCAATAGTCGACTCTCCATTGCACCGAATTAAATAAGAGTAGGTCCCATCTTCAAAGTGCCAGGTTTGGATGGTTTTCGCTGCAAATGGACTCCATTGAGCACGCGGTCGGTTGGGAGAAGAAAGGCGTGTCTCCGCACCTCGTCATAGAAAGGAGGAGTGAGTCGGCCCCGCTCAACCAACCCAGCACGAAGGGGTTTGGCTTGAGCGGGCGGAGAGAGAACGATCTGGGAGGTTCGCGAAGGTTCAAGGGTGGGGCTTATATAACCCGCGGGAGACGCCCCCACGGCAGATGAGTCCAAGCAGATGAGATACGTGCCGCGCTGCAGAGGAGATACGGCAGGAGGCAACTCAAGGAGCGCGCGACGCAGCGGTGCGGAAAAAGGAACTTCGCCCGCGCAGTTTGGAACCGCGGGAGTTCGCACGACCGCGGCTCGGCTTTTTGACGGCGGTGCCTTCCGGCCCGACCGTGCCCCCCCGCTGGACCTTCCTTGCCTCTCCAAGCCATCCACCTTCAGCCATTCATTCCTGCCTGCATTCCCCGTGTAAGTGTGATCGTTCGTCTGTCTTTCACGTTGTCCTGGGGTATTAATTAAGCTTGTATAGTTAAGCTAATAATTGCACTGTGTCTCCTTCCATTCTTTCTGTCTTTATTTTATTATCCTTCCTTCTTCCTTGGTTATTTTTGGTCTTGTAAATAATAGTAATAAATTATATTTGTTCTTCCTACCTTCGCCTTCTTCTTCACATTCGGTCGCTTTAGTGATTTCCCCCATTGAGGGCCCGTGGCGCGATTCGGCCGACGAAGATTAATCGGGTCAGTCTTGGTAACCGGCTCACGGTGCAGTTCGCTTCGCTCGGCGCAACTAGTCAATTATGCTGCGACCGTGGGCGGGGGAGTATTTCCTTGCGTACCGGTGGGTGTTGGTATTTAGGTCATAGGACGGTTGGGCCTAATACCCTACCCAGCGCTGACCGGGCGTGACGTCATACCCCTAGGACCACGTCGGCCAGTCATAGACGAGGGGACTAATCCCCCCTTGGTAAGTGGGGAAGGCCGACGTTGGATTCCGTAACAATCTATATATATATATTGTTGCGGATCTCAACGTCGGCCCCTTTTCCCCTTACCAAGGGGGAATTAATCCCCTTGTCTTCGACTGACCGACGTGAGTCCTGAAGCTGCCCAGCTCCCTCCAGAGAGGCAGGTGAGCAACCTCGTTCGAGACCGCGGACAAGATGTTAATTTGCCGAGCGGATTAGCAGCCGCGGCTCGAACCATTAACATAACTAGACCCGATCCTTAGTCGTTGGCCAAATCGTGCCACAGGTATTCAACGATGGAAAAGACAAGGACGAACGGATGTGAAGGAAAGAAGGCAGAGTAAGGAAGAACAGGATTTTTAAATTATTTACACACAACCAAAGCAGAAAAGAAATGAAATGCAATTTACAGGGAAATGGAAGGATCAGAAGGACACAGAGCAATTTCTAGCTTACCTATACAGTCTTACTTAAACCCCAGGACAACATAAAGGACAGACGACAATCAGACTTACACGGGGAATGAAGCAGGAATGAATGGCAGGAGGTGGATGGCTGGACGGACGAGGAGGTGAGATCACAGGGCGGGAAGGATGCGGGTCCGGTTGGTGTGATCGCCGCCGACCCTCCTCAAGCGTGTTCGCACGGCGGCGTTGCTTCGTAGCCGCGGCCGAAACCGCTGTCAACGCTCAAAGCTGCGGTGGTCTCAAAGCTGCAGTGGACTCAAAGCTGCGGTTGCTTCAGCTGCGGTGGACTCCTTCAGGTGAACTCTTACGCGCCTCTCCCTAAAAGGCTTGCGGGGGCGCTTTTATAACGCGCTTTGAGATCAATCCATGCCACGCCCGTGATGGTATCTCACCAGCCCTGATTGGCTGGTGGGGACTCGCTGGCTCCACCTTCCGATGACGAGGGGCGGGCAACGCCCTTGTTCGTGGGCTTGACCGCGTGCGTAATGGAGTCTTGGGGTAAAGGTGGTGCCAATAACCCCACCCAAAGTTACTGGCACTTCGAAGATGCCATGGGGGTGTCGGAGGGATCCTATCTTATTTCAATTCGGTGCAATGCAGTGTCAATTAATGGGAGACAGAGCCTTATACTGACATAGAATAAAGAAATAACGATAGAAAGGTTCTATGGTGGCCTACGTGCTTGTACATGGACTAGCTATGGTGCACTCATTTCAATTAACAGCCAATTAAAGGGGAAATGTACATAGGAAATTAAGACTAAATTTACAAAGTGAAGGTTCTAAAAACCGTAACAATATACAGACTTGCCATTTAATATGGAATATTTATTTTTCTTGACCTTAACTCAGTATATCAATCTGGTGAGTTTCTTTTACACTTTGGTGATTTATTTGTGAAGAGAACCATGTCACTGATTGTCTGTCGCAGCAAGAAGTCAACAACAGGATTATATCACAGGTGGCGTGGCAAAATGTACGGACAGGTGCATTTGATGATTGGCTTCACAGTCGGGTATACAAGGGTTGTTTCGTTCTGTATTAGTGGAAAACAACTGCTGCACGTCTCCAAAAGTTATTGCCGCTTCCTCTGGAGATGGTCCGTCAACTCGACATTGCTGTTTGTCATGGAGTGGTGGCTTTACGAAATTACGGCATGAAACAGCGTGCTATTGCTCGGCAGTATGGCATCACTCAAGGTCAGGTGTCAAAGATCCTGAAACAAAATGCTCAGAGGGGTGTCCCTACTCCAATACCGAGGCCAGGACGTCCCCGCAGAACCACAAGGAGGGATGATCGCCAGCTGCACCGGTTAGTCGGCAATGGCCGTACTAAATCAGCTAATCGGCTTAGGGCTGAGTGGCAGCAACTGACAAATGTGCCTGTATCCAGAAGGCTAGTCAACCAACGACTGGTTCAAGCAGGCTATCGTGCCAGGCTGAGACTGAGAAAGCCACGCCTGACCAGACAACACCGCCAGCGCCGATTGCAGTGGGCCAGAGAGCACCGTCAATGGCAGCCAGAACACTGGAATCACGTGATCTTCAGTGACGAGTCTAGATTTCTGGTCTATCGTCAAGATGGCCACGTCCGAGTGCGCAGACAAGTGCATGAAGCCTACAACAAAGATTGTATAGTGCCAAGAGTCCAAGCTGGAGGTGGTGCGGTGACCGTTTGGGCTGCTTTTCATGCAGGGGGCAAAACTGACCTGGTTGTTCTGAATGGAAACCTGAACCAGTTCAAGTACAGGGCCATTCTGGAAGAAACATTGCTTCCATTTGCTCGTGCAGCCTTTCGAGGAAACTTTGTCTTCCAAGATGACAATGCACGGCCTCATCGTGCTCGCATGATCCAACACTTTCTTGCTGACCGTGGTGTAGAGCATATGGAGTGGCCTGCCATGTCCCCGGATATGAACCCGAAAGAGAACTTGTGGGCAGAATTAACGCGTCAAATCGACCACTTGGACCAGCAGCCGACCACTGTGCGTGAATTGCAGCAGGCTATTGTCACTGCATGGCAAGCGATTCCTATCCAAACCTTGGCAAATCTCGTGAACAGCATGCCTCAACGTGTACATACTCTCCTGAATGCTCGTGGGCGTTACACGAAGTACTGAAATGTAATTTTACTGTCCGTAATCCCAGTCGTAATTTAACTTTTGTTTTTGTTAAAAAATTTTTTGGCTAATGTGCAAAATAAAGAGATACTTCTGGAAAACGTACAGAAGTTCAACACAGTACTGTCCGTGAATTGAGTTCGATATCAGTTTCCATCACTTTCAAGGATCAATTTATTTGTTTCGAAATGTCAAATGTGGTTTTTGTTTCTTTTAAAGGTCACATTAACAAAATCTAGAATAATTTCAACATAATTCCAATGAACTTTTGGTTCTAAGACATCTTGAAAAGTAAGTTCACCCCCAGAAAAAAAATATTCCATATTAAATGCCAAGTCTGTATATATATATATATCTATATATATATATATATATATATATATATATATATATATATATATATATATATATATATATGTAGATATATACAACGTTTGGCTCATGTAAAGATATTGTCTTTGTTGACTATTTGGTGATGTTCATTTACCACAACGTTTTCCTTGATGATATTAAATAAGCATTATGTGGTTTTGTCCACCACAGGACTCTTTGAACTTCGTGCCGCTCAATTCCTTGAGGAATCGCCAGGCGGTGAGCAGAGTGGAGTGAATCGTTTCCTTCGAGGACTTGGTGCGTATTCTTAAACTCGCTTCAGGGGAAGCATTTGTTTGTTTTCATTTTTAATGATGCAATTCTTTGTTTGTTTTTTGGGTTTCAATACACAATTTGCAATGACCTTGGTCAACTTTTACTGAACCTACAAAGGATATTACTCCAAAATATTTTCGTCTGATAATTTACTTCCTTCCATCATAGTTTTTTTTTTTTTTTTTTTTCATCATAGTTTGCGAAAGAAGATGGAAAATGTATTCTTCCTAATATTTTGTGCCCAGTAAGAGGCAAAACAGTTGGAATGGTGTCATGGGCATAACTTCTTAAATTCCCTCAAAGCTTGAATATTAACATCCAATGCTCCTTTATCTTACAACATAGCGTGGATTCATCCCATACCCTTTACAGTTTAGTGTCAGGGATTGCCAAAGCAGCTTCCTGGGCAGAAAAATACACTGGGTGGTTTTCCATTGTAATCCTAGTAGTCGTCGTTAGGGCAAGAATTTGGAATTTTGCTCGGGCGAAGGTTACAATTGCCTACTCTTTGTATAAGCTAATGTGGTATCTTTAACATCCACCAGCAGTAACTTATGCTGGTCGGCAGGCCCCTGGTTTTATGCACATGCAAACAGTGCACTTATTTAGGCAACAGAAAAACGCCATGGTGATAGTTTATATTCAGTTTAGGAATCATACTCAGATTACACAGCTCAAAAGTGAGTATTCCCCCCCCCCCCCCCCATTTTTTTTTTAAAGGCTATTTAACCTGCTGGTGCGGGGGCTAGCCTTGCGGGCCCCATGACAATCGTGGTTCCCTGTTTGAGGCAATGTTTTTATGGCCAGATGCCCTTCCTGATGCCAACCCTTTAGTTGCCTCTTACGACACGACACGCAGGGATACGGTGTACCTATTCTAAACTGAGGCACACACCGGGGCACATTCTAAACCGGGGCAGTATGCTGTATGAATTTGCTTACTTGACTATTTGTGATCTGAATTGCCCCCATGCAGCAGAAATAGTAATCAAAGGGAGGCGCAAAGCACCCCTCCATTTATATAAGGGATCGTTTCGCAGTTTACATGGGGACTGAAAATGTGTTTCTCGGCTTCTACTGGACAAAATCGGCTGCAAATTTCAGAAGTAAATGCTTCGTGCGTTGAGGTAATATTTTCCAAATTTAAGCAACGTCCGTTTATGCATTCTTGAGTTATATTTAGAAAACCCTCAAAATCATGTTGGTGTCTATCCGTCCGTCCGTCCGCCCGAAATTTGTTGGCACTCATATCTCAAGGACTATACATTGAAACTAGCTGAAACTTGGAATATACATTGGCCAATAGGTCTAGTTAATGGCTTTCGAAAAAAATTCCACCTAAGTGCTTCAGTTTTTGCTTTAAAATTAAATATATAAAAATATATACACACATAAATCTAATATGCTGGACTTCTAAGTCTTCTAAGTCTAAAATATATATATATAAATATAAACTTCTCAGAAAAGTTCATATAAAGGGTTGCCAATTTGATTCATACAGCTGCAAGAAGAAGTAAAAGTATTTTATTTGCCAGATGTAGGGCGCCCCTTTATATGAACTTTTCTAGAGCATTACTTGGTTCCTCCTAAGAACACCAGGGTAGTCCAGCATGCACACGAGATTTTTTTTGAATGTCCCTTCTTTTCTATACTTTGCCACATGGCACCTACCCTTATATAAAGGAGCCTTTTCTATGCCCCTGGCATTTTACCCAAGAATATGAATTAATTTATACAGCATTTCATATAATACCATCAAAAGAACATTGCAATTTCTCAACTGCCATTGTTTATCTTGTGCATCAAGGCCCATGCAACCCCCACAACCCCACATACTTGCCTCAAAAGTTCAGATTCAATGTTGAAAAATGTTTTTAAATGGATGTTGTACATTTATGAAGAAGGCTGGTCTGCGTTTGCTGTGTGAGTACGTAACGGTTTTAATCTGGAGTAATTAAACACGAGTGAACACGTGCGCATGTGCTCTTTTATTCAGGAAGCCGCATGCGAATGCTCTCCAAAAAGTAGTAGCCGAGCCAGGCCTGCTTCAGACCACATTCCGTGAGAGTAAATCCTTCTAAGAAATGAAGATTACAATCCAAGGGAACTCATTTCATGCCTCATGCAGAGGGGTAATTTTACTGTTGGGACCTCACAGCCACTTTGTACAAATCTGGAGCAATGTAGCTTCACTCTGGCAGCCACGGCCTGAGTGGAATGCTGATTTAGTACCAGTTGGAGCTTGTTGCTAACACAGAAATGTTTACATACAGTATGTACAAATCGACATGATCTTCGGATGTACTTGAGGATTATTTCTTGCACATTTGTTCTTTTGTACAAAATATAGTTGTAGATTAGTCACTCCTGATGCTACACATCAATTAGCGAAGCTTGTAAAAGGTATGCAAAGTACATACACATATATTATGAAATGTTACAAGTGGATATGCAAATCTTTAAAATCTTAATAACATGATCCTCATCTTTTGAAGAATCATTTATGGTCTACTTTGAGATAAGAAGAAGAATTATTTTGTTAATACTATTGAAGCACTAATCAGTTTTAAATGGAGACCTTTGAGAATGCTTGAAGAAATGCATGTTTTCTCCATCTTCAGGCTATTGAATCCTTCTAAATATGCGACTTTTTCATGGATTTTTTAAAAGATGGGACTTTTCCAAGAAATCAATTGCCAAACATATTACAGAACACCCGAACTGGGAAAGTGTGACCATCATGCATCTGGATGGCGGAAGTTATTACACATGATATAAGTTATTAATTCAACATTGTTTCAATGGCATTCCTCCAGCAGGGATGAATGTATTGTGTTCAAAGAGGATTACAACTTTAGATGGGTTATCGATGCAACGTTATAACACTCCAATATGGAATTTCCATGAGTGCCGTTTGAGGCAGAGGCAAGTATACTGGAGGGCCTGCTTACATTTTAGGACTGATTAGAACCAAGTGATGCATTGATTGAAAAACGGCTCTACTCAGCTTTTCTCAAAGGCAGAATTGAATGGATTAACACTGAAGTTGGAACTTTTGTGTTGCATGTGACCGCTTTAGTGTTGCAACTGCCGACTATTATCTACGCGAGTTACCAAGGGGAATCAATGTCTTTTCTTCCAACCATATAGTGGCCTGCACCTGTGAGATTCAGCACAGAAGTTAAAGTCTTTTTCGTTGTTTTTTTTAGTTTCCAGTCAGTCATAAAGTGTCCAAAAATTGTCTCCAGCAGTGGGAGAGTTTTATGATGCCATCAGATTGGAAATTGTGTTTTTTACTCTGAAAGTCCATGATCAGGGGACAAACCGTTTGTATCCTCACACCCTTATAAAGATGAAACCTAATGCTCATAACTCTCCCTCTTTATCAGCAGAGAGATAGTAAGCTCACCATTTGGACTTACTCACCTCTTTGCTGATAAAACTCAAATCAAAATACTGGTAAAGTTCTTAAATTGCATTGATATCCTAAGAGTTTCCTGGTCAAGACAAGTATGTTCACTGCAAGTTCCTCAAACCAGTTCCAAACCACATGTCCCATTTATGGTCGTAACATTGTAATCCAAAAAGATCCCATAATTTTGTATATGCAAGCTACATTAAAGCATGGCCCTGGTTGTCTTTAGTCTCTTGATACTCCTTAAATCTCCTCTGACTTTTCAATATGGAATTGAAGGTCTTAAAGCATATCAACTGAAAAATGCACGACTTTAAAAATGACGTATGAATGCTAACGTGGGTGCTTTCATGTGTGAACTGTGTGTTCATGTTTTCAGTGACTCTTTTCTGCTCGTCCAGGTACTTTTAACCTTCCGTTACTAGCGCAAAATCTTTTATTCAAATTGTGTGTTCAACATAATTTTCAGCATTTAAACGAAAGAGTGGCAATTTCAAAGTGGTTACATATAATTGTTGTGTCCTGGATTCAAATCGGACTCATGGAAATATTGGAAATATGAGAAATATCCATGGAGGGTGTTGATTTCCTTTAATTTCCTGTTCATACAAGCGAGCAACCGCAGTGGATATATACACTACATGACCGAAAGTATGTGGTCACCCGAACATCGAACATCTCAGTCCAAAATCATGGGCATTAATATGGAGTTGGTCCTGCCCCCGCTTCCCCCCCCCCCCCCCCCCCCTTTGCTGCTATAACAGCCTCCACTCTTCTGGGAAGGCTTTCCACTAGTTGTATTTGTGAGGTCGGGTACTGATGTTGGGCGATTAGGCCTGGCTCACAGTCGGCGTTCCAATTCATCCCAAAGGTGTTTGATGGGGTTGAGGTCAGGGCTCTGTGCAGGCCAGTCAAGTTCTTCCACACTGATCTCGACAAACAATTTCTGTATGGACTTTGCTTTGTGCACGGGGGCATTATCATGCTGAAACAGGAAAGGGCCTTCCCCAAACTGTTGCCACAAAATTGGAAGCACACAATCGTCTAGAATGTCATTGTATGCTGGAGCATGAAGATTTCCCTTCACTGGAACTAAACATGGTATAATGATAAACAAAGGTATAATTTATGTACATGATGTCAGTGTCATGTCATCGGGTTAGTGTGCTTCCTCAGTTAAATTTAATATTCCTGACTGCAAACCTCCTAATTGTCGAGGAGCAGGGCAGAGACAATGTGTCGGCGTGGCAGGCTACACTTGTTGCTCACAGGTTGTGCAGCAATTGCTGGGGTGAGACTCCATCTGTGCCTTGCTTCCTCGTCAAGTTAGGGGATTCAACCTGTGTATGTGTATATATATATATGATACCTGTGTATGTATATATATATATGGGAGTGATAACTAAGACACAGTATCTGAACTAAGATCTAAATTACGCACTATCAGATGACTTCCGGAGCTTGGCAGGCAAGGTGTACGTACGTGGCGGTGACGTCACAGCGTGCGCTCATTAGGTTGGAGAAATAAATTACAGTTTGATTGGTTAATCCCAACCACATCCAGGCGACTCCATATAATGAGTGGATACCAGAGGTAATGCACTGTGTGGCAGGCGGTGCTTATCGCTCCCATTAAGGTACAGCGATAGCTGAATGGGATACCTTAATGGGGGTTCACCACTGATAGTATGGAGTCGCATAATGACTGGTTTATAACCGAAAGGTTTTCAGATTCACAAGTGTATGCAGGACTCACTGCGTTGCCCTGATGAAGCCCCAACAGGGCGAAACCAGGTCGGTAACTGTGAGTTTTGTATGCACTTGTGACAGTATCTGAACTAAGATCTAAATTACGCACTGTCAGATGGCTCTTCCGGAGCTTGGCAGGCAAGGCGTACGTATGTGGCGGTGACGTCACAGTGTGCGCTCATTAGGTTGGAGAACTGAAATAATTATAGTTTGATATATATATATATATATATATATATATATATATATATATATATATATATATATATATATATATATATATGTTGGAACCCATCTGTGGATCGGTCCCATCGGCCGATGGGTCTGACCCGTTTGCGGATCCGCAGATGGGCGACCCATCTGTGGATGCACGAGAAATGACAATGCAGACCCATCGCTGGTCTACTGGTCTACTTCTGGTCTGGTCTACTTCGCTACTTCGCTGGTGTACTTCTACTTCTGGTCTACTTCGCTGGTGGCACTGGCAGACTCAGCTCTCCATTGTTTATATAGCAATTCCTGGCATGCCTTAATCACCCCAAAGCTAAAGATGAAGGTGTGGCTTCGTAATCGGGGCATTGTCAATTATATA
Source organism: Myxine glutinosa (assembly GCF_964187855.1). Taxonomy (NCBI): domain Eukaryota; kingdom Metazoa; phylum Chordata; class Myxini; order Myxiniformes; family Myxinidae; genus Myxine; species Myxine glutinosa. The sequence continues at coordinate 133,559,078 of NC_136261.1, forward strand.
AACACAATAACGCATTATGTGATTCTATGAGGCCCTCAGTGTGATTCTATGAGGCCCTATGTGATTATATGAGGCCCTCAGCGATGGGTCTGACCCGTTTGCGGATCCACAGATGGGTCGCCCATCTGCGGATCCGCAAACGGGTCAGACCCATCGGCCGATGGGACCGATCCACAGATGGGTTCCAACATATATATATATATATATATAAATAAATAAATAAATAAATATATATATATATATATACATATGTACATATATGTACATACATACATATACATACATACAGTCACGTGAAAAAGTAAGTACACCCCATGTAAAGTTTTGACTTTTGCAACATATTTCAACATACAGCTATTTGATCTTCATTTCAACAATATTGATAGATAAAGGTGATATAATATAACAAATATCATGAAACATTTACATTTTGTAGTCCATTGTATTATTTAAATAGACATAAATGCAAGTTTCGCATGTGGAAAAAGTAAGTACACCCTTGGATCTAATAGGTGGTATTGCCCCCTTTGGCAGAAACAACCTCAAGTAGGCGTTTCTTATAACTGTCCACCAGTCTCTGACATCGACTGGGATAAATTTTTACCCACTCCTCCATGCAGAATTATTTCAGCTGTGCGATGTTTGAGGGGTTTCTTGCATGCACAGCTCGTTTCAAATCCCCCCACAACATCTCGATGGGATTTAGATCCGGGCTTTGACTTGGCCATTCCAGAACCCTCCATTTCTTTCTTTTCAGCCATTTCTTGGTGGATTTCAGCCATTTCTTTCAGCCATTTCTTCGGTTGAGCTTCAACTTTTTTTTTCTTTTTTTTTCTTTTTTTTTTGGAATACTGAATCGAGGCTCGTGAAAGAGCTAACATTTACTTCACAAACAAATCAACCAGACAAACAAAATATATAAAAAGAGGGAGCGGAAAACAAGATGGGGAGAGAAGGGGAAGCACACAAACACAACATTTGAGAGCAGGGAGATGTGTGGAAGGGAGAGGGCTTGGGGGGAGGAGGTGTGGGAAGGGGTGGGGGGAGGGAGAAGTATAAAACACAAGGACACCAAGGACTTCCAGGACAGAAGTTGGTATTTCAAAAAAGTGGAATTGGGGTGAAATTAGCGGGGGTAGAAAAGATCAAGGTTTTGGATGGGGGAAGATAAGAGATGGTGGTGAACAGCTGTTTTAAAGACCTGGAGGGTGGAGTGGGATTGAAGAGAGTGAGGGAGTTTGTTCCAGAGGCGGGAGAAAAGAGGAATGAAGGAGTGAAGGTGAGCAGAGAGTCTTGATTTTGGCAGTTTGACCATAAGAGGGTTGCAGGCAGATCTTGTGCGACCTGTAGGAATATTTGCGGGACAGAGCCCAGAGAGAGCTGGGGGGGGGGGCAAGGCCAGAGAGGAGTCGGTAGAAGACGGAAAGACCACCAACCTGCCTGCGGTGAGTGAGTGAGAGGCCCTTGGAGTTAGTTTCATCGCGGGAGATTCCAATGATTCTGAATGCTTTGGTTTCAACAGCGTGAAGACGAGCTAGGTGTGAGGCAGGAGCACCAGCCCAGAGGGGAGAGCAGTATTCCATTGAGCTGCGGATGAAAGCCGTGTATGTGGTGAGGAGCTCAGGTGTGCCAAGGAAGGACTTCGCACGATGGAGGATGCCCAGTCGGCGACTGGCTTTGGAGGCCAGATTTGAAATGTGGTTTTCCCAGGAAAGATCATGGCAGATAGTGAGACCCAAAAGCTTGAGTGACAGAACTTCTTGGAGAGGATTATTCAGAAAGTGGATCGGAGGGTTGTCCAGTCGGTCTTTTCGGAGAGACATCGTAAGAGTGTGAGATTTGTCAGGATTGAAAGACATGTTCCACTTCTTTGCCCAGTCTGTGATTTTGTCCAGGTCTGCAGAGAGTGAGGAGGCTGCAGACTGCCGATCTGAGGGATGAGGAATGGAGCGACAGAGAGTAGAGTCATCAGCAAAGAGATACAGAGGATTTTCAAGAGAGTCAGAGAGATCATTGATGAAGACCAGAAAAAGCACAGGGCCCAGAACACTACCTTGTGGAACTCCAGCCTGAACAGGAAGAGGAGATGAGAGAAACCCATTCAGGGCCACACATTGACTATGACTAGAGAGGAAGTCCGCCAGCCATGCGTGGAGATTTCCATGGATACCAAAAGAGGAGAGGTTGGTGAGCAGAGCGGGGTGCCAGACCGTATCGAAGGCACGTGATATGTCAAGGGAGACTGCTCTAATTTCCTGCTTGGCATTGAGGACCTCCATCCATTGTTGAGAAAGCAGAAGCAGCATGTCCAGAGTAGAGTGTCCAGGTCTGAAACCAAATTGATGATCAGAGATCAAGCCATTGGAGAAGAGGAAAGATTTCATATCTGAAGCAATGATGGATTCCATGACTTTGCTGATAATTGGGAGAAGGCTGATTGGTCTGTAGTTGCTGGGATCTGTTTTTACACCTTTTTTGTGCAAAGCGGTGATGTTGGCAGATTTCCAAGCAGATGGAAGATGACCTTGAGCAAAAGAGAGGGTGAAGAGAACAGAGAGAGGGAGTGAAAGAGCGGAAGAACAGGATTTTACGACCCGTGGGCTGATGCCGTCAGGTCCAGTTGCAGAATCCGAGTCGAGGGTTGACAGAAACTTTTCCACCTTGACAGGAGGAAAGGACACAGAGTCCAGGAGCAGCTGGGTACGACTGGGTATGGTGGGTACAGAGAGGGATGGGTTTGGGACACAAGATTTAGAGGCAAACACAGAGTTGAGGCATTCAGCTTTTTCATGTGCGGAGTCAGCCGTGTGGCCATTTGAGGTGAGGGAGGGGATGGAGGGTGAACAAACACCAGAAACAGATTTGACCAGACGCCACCAGGATTTGGAAAAGGAAGACAGATAAGAGAGTTCGGTCCTGAGAACGGAGAGATATTGTTTCCTGGCTCTCCTGAGGGACACACACTTGTTTCAGGCTTTGTGAAAGGAAATGAGATTTCCTTCCGTTGGATTTGCTTTCCAGGAGACGAAAGCAAGTTGTTTCTGGGCAATAGCCTCACCACAAGATTCCGTGTACCATGGACGGGAGGAAGGGTATGACAACAGAAGACGAGATGGGATAAATCTGTGCATGAGAGAGAGCAGTGAACTTTCCGACAGATGGCCTCACATTATCCTCAAGCACCCTCTGGTACAATGAAGAATTCATAGTGGATTCTATGATGGTGAGCTACCCATGCTCTGATGCAGCAAAGCTTCCCCAAACCATAATATTTCCCCCACCATGCTTTACAGTTGGTATCAGGTTCTTGTGGTCAAATGCTATCTTTGGTTTTTGCCAAACATGTCTTCTGGTACTGTGGCCAAATAGCTCTACCTTTGACTCATCTGTCCAGAGCACATTGTTCCAGAAGTGCTGGTCTTTGCCTCGGTGTTCATTGACAAACTTTAGTCTTGCCCTGCTGTTCTTTCTGGACAGCAAAGGTTTCCTCCTGGCACACCTCCCATGTCGATCAAATTTGTGCAGCCTCTTTCTCATGGTAGACTCGTGCACCTTGACATCAACAGTGGCAAGAGCTACCTGTAGGTCCCGTGATGACATTCTGGGGTTCTTAGAGACTTCTTTCGGCATCTTACGGTCTGCTCTTGGGCTGAACTTGCTGGGGCGGCCTGGCCTGAACAAGTTGGCAGTTGTTTGGAATCTTCTCCACTTGTAGATGATCTTCCGGACAGTCGAATGATTGATTTCAAATTGTTTGGAGATCGTTTTAAATCCCTTCCCAGACTCGTAGACATCTATAACCTTCTTTCTGAAGGCCTCAGAGAGCTCTTTTGATCTAGGCATGGTGACGCCACACACTTCAACAACAAAGAGCAAACCAAACTAAATGTCTGAGGTTTAAATAAGACAGGTTCCTCCAAGATCCTCTCTAATGATGTTCTAATCATTTGCACCTGAGCTGGTGCACCTGATTCTAATTTTAGGTATTTGAAGTAGTGATAAATGTAGGGGTGTACTTACTTTTTCCACATGCGAAATCTGCATTGATGTTTATTTAAATTATACAATGGACTACAAAATGTAAATGTTTCATGATATTTGTTATATTATATCACCTTTATCTATCAATATTGTTGAAATGAAGATCAAATAGCTGTATGTTGAAATATGTTGAAAAAGTCAAAACTTTACATGGGGTGTACTTACTTTTTCACATGACTGTATATATACACAAACACACACACCCACGGATGCTTCTCCTTTTAGCAATAAATGCAAAAGTCTTGTACAATTTCACTTGTGGCCCTGGAAACAAACAATATAGTTATAACAGTCCACAACTGCTCGCACCCCCATCCCACTCCCAACATGATTAATTGTAAATATTATCATTTTAATCCTGCCCTGTACATTCACAAGCCCCAGATATGTCGTTCCCATCGGTGTTCAGAAGCCACCAAATCAGATTCACAAGCATAGTGTATTTTCATGTTACGAAGAGGTCCTTTGCTAAAGAGTTGGGTACCGTTACTTGCTTGTGACGCACAGCATCGTTTTTCCAATTGTAGACGTCTATGAAATAAATTACCTAGGCTGTGATGTTCGCAGGATGATTTATTGCACGGTTCAAAGTCCACTCACTGGTAGCGATTCGTTGGCCGTGTGTGTGGCGCACGCCCATCCACTTGGGCCTTGCACGTCGGGAGTTTGTGGTTTGGGCAGCTGCCCATTCAGCGACCGGAGAAAGTTCTCCAACTCTTTTGTTGTGCAGAGGCACAGTCCTTTCTCTCAGGTAGTTTCACAAGTATTTTTGGCTTATTTTAGAAGCTTTGTGAGCCATTTTAGGTCCCAATCTTTATCTCGCACACACAATATACTTCATGGTGGCCTAAACATTGCTATTTCCAGGGGTTTCTGCACATGCCCGCCGAGCTTTCTGGGACAGATTACGTCATTTTAAAAGTCGTGTATTGCTCCATTTCCATCTTTATGATTTTAACATGATGCTTTTGCAGTCCACTAATATACTAGTTTTCTGCCAAACACACCCTTTCATCCAATGAGAATGGCATGGAAAATAATTTGTATGAAGATATACAACAAACACATTTAATCAGGAAAGACATTGCAACAAAACTTGTAATGTAATTCTGGGACCCTGACTGAAGACAGATTTGGTGCTGCCAAAGCAGCTGCATGCCAAGAATTGCTTGTCTTCCCAGTGGTGGTCAGGGCAGGAATTTTTTAATTTGTTCAGGATGCCGGCGATAGCTCACATTTTCTTCACAAAGAAAACCATGGGATCTTTAATGTCCACCACCTAATACCAGCAAATGGAATGCTTAGTTTAAGGATGACAAATCCGAGGGATGACACACACATTGATGAATCACCCCGCGACTCTGCGTGTCAAACACCTGGATGACAGTTTATAGCTGGGTCGAGATTCAAACGCAGGTAGACCGTGCAGAGGCGACTGTGCGTACCTCTATTGCCTTGGCTATCATTCCACCTCATGCAATTGAATTGATTCTGTTATAATATGATCTTTCACTGCACCAAATTGATCGGGCCTGTCATTGTGCGCTGTTGTTAAAGCCACTTTCTTTTGATGTGATGGAGTGAAAATGAAAACGCAGATCTTGTGAAGTGATGGAGTGAAAATGACTTGTGCGGATGTTTATCATTCATTTTATACCCTCCTAATGTACACGTTGTAATGTTATACACATATATATATGACACAAAACTTTCTTCACGGCAATATATATATATATATTCCAGTTGTCTTATTTTTCTTTTATTTTTTATTCTTAATGTCTGCTACGAATAAACTTTTGATTGTCTCCAGTTGCTGTCTGCTTGATCATCTGCTTGATTTTCCATTTCCGAAGTAAATAACCTTTCGCATTCATCATGCTTCATTAATCAATTCTCCAAAACAAATATTTCTTTGTAAAATTTGGCAACAACATTGCCCTAAATACCGTCATTGGCAAAGCTTTTCAAAAATTTTCCTATGTTGGCTGTGTTCCTTGACATTTCAGTGCAATGGACAATTTTTTAAACACCCGGAAGGTAGTGATAAATTGGGGTGAGTCGGAATGAAGGAAGTGGGCGAGAGATGCATACTACGTTGTATTCTGCTTAATGCTCTTGCGTGAAGAAATTCCTTTAAATGATTGTGTATGACACTAAAGACTTGTGCATAAAGTGGAGTTTCTTTATTTATCTTGTCGATATTGTAAGGCTCTATATGGACCTTTGCTGTGTCACTGTCATTACAGGTCTTACTTCACTGTCTATTGTTGTGGTGTCTCTCCATTTTACCGTGTGAGGTTATTTTTCTCACAATGATATCTGTCATGATGAAAATCGAAAAATTTATATTCAACTGTCTTGTCTGTGCCTTTTGGCCAAAGGGTAAATGCCATAAATGCTCATGTCCAGTGGGTAAAGTCAGAAAGGTATACAGGGTGAAACTCAATATGTGGGGTTAATGGAGCGGAGAAGTCTGGGTAATGTCTGCCAATGTATGTTGCCATCATAACTTTTTTTTTGGCTGTTCGTTCATCTTCTGGCAACGAGAGTTAAAATATACGGTCATTCATTACTCACTCCGATCTGCAGCATAATGTCTTCCAAAGGACTCATCAATGGAGAGGAGATGAAAACACCAGGCTGCCTTTGCCAAAAGGTTAGAGTCGCAGTTGTGAGACACAAACATTGATAGTGACAATGATATACATCTGCTTGTTATTGTTAGTGTCAGATGAAGTAAGTTTTCACCTTCACAAAGTCTAATTAATAGTCATAGCTTGATTTAGCACTGAGGAAACGGGGTGCAAACCCATTGCACAGCACGCAAGTTATGCTAATTGTGTCCACTCCAAACTTTCAGTCTAATGTATGTTCACCGGTGATGGTCGCAAAATTGATGCTCCTCGTGACGTGCCAAGAACTTGCTGAAGTTTAATGGCAAATTTTGAATTATGATATATTTTTACCATGTGTACAGAGACAATTTTTACGGCGTAGCCCATAGGGCAAAGCTGTCTAGGACCGTGTTTGTCTGTCTGTCTGTATGTCCGTCCGTATGTATGTATGTATGTCCCTCACAAACGTACACCAATCAGAGCTAAGGATCTGGTCACATGACAGGGGTGATGTGACGTGATTACGTTTGTGATGTCATTTCAGCGTACGACGGCTGACTCCACATCCCACCATTTTGATTTATATGCCGTTCAGGCCGAACATTTTGTTGAACCTGTCATGTATCACAATCATCATGCTCTACCCTTACGTTTTTCCTTCTGTGTGAAACACAAACAAACCGATTGTTGAAATGACCATCAAATATCGAAAGCACAGACGTTACGGATCTTACAACGACACAGTATGTATCGGCTTCATGCCTTCATAGCTCAACTTCAGGCCACTTTGGACAAATTATCCCAGGTTTCTTAATACAGTAGTATAGTTTTCATAATAATAATAACGCTAATAATAATAATGATAAAGTAAATATAACCGTAACACTGCAATCCATTTGTCATGACTGCAAAGTTACTGGATTTAAGTGGTGTATGGTTGGTTCATTGTTGACTAGAAACATATAGAATACACCAGTGTCTCAATGCAATCTCTTCACTTCCATGGTGGCAGACAACTTAGAGACTTAGAACACTTCAAAATAATTAAATACTTACATTATTTGCTAACTGGTATCCCCACACAGGTCATACTATCCTCTTCAACTAAAGTGTCAAACAAGCCCGGCAAGCTGATGTTGGACTTTCGGTCTTGTGCTATGACAAATGGACTCAGGAGGCCTGGCACATATATATATATAATAATAACCACCTTTAGAGGCCATTTTTCCCCGCAAAGCGGGGGTTGGCCTTTTTCGGGAACCGTGGTTGTTGTTGTTTTTCGGTCCCCTTTTTGAAGCAATGTTTTACGGCCGGATGCCCTTCCTGACGCCAACCCTTTTTGCCGCCTTTAACGACAAACAGGGAATTACCAGTGAACTGGTACTCAATTAGCCGACCTCGGAAGGATGAACAGGCTGAGTCAACCCCCCTGGCGTTAATTCAGCAATCGACCGGGATTCCAACCCAGGATCCTTGGATCCTAAGCCGGCACCCTAGCCGCTAGCTAAACACCAGGCCTGGCACATATGAATTGCGAAAATTCCATCTATTTTTCTTCCATCTATTTTGTCTGCCAGACCACTTTTTCCACCTATCGATGTTATGTTTGTGTCATAACTTTCCTCTTTGTAGAAAAACTCTTTACAAGCCCAAGTCTCTGCATGAAAAAGAATACATATATGATATATCTCTAATAATAATAATTGTGTGTGTGTTGTGTTTGTCTGGTGTTACGGGGGCGATGAAACTAATCTGTAAATTCTAAAAAACCTGAAAAGTTGAGGTTTTATTCTGGTATTAAAGAAATTCTGGATCATTGATAATTCCAAACCTGTAATCTGCAGCATCCACAACATTAATGACAAGGGTAAGGCTAAATGTTTCTCAACTTTTGATTTTTCCCACTTTATACACAAACATTCCACATGACAAGCTTGTAACCTCATTGGACAGAGCGGTAGATAGAGAAAGCATTTGCAGGAGGTATCACCAAAGTATCACCATCATACGAAAATACGCCATTTGCTGTCTGTCCGTCTGTCTGGTGAATTTTTGATGCCAATACATTCCGTCCTTACTTATCCAATCTCAACCAAACTTGACACGATGACGAAGGGTTACATAATGAAGGTTGTAGCGCATTCATTTGCCCCTCTCCCCAAAGTATTTTTCCTCCTTGAACAAACTTCGAGTCAATGTTTATAAATAGCTTATCATGGCGTTTATGTGTGAGCAACGGCCTCCACCAGAAGTAAAAATATTATAAAGCACAAAAACGTATGATTAGCTTCATAAACAGTCGCTAATGCTGCTTATCTATCTATAATTCCAGTAATCTCTGTCTGTCTGTACGTTTGTCTGTGACCGCTGTTTCTCGACAACCACGGGTCCGATATACTTTTAACTTGCCAGGTATATTGCTGGGGACCCGAGGATGTGCCTTTTCAAGGTTTCATATTAATCGGACAATTACTTACCGAGCTATGTCCAAAAAACGATTCAACCAATCAGAGAGCAGCGAACGATCGCGTGTGCCGAACGTGGCGGACACACTCTGCCTCGGATGGCACATTTGAGAGCGTATTCATTTATTTCACGTTTGCAAACTACGTTGGCGTTAAACTACGTTTTAAAACTAATAAAAACGAATTTGCGATTCATTCGCTTTCCTGCGCGTTTGTGCACGCGATGGCGATTTCTTTACCAAACTCCGGAAGCCGTTCGCTTTGGACCAAACCATTGCATGTAAATAGAGGGGGGGGTTCTGTGGTCGTTGCGAATGGACCAAACCATTCATGTAAATAGAGGGGGGGGATTGTCACTGTACTCGCAAGCCGTTCGCCGTTCGCTTTGGCGTTGCGAATGGACCAAACCATTTACATGAAATGGTTTGGTCCAAAGCGAACGGCTTGCGAGTGGTGACAATCCCCCCCCTCTATTTACATGCAATGGTTTGGTCCAAAGCGAACGGCTTCCGGAGTTTGGTAAAGAAATCGCCATCGCGTGCACAAACGCGCAGGAAAGCGAATGAATCGCAAATTCGTTTTTATTAGTTGTAAAACATAGTTTAACGCCAACATAGTTTGCAAACGTGAAATAAATGAATACGCTCTCAAATGTGCCATCCGAGGCAGAGTGTGCCCGCCACGTTCGGCACACGCGATCGTTCGCTGCTCTCTGATTGGTTGAATCGTTTTTTGGACATAGCTCGGTAAGTAATTGTCCGATTAATATGAAACCTTGAAAAGGCACATCCTCGGGTCCCCAGCAATATACCTGGCAAGTTAAAAGTATATCGGACCCGTGGTTGTCGAGAAACAGCGGTCACAGACAAACGTACAGACAGACAGAGATTACTGGAATTATCTATCTATAATTCCAGTAATCTCTGTCTGTCTGTCTGTACGTTTGTTTGTCTGTGACCGCTGTTTCTCGACAACCACGGGTCCGATATACTTTTAACTTGCCAGGTATATTGCTGGGGACCCGAGGATGTGCCTTTTCAAGGTTTCATATTAATCGGACAATTACTTACCGAGCTATGTCCAAAAAACGATTCAACCAATCAGAGAGCAGCGAACGATCGCGTGTGCCGGCGTTGCGAATGGACCAAACCATTCCATGTAAATAGAGGGGGGGGTTCTGTGGTCGTTGCGAATGGACGAAACCATTTCATGTAAATAGAGGGGGGGGGATTGTCACTGTACTCGCAAGCCGTTCGCCGTTCGCTTTGGCGTTGCGAATGGACCAAACCATTTCATGTAAATAGAGGGGGGGGATATAATTTTAGATAGATATATAGTACGGGCATACATATAGTACGGGCATGCCCTAGTAACACTAAATGAAGAAATTTGGAGGAATCCCAACATCCTTGAGGTACGTTTTACTTGTAGAACTGAGTGAATATCTACGGTACTCTATATACCCCCCACAAGGGTTGGGTTAATAACATGCCCCTTCCTGCCACAAAAATGCGTTTTTTTGTAGCGAACTTTTGAAACGTGCTCCTGCTGTTTAACATGAAACTGAAAGGGAGGAAGACCGGGTTGTGCACATTTTCCAAGCAGCTAGCTAGCGCTTGGCAAGCCAGCCGTTCCTTTATGGTTTTGAATTGAGTGCTTGCTCGAATGCTTAAACCACTTGGCGATCTCTCCACAAGAAACTTGGTAAATGAACACACACCCAATGTTCTTGAGACCCGACCATAGATCGACTGTAATCTATATAACCCAAAGAGGAATGACCCTTCCTGCCGCTCCCGTGGTGTGCGGGTGTACAAGTCATACTAAAATACACCAGTTGGTGTCTGTCTGATGAATTTTTGACCCCTATTCATTCTGTCGTTACTTATGCAAACTATGAAGGTTCTAGCGCATTCATTCTCCCCCCCCCCCCCCCCCCCCCCCAAGAGGGTTTTCTCCCCCGAGTGGATTTTCGCCGCCATTGCCGTCAATGGGGTTGCATGCTGACTGTTGAGGTGTATGTATATCAATGTTAAATTATCTTTATCTTGGCGTTTTTCCAAAGAAGAAGATTTATCGTGGCGTTTTTTCAAAGACGCTTTTAATAACAAAATTAATGATGATCGAATATTATTAATGTTATTACAAAACAATATTAATACTAATAATGTCCCACTTCCCCCCAAGGCATTTTTCCTGCAGTGATAACGTGTATAAATAGCTTAGAGTTATTATGTCGTTTCCGTGGGAGCAACGGCTTCTACAACAACAACAACAACAACAGGCATTTTAAGGCCATTTTCCGTGCAAGAGCGGGAGTTAGCCTTGCGGTCCCATGACAATCTTCTCCATTTTGCCTTATTTTCTGCATCTCCCCTTGTTAACCCCCTTGCCCGCATTTCTTCTTCGACCATCTTTAGCCATGTCTTTCTCAGTCTTCCCCGTCCTCTACTTCCTTCTACATTCATTTCCATCACTCTTCTCAACCAGTCACTTTCATCCTTCCTCAACACATGACCAAACCATCTCAAACTGTTTGTCTTCACAGCATCCATCACAGGCTCTATTCCCATCATCTTTCGCAATTCATCATTTGTCTTCCTTTCTCTCTCAACGATACTCCGCACATCCACCGAACCATTCGCATTTCCACCCTTTCCAGCCTTCGTTGCTGCTCTACATTCTTTACCCATGTCCCGCTCCCAGAAATCATAACACTTCTCACACATGCAGCATACACCTTTCCCTTCAGCTTCAACGACACTCCCCTCCTCGTCAGCACGCCACTCAGTTCCCGAAACTTCTTCCATGCACATCTCACTCCGGCAACCGTTGCCGAGTCTGATCCACCTTCTCCATTCAGCATGTCTCCTAGGTAACAAAATGTTTTCACACCTTCCAGCTTCACGCCGTCTCCAAGATCCAACTCAACATTTCCTCCATCTGCAGCTCCCTCTGTGCACACCTTACACTTGAATGTAGCTGCCACACTGTTTAATGACCCTCTCAAACCACTACATTTTTGATGAGCCCACTCAGCGCACATTGTACATCGAATGGGATTCACTCCGACACCCTTCCTGCACACAGCACACGGCCACTTCCCAGTTCTTTCCACCTCACCACATGCTTTATCACTTACCATCACCTTCGTTTTTCTGATATTCACCTTCAGATGATTTTGATTTGTGATTGATTTTCCGATGATTTTGATGATTTTGGACTTTTGGAAAGGTCACAATCATGAGCCTGTAACCATAAATGGTGATAAGGTAGAAATTGTTAACAAATTTAAATACCTGGGTACCTTTATTGATACGGCTTCTACAACAACAACAACAACAACAACAACAACAACAACAACAACAGGCATTTTAGCTCTTTCACGAGCCTCGATTCAGTATTCAAAAAAAAAATAACAATGTAACTTTTGATGGAAATACTGATGCTGTGTACAATAAATCAATGCAAAGATTGTATCTTCTCAGGAAGTTGAATTCATTTGGTGTTCGCTCTCGTGTGATGCGGATGTTAACAAATTCCTTACTGATCAGTGTTTTATCAATTAATTTGATTTCCTGGTACAGTTATCTTAATGTGCGGAATAAGTCACGATTGAGAAAGGTCATTACACTGGCATTTAAAGTAGGTGGGCCTTCAACTAGTCTGGAGTCTCTATACTTGTGAGCATTGAAAAGGAAGGCGGTGCAGGTGTGTACTGATGAAAGTCATTTCTTGAACAGGCTTTTTGAAAAACTGCCATCAGGGAGACGCTTTCGTGTAAGGAGGATGAAGAAGAACATTTTCAAAAGGTCATTTGTACCATGTGCAATTCAAATGCTAAATTCAAATTCCTAGACATTTTGCTGTTTAGTCAATCTTCCATATTTTATATTTATTTTATATTTTATATCTTTTTAGCCGCGTCGCAGACGCTGCTCATAGAGTGCCCTCTGCTGTTGTTGTTCTTCTTCTTCTTCTTGTTAGCCGCGTCGCAGACGCTGCTCATAGAGTGCCCTCTGCTGTTGTTCTTGTTCTTCTTCTTTCTCTTCTTCTTCTTCTTCTTCTTGTTCTTGTTGTTCTTGCAGAGAAGACAAAACCTCAAAGCTCCACCCATTCTGGGAACCATAGCTCCACCCATTGTGGGAGAGGCTTCATATAAACAAATATCCACCATTTTATTAACTCGCATAGCTTTGAGGCCTGTTTTGTAGGCCCGTGGTGTCTTGCTCTCTCACACAGTTTTCTTTCAAATCAAATTCGATATATCATTTCATTTTTCACAGTCGCTAACATAGTTTTAGACTCGGTTGAAAAAAAACGTGAAGAAAATCCGATGAAAGTTGCCCTTTATAGAACGAAATGAATTCTCAAAGGCCTGTAACTTCAAGTCCATTGAGATTTTTTTTTTTAAATCGCGGCATGGTCAGTCATACACTGCCCGAAATAACAGACGGGAAAATGCCGAGATATATTGTTTTTTTTAAAAATCTCGGCATGGTCAGTCATACACCGCCTGAAATAACAGACGGGAAAATGCCGAGATATATATATTTTGTTTAAATCGCGGCATGGTCAGTCATACACCGCCTGAAATAACAGACGGGAAAATGCCGTGATATATTAAAAATTCGTCGCCACACATGGGAAATTGCCGAGATATATTTTCACTTTGCACAAAAATAACATCAAGTAATCGAATCAATAGGAATGTCCTGTGCCTATAACATCGACGTTATAGGCACAGCTGCATCTAGGCATTGTGTAACATCGACGCGGCTTTTGTTTTAATTAAAACTTTTTGTACTTGTTATATTGTTTTCTTATTCCCTTTGTGTTTTATGTTTTAATGATGGTCAACTTACGGTGTCACCAAAGAATAATTTCCCTGAAAATGGGACAATAAAGATTTATTATATTAGATTCAGACCTTTTGTCTCCATACATTCCTTCCACTTGTTCATCTTCTCCTTCAGTCCATCCATACTTTCTGCAATCAACACCAGATCATCTGCATACAACAACTCCCACGGTAAACCCTCCTTTACGTTCCGAGCCAGCACCTCCATCACAGCTACAAATAGTAGTGGACTTAGTACCGACCCCTGATGCACTCCCACCTTCACCTCAAATTCACCACTGTTCCCGTCCTTCGTCCTTACAGCTGTGCGCGCTCTTTTGTACATTGCCATCACAACTCTGATCAACATTCCTCCACTCTTAACTTCCTCAATGCCCATGTCACTACTTCACGTGGAACCCTATCGAATGCTTTCTCCAGATCAACAAACCCAAGAAACAACTTCTTCCTCTTCTCCATGTACTTCTCCTGCAACTGCCTCACAATAAAGAGCGCGTCTGTCGTTCCTCTTCCTGGCATAAATCCAAACTGCATTTCGTCAATCTTCACTTTCTTCCTTATCCTCCTCTCCAACACCCTTTCCAATACCTTCATTCCATGCTCCAATAACTTTATCGCTCGATACGAGCCACAGTCCAGAGGGTCATCTTTTCCCTTGTATAGAGGGATGAGGGTACTCAGTAAGGAAGTAAGGAACTCAGTAATGCTTCTACAGGAAGTACAAATATTATAAACCACAAACACTTGTGATTAGCTTTTTAAACAGTCACTAATGCTGTTTGCAACACTAATTGAAGAAATTTGTAGGAATCCGACATCCGTGAAGTAAGTTTTGCTTACAGAACTGAGTGAAGATCTATGGTGCTCTAATACCCCACAAATGTTGGGTAAATAACATGGCCCTTTCTGTTTCTACCGTGGCATATTTTGCAGCGAAATTTCTTAACTTGCTCCTACTGTTTAATACGAAACTGAAAGGGAGGAAGACTGGGGTGTGCTCATTTACCTACCAGCTAGCTAGCGCTTGCCAAGCTAGCCGTTCCTTAACGGCTTTGAATGGAGTGCTTGCTCGAATGTTTAAACCACTTGGCGATCTTTCCACAAGAACCATGGTAAATGAACACGCACCCAATGTTCTTGAGATCCGACCATAGATCGACTGTAATCTATATACCCCAAAGAGGAATGACCCTTCCTGTCCCTCCCGTAGTGAGTGGATGTACTCGTCTATTAAATCTATCAAAAAAGACCAAACTAGTCTGTAAAGGAAAATCACTCCATGTATTTTTTCAAACAATAAACCTAAAGAGTTAAAGTTCTCCTGTACAACAGTTTATTTCTATTTGGCAACAAGATACTCCAGCAGACAGTGGGCATACCCATGGGTTCAGATCCGGCCCCTTTCTTTGCAAATTTGTTCCTGCACAATAATGAGTCTGATTAAGTCCAGAACTAAATTGTGAGAATGTGCAGAAACATGTTTAGATTCATTGATGATTTATTAGCAATTAATGATGGATTTGTATTTGATCAGCTTCATGATGATAAATATCCAAAAGAAGTCGAATTTAAAAAGGAAAACCAAATTCAAACTTCAGTTTATTTTTTAGAAATACAAATTGATATCCATAAACATAAATTTCACACCAAATTATTTGATAAACGAGATGCTTTTCCATTCCACATTGTCCAAATGCCTTTCTTAGACAGCAACATTCCAAAAAAGCTATTTTATGGTACGGTTGCAGATGAAATAATTAAGACTGTGAGAGCAACCACACACAGCTCTGAACTTGTCAATAGATTACAACAACTAGTCATATGCCAACACAGGGAGTGAGTAAACAGATTAAAACAAGTTTAATTTAAGATCATAAAATGACACCAAATATGATTCATGAAATATATATATATAAATATATATATTGTTGTGGATATGAGGATTGTGTTTTTTTTGTTTTTATTGCTTTATTCTGGACCCTCCTGCCTCCAGTCTGTGTATAAAGGTCAAAGGTCGTTCCGTAGTTATTTCATAAGCACTCACGTTAGCCAATCATAGATTTCCTCCTTGTTGACAGTTATTTCCTTATTCTGTGTAGTAGGCTAAGGATTTGTTTTCCATTAATTGACACTCCATTGCACCGAATTCAAATAGATAGATCCCCTTTCATTTTCAATTAATAAAGCCGCAATTGCCAACTGCATTCACCGAGACTCCATTAGCCACGAGGTAGGCTCGGAGAAGAAGGGGGAGGAGCTGCCGAATATTGGGCGTGCCCGCCCATCGTCATCAAGGGTGGAGCCAGAGGGCCGTGCCGACCAATCAAGGCCGAGGCGAGCTGACCGAGGGGCGTTTACAACGCACGCGGGTAAGAAACCCAAAAGCACGTTATAAAAGGACGCGTGGGTTTCTATAGGGCTGGCTTTTTGGAGAAGATTGAGAGAGAGGTGCGGCAGATGCGCGATCCAGCTAAAGCAGCCAAGAGAGAACGAGACGTGAGGGGGTGCTGATATGCGAGTGCGAGCAATACGCCGAGACCCTCTAGGCCCTATTGCCGGTTGTGGAGACGCGGAGCTGCCAGCTGCTGTTCGCTTCGAGCACAGAACGTGGACCTCGACGGTGTGGAATTGCCCGGACCTTCCTGCCCTGCCATCAGCTTGGACCTTCTCCTCCCTCCAGTGATTCCTGCCATCATTTCCCCCGTGTAAGTGTGCCCGTTTGTCTGTCTTTCATGTTGTCTTGGGGTTTATAAGTAAGACTGCCATATATATAAGCTAATCATTGCACTATGTCTCCTGCTCCTTCAATTGCCTTATAAATCATCTTTCTTTTCCTTTCTGCTTAGTGTGTATAAATAGTAATAAATCTTGTTATTCCCTACTTTGTCTTTACTTCTTCATGCTCTTTCGGTCGCTTTAGAGGTTTCCATATTGAGTGTACGTGGCGCGATTCGGCCAACGTTCAGGATCGGGTTTAGTGAAGGTTAATGGCTCGAACTTCGGGTTGCTAAAAACCGCTCGGCAACTAACTAGACCATCCAAACCGGGGTTCGAGCGGTACTTGTCTCCCTAGTCTGCGGAGGGACGGATAAAGGTATTCGGGATAGACCCTGGACCCATAACCCTGATCCGTTCCATCCCGCGGGATAGCGTTACAAGCGCCAGGACCGGGGAGACGGCCAGCTTAACAGGACAAGGGGCTAATCACCCCTTGCTAACGGGAGAGCCGTCCCCCGTATCCGTAACAATATTTTTTTACATTTTTTTTTAAACAATTTCAATGGTTGCTCGGAAAGAGGCATGTAAAAATATTAAAAAGTTGTAAAAATCCATTTATAAATAACAATTTGGTGTTTTTATCTTTGTCTGTGGTCTTCTTTGGGGCAGGGAGTGTGGAGGGGATAACGCGAATTGTCTATGTAAATATGTATCGTGCAGCACCACCTCCAGGTGAGAGGGTATTCCATGTCCCACCATTTACAGTCCATTATTCCTGTCCCCATGTTTTCCAGTGCAGTGAGGTGATTTGAATTATAAGCAGAAGGCATGTTTCTACTTCATGCATGTAACCCGGGTTATTTGTTTTATATCCGGGAGCGATTGAAGCAGCTGTCAGTTGCCTGTACACCGCCCAATAAAGGTATGTCAGAAGAACGTGTCACATGTTTAGAACAAGAAAGAGCAATCGGAGATTGCAGACTCTCGCTCGGACGTGTTTTAGTGGTTTTTAAGGCTTTTGTGTTGAAACAAATATGGCGGCCGAACCACGTGACCAATGTCGTCATCATTATTCTTTTTTCCTCCACAAATTTATCCCAAGATGACACTCGAGAAAAAAAATTCATATGGATCAGATTCAGTTTTGTACTTGTCGAATTATAACGTCATAATGTAAGCACCTATGACATCATCATTAACATATTTTATTCCCCATGGGGGGTTCTTTACAATGAGCCATGTCTCAATTTTTGATCTGCAGCGCTTTCGGAGATATAGAAGGGCAAAGTTTTTCGGTTTTTCCAAGATAGCGCCCGTTCCACGTGACCTATGACGTCATAATTATCATTAAAATATTCTGCAGGAGTCGCTCCTATGGTGAAAATTTCGTGTCCATCAGACTAAACGTTACAGAGAATTTTTTCTTCATACTGATCAGATCAAGCGTTGTAGTTGTCGAATTATGATGTCATAATGAAGGCACCAATGACCTCATCATCAACATACCTTAATCCCCATGGGGGGTACTTCACAATGAGCCTTGTTTAAATTTCTTCCATTGAGCTGTTTCGGAGATATGGACGTGTAAAGTTTTTGCAATATGGCGTCCCGATGACGTCATAATTATGAATTAAAAAATCCTACAGGCGGAGGCGCTCATACTGTAAAAATTAGTGTCAATCTGACCAACGGTTGCTGAGAAAATGAATTTTAAGAATGCAGACACGTACGTACGCAACGGAATGCCCAGCCCAGGTGCTTTTCGATTCGCGAGCGCAATAATGACCGGACGGAGACTTATGGACATCCGGACATCACGACGCATTTTATAAGTTCATCTCTTCGAGAATCGATATAAGATGACCCAAAAAGCATCCTTTTCATTTATTTTTCGATCAGGGTATTTTACCACGGTTATCAGCAAGTACGGTACTAGTATAATATATATTTCAACGAGCATGATAATTGTCAAATAAATAAAAAGAATATTATGAAGCAATGTGCAAAGCATTTTAATGTTCGAGTACCAATTGCATTTTCGAATGTACACGTGGTGTGAATGACAGCGAGTTATCCAAACAAACTATCAGTCGATCACACCATGTGTAAATCCATCTCTGGAGTGAGAGGCTGAACGAACAGGAAAAAAGAATTACCAACACCTGTGTTGTCGTTCAGAAAGGTGCGACGACTTTGTTCGATAATTATATGTGCATTCTGATCGTGGCCCATCGAGTGGCAAACAAAGGTAACACAACACGTGGATGATGGAACAGACCACAGATGCTTTGTTGTGGGTAATGTAACACATGGATGATGGAACAGACCACAGATGCTTTGTTGTGGGTAATGTAACACATGGATGATGGAACTGACCGCAGATGCTTTGTTGTGGGTAATGTAACACATGGATGATGGAACTGACCGCAGATGCTTTGTTGTGGGTAATGTAACACATGGATGATGGAACTGACCGCAGATGCTTTGTTGTGGGTAATGTAACACATGGATGATGGAACTGACCGCAGAACCCTGTTCCTTAGTCTTGCCACTGAACATGGTTCTAAAAAAATTAAATCCAGTTAACCAATCAATCAGTTCCATATAAGTCAGAATATCTCCTTTTAATGAGATAGTTTTAACTAATCATCAGAATCGCCATCATCCACAACATACTCAATATAGAAATTGAACTGTTAAAATAATATTGTGACAGTCACAACATCCACAACATTCAGTCCAAGAGAAATGAGCTGCATGACGAGAACAATGTGATGCTTTTCACATCGGCTATGTTTGCAGCAACAATGGGCGTACGCCATACAGTGTATTGGAATATGGCCTCTGGGGCAAGCTCAAGGGACATCCAGTGTACCCACATTTCATTGTTCGTCATAGTCTAACCATGCCCATTTGGACTCGGTGCGATGATCTGTTGCTGAAGAAAATGACGATGGATGGCTGCCTGGTAATTGGAATGCTTTGAATGAAGCAGCAGAGCATCTTTCGTTGGTGGAAGACGTTGTTCCTTGTTGGCCTGAATGCAGAATATCTTGTATCGCTCATAGTTGACGTGTGGCACGTTGTGCCCACACATTGCACACACAAATTTCCCTTGAGAATATTGTACGCAAGCTGATAACTCCTCAAAGTTTTCACCAGGTTACACCATGATCTCCAGACAAGGATTTTGGTGTCTGTTTCATGCAACATGATTGTAGGTCAACAATATCCTGCAGGAATGACCATTTTCAAACGAAGCGTCTCTGGTACATCTACATACTTATCAGAGGCAACAAACTACGATCCTTAGACAGATACACCCTTTCCAGACATCCTTCCACACAAAACTTCTGTAATTCCTCTAAACTCCTCCAAACCTTTGGTTTCTTCGCTATGTTTCTCGTACCTGGCCCGTATCCAGTAGCGGACTGGGTCTTAAAACCGGCCCGGGCATCCTTCACCTAGGTCGGCCCATTATTCATTAATATGTTGCTTATCTGAGAAAATGGACAAAATGCTTGAAAAAAAAAAACTAAATAAAATCCACTAAAAATTAAATTTATTTTCAGTAACACAAGCACATGTCACGTCTAAGAGAGTAGGTGCCTGCGCAGTTTGCTGCTTCTGGCAGCCACACCATCAATGATATCCTTCGTGTCAAGTTTGGCCAGGATCCCTTTTCCCACAGACATCAACATGAACGCCTCAAGATGTTCTTGTGTCATTGTACTTCGCAGACAGATTTTGATTCTCTTCAAAGCAGAGAAAGACCGTTCACATGCCACTTGTGACACAGGCAGCGTTAGCAGCAGCTTGTAGGCAAGCCCAATGCTCTTGTAGGCATCAGTGAAGAGGTTCAACTTGAGGAGCACCTTGTAGCAGCAGAGAGGACAGGCTTTACATGACTTACATGTACTTGGCAGAGTCTTCCTGTCCTGTTCAGACTCACTGTCCTCCTGCACTGTATAAGCATCTGCTACTGATTGTTTCATTGTTGACCATTGTTCTCCAAGGCTTCGCAGTTCTTTTCGTAGTTGTTCCGCAGTGACACCATCATCAAATCTCAGCAAATGTTTATGCAGCTCTTCCATAGCTCCCGATGGCATTTGATCAAAGTGCCTTGGGTGAAGAAGTGAGAGATCAGCATGCAATGTTAATGTTGCTGATCTGTCAAACCGCTGCTCAATGCTGCTCACAATAGTGTCCACTATTCGGTTGTACCAATTTACACAATAGTGTCCAATTTAGCATCGTAAGTCAGTTCGCAACATTGTTATCAATACTAGATCAGTATTCAGTAGACCTATCTAAACTTACTTGGCCTATCGGCTCAAAATCCTTTTAACTGTTGACTTGGTAGTTTTTACAATGAAGGAAACACGTATCGAGAGTACATACGACATAGTGATTGTGAATGTAACAGCTCTGAGGCGTCTTTCGCTTCGCATCGCAGTGACAGTGAGCACCAACATGGCGGCTGTAAGATTAAAATCTGGCTTCAAACCCCCTCACCTCACAGCCCACAGCCTTCAACCAGACATATTAACACGCTCCTCCCCCTTCATTCCTGTTCTTCAAAGCAAAGCGGTAAAAATTGTTGTATCGCCATGATATATATTAAGACTTAAGAGCAAAGGTACCCGCCCTAAGGGCGGGTCCTTCAATTTGGTTGCGCGATTTATATAAACATCCGTTAAATATCACACGCAAATCATCAAAATCTAAACAGTATTTTTAGAATTTCAATTTAAAAAAACACATCACTGTTCATATCGGTAAATATTATTCCATCGTGTTTCAAATCGTGATATCAACTGTACGCTTATCTTTAGGAAAAAAAATGGAATGATTTTGTACCTCTTCAGCTTAGAGCCTTAGAACTTCAGGATGGATGACATTGCTGATAAAAGTTCCTTTTCTCTCTTTGAAGTTCTTGGCAAACATTTTTATATTGTCACTGCTGCCAACGCGACGCCATGGCATTATTCAATTCATTCATTCATTCATTTAATGATCATTAAACATTATTCTTACGCTCGTTAAACGTTCATTAAACGATTACGAAAACAGAAACGAAAAACATTACGAAATTACATTCACACCGTCACATCAAACACTACCGTGAATACAAACATCGTCACAATGAAAACATCGTCACAAACATTACGTTACGTAATTGAAACCGTGAACACATCGAATATTGGAGAGGCCATTGCCAAAACGATTTGTTTTCTCTGGTACGTGTTTTTGGGCGGGTACCGTTTCAGATAAACCGGTAAAATGCCTCCCAAACGGAAAGTCTCATTCACGAAAACGTCCAAGGAGGCTGTTGCAAGAAAGAAGGCTCGACTAGACGAGGACTATCGGAGGCAGGAACAGGTACGTGACACAGCTGCACACCAGTCTCGGAGGCAGTCCAAGGAATACAGATCTGGTGAACAAGGACGTGACACAGCTGCACACCAGTCTTGGAGGCAGTCCGAGGAATACAGATCTGGTGAACAAGGACGTGACACAGCTGCACACCAGTCTTGGAGGCAGTCTGAGGAATACAGATCTGGTGAACAAGGACGTGACACAGCTGCACACCATTCTCGGAGGCAGTCTGAGGAATACAGATCTGGTGAACAAGGATGTGACACAGCTGCACACCAGCACAGTTATGTGGCTTGAATTGAAATTCTAAAGATACTGTTTAGAATTTAGATTTTGATGATTTGCTTGTGATATGATTTAACGGATGTTTATATAAATCATTTAAAATAAAAAAAGCCTTCAATTTCTGATATTTTGCCTTTTCATTTGGGCCTCCCAATTGAAGCCCAGTCCAAAGGGCGGTACCGTTGCTAGTAATTATAATGACCTTTTGATATTTAGCGGGGAATCCCCGGGGATGGAGGCAGAAGTTTTCCGTGACAATTTTTTTTTCAGCAGTTTTTTTATCCAGCCCAGCGGCCCATTTTTTACCCAGCGGTCCCAGCCCACCTGGCATTGCCCAAATGCCCGTATGGCCAGTCCGCCTATGCCCGTATCCACTTCTTGTACTCGATGTGACGTTGTCTCTACACTTCCCCAAACTTATCATCTTCCAACCCATGCTCTTAGCTACCCTCCTTTTCTTCATTTGTACACCAAACACCACAGGCAAGTGCTCGATGGGGACATGCATATTAGGCAGGCCATGTCACCCCCAGGTAAACGGTGTCAGACGGGGGACACTGGGGGATTTGGTCGTCTGATTGGTGTTTGTGTTTCATGAGCAACCCGCTGGACTGCGGAGTTGTCCTCAATTGGTGGCCTCAGGATCGGAAGGTTGAGAGGAACACTATCAATTTAAATTCAAGAATATCAAAATTATCAAGAGTAATAATATAATAAAAGAATACGAATAAAATAAGAGCAAGAAAATAAATAAGAAATATAAAAATAAGAATAAGAACAACACATGCACCAAGCCCTCTCCCTCCCACAGATCTCCCGATGTCCCTGCTCTCCATCTTGTCTCCCGCTCCCTTTACTTATGTTTTATGTGTCAGTTTGTCTTTTTGTGATTAATGTTAGCTCTTACACGAGCCTCGATCTTGTATACAAAAAAACAACAACAAAAAAACACCCTAGGGGTCTCCCCTCCTGGCGAACCCCGAACTCCAGATCTGTGAAAATATTAAAGTATCTAGACTCTCCTGAATCTGACCATCCCCATGTTTGCTGTCTAACTTATCTCCAAGCTTTGTGTCATCAGCAAATTTCGAAAGCTGACTCTTTACACCACTTTCCCAATCATTGATGTAAATGATGAATAATAATGGTCTCGTACCGGTCCTTGAGGAAACTCTTTACCTACATACTCCCATTTAGACACATCCTCCCACTCACAGCCTCTCTTCACTTCCGAACTAAGCAAGATTCCAATGTAGTTAGCTACCTGACCAGCCACTCCGAAAGCCCCCACCTTCTCTAACTACCTACTATGAGATCCAACATTAAATGCCTTCTGAGTGTCTACACGTACTACATCCATCCTCAGCACTTCCCTCATCCACCTAGTCAGAAACTGCATCAACGAACTGCAATGAAATTGTTAAACATGATCTCCCTTTACCACAACCGTGCTGACTACCTTTAATTACCTTTGAATTATTCAAATGGTTCCCTCTCCATCCCTTAATTAACGTCTCCAACATCTTCACCACAACTGAAGTCAAGCAGTTCCCCATTTTTTCTCTGGAACCTTTCCTAAGTGTGGTGTATTTTTCCTTCTCTGGTACTATGATGATATAATACACTACTCTTATACCTTTCCTACCCCACCCCACCTTCCCATGCCTCCTCCCCCCAAACCCCCTCCCTCCCACAGATGTGTTTTATCCCTCTCCCACCCCGCCCCCCCCCCTTCCCATGCCTCCTCCCCAAGCCCTCTCCCTCCCACAGATGTGTTTTATACCTTTCCCACCTCCTCCCCCTTCCCATGCACCCTCCTCCCAAGCCCTCTCCCTCCCACAGATGTGTTTTATACCCTTCCCACCCCCTCACCCTTCCCATGCACCCTCCTCCCAAGCACTCTCCCTCCCACAGATGTGTTTTATACCTTTCCCACCCCCAACCCCCTTCCCATGCACCCTCCCCCCAAGCCCTCTCCCTCCCACAGATGTGTTTTATACCTTTCCCACCCTTCCCATGCCCCTTCCCCCCAAGCTCTCTCCCTCCCACAGATCTCCCGATGTCCGTTCTCTGCTGTTGTACTTGTGTTCTTGCCTCTCTCTACCCCATCTTGTCACCACTCCCTTTATTGTATGTTTTGTGTGTCCGTTTGTTTTTTTGTGATTGATGTTAGCTCTTGCACGAGCCTCGATCTTGTATACAAAAAAAAAAAAAGTACTGACTCTGTGTCTACAACAAAGTTAAAGTTTGTGAAATCTACGTTTTTCAAAAAAAATTGTCATTTGTTTCCTACTTTTTTCATATTATTTAGGCTATTACCCCTCTGCATGTTACACAATAAGAAAAATTATTTTGTGATTTGTATGAGGTTAAAACATAGAATGAATGGACTAGTTTTGTGTCTTCGGCCTACGCCAGTATGGGTTTTACACCCAGGTGTTGGCAGTGGCCAGGCGGATTTGTGGCCGGTTTCCCTGATTTGGCACGAATGTTCAAGCTCTGAATAAAGTTGTTCCCATGTTGGTAAGACTGGTGCCTGGTCACAGTCTGCAGTCTGAAGATTCCCTTTATCCCAAGTAGCCTGGCGGCAGCATCTGGAAACATTTCGGTGTACTCTTCGCCTCGGAGACGGCTATCTGTGAAAGATCACTGATACGAGAGCCATCTTCAGACTCCAAGAGCATCATCCATCACCAGACGATGAGCGGCCAACCAGCTTGTTCTACATCATCTCATTCCACAACGGGATTCACAGCGTGCCATCCATCCGGATTGGCCACCACAATCTTCACCAAAAGCAAAATGGATCCTCACCAAAATCTAATCATTTCGTCCTTGTCACACACCCAACCTCTCCCTCAAATTTCGTGTGAATCCGTCAACACCTTTTTGAAATATCCTGCTCACAAACAGACAAGGGTGAAAACATAACCCCCGCCACCACGGGTGACTTAATTGGTAATTAATCGACCAAAATTTAGAGCATATGAAAACTGGGCTATTTTTTTCATCTTTTAAAAATAATGTCGAATCATATTGGCAAAATTTCTGTCATACTGATTGTTAGCTCACCTGGAACGTAGTTCCAGAGAGCTTATGCGATGGTGCGTCATCCATCTGTCCGTCAGTCCGTAAACACTTGCAACTTCTTCTCCAACACTGCTGATGGGATTGTGATCAAACTTGGCACAATGATAATTGGTACGGTGGAACTCAAGTTTGTCCACGCCATAAAAATCGGGGTCTAAGGGAGATCAACGTGGGTCCATGTTTGACCACCCCCCCCCCCCCCCTCCCTCCTCCCAAAATAGGTACTTGCTTTTTTTTCTCTGAAACTAGACCACAACCTTTATCATACGTGATGTACCAAAGTTTGTTCACGACATTTTAAAAAATCGAGCCCTATGATCGTCTATGGAGGGAGGGGGGTGCCCCCCAGAGTAGGTATTTGCTCTCTCGGAAACTACACATACAATTCCAATTGAAACTTGACCACAACCTTCATCACCTGTGATGTACCCAAAGTTTGTTCTAAACAACATTTTAAAACTAGAACAATATGACTGTGTCGCCAATATGCCTCCGCATAGTCCCACAATGGGTAGATGCCATCACTCTGCATATGTTTGGGTAGGGGATCACGTTTGTGAAGTTTCGTGTTGATCGGATAGGTTCGTTTTTCTATCCAAGATGGCTCCCAAACCACGTGAACTATGACATCATTTTCAAACAATGCAGCAATGCTGTTAGATATTTGTAAAATTTTGCATCAATAGGTTGAGCGGTTTCAAAGATATAATTATTTAATATTTTCCTTCAATCCAATATGGCTGCCAAACCATGTGACCTATGATGTCATAAATTTAATATTTCAATACAAATGGGTCATAGATAATGTGCATGCAATTTCAGATTTTTAGGATAAGGAATTCGATTGAAACATTTTTGGCTGTATACCACTTCATCTATGATGACATCATTATCATGCTTTTGTTCCAGAGTACTTGACAATGTGCCAAGTTTTAAATTTTTCCATTCAGCCGTTTCCGAGAAATATATTTTTAATTATTTGCTTTTAATCCAAGATGGCTGCCATATCCTGTGATCTATGACGTCATAATCATAAAAACATTCTGCATGTGTGTCACTCCTACCCTGAAAGTTTCGTCTCAATTGGACATGTGATTGCTGAGAAAAACGAGGTTTAGCCAGGACAGACGGACGGACAACCCGAAAACCTAATGCCTTCAGGGACTTTGTCGGCGGAGGCATAAAAAATTCAGGTCTATGGGGGGAGGGAAGGTTGCCTCCCTCCCCACTAATATGTATTTGATCTCTCCTCCAAAACTACACACCCGATTTCAATGAAACTTGACCACAACCTTCCGTTCATCACCCGTGATATACCAACTTTTGTTCGCAGCATTAAAAAAAAATCAGGCTCTAACTGGTTATACCCAGGAGATCCCCTCCCCCCCCCCCCCCCCCCCCCCAAGTAGGTATTTGCTCTTTTCTCTGAAACTACACACACGATTTCAATGAAACTCCAGCATCACCTTCATCACCCGTGATGCATCAATGTTTGTTCACGGCATAAAAAAATCTAGGTTTAAGGGGAGGTGTGGGGGGTTTGACCCCTTAAAATAGGTGTTTGCTCTCTTCCGAAACAACACGCAATTTTGATGAAATTTGATCAGAACTTTCATCACCCGTGATGTACCAATGTTTGTTCAAGGCATTAGAAAAATTGGGGTCTGAGGAGTTGGGGGTGGGGGTTCCCCCCAAAATAGGGTTTTTTTGTTTGTTTAAAGTCTTATGATTACATTAGTATGATTGTACATGCTTCACTGTCTTCTAGCAACCATTGAAATTAGTTTAAAATACCTTTAGTCAGTGTCGTATACTTCTTTATTGTACCAGGTGAGTGCCAGGGGTATTGCCCCTATTTTTTAGATATATCTATTTATGTGGAAGTGACAGGTCATATAATGAAAGCAGATTGCACAAAAGGGTGAAAATAAAACAGGAAAACATTTTTCGCAGGCGATGTACTGCTCAAGGAATGACACCGCAGGCCCAAACATAGGAAGCTCGAGCTCTGGGGGGATGACTTTGTTCGTCGATTGATGTACTTTATACTTTTCAGCATTTCTCTTTATTCATTCTAATTCTTGCTTTTTCTTTCTTTCTCTCTCTCTTTCTTTATCTATCTGTCCTATAGAAGTGAAATCGTATATACTTTAATTAGTCTGTGATAGACCATCGTGGAAAATCGCAACATGTTGAATTGTTCCTAATTGGAAAATGTGCAAGTAAAATGGCCAAGGGGCAGCATGTCATGATCAAGACCCCCAGTACCTTATCTCAGCCATCGATGGAGCCTGGTGCAACACTCGTAAATTTGTGGTGTCGCAACTGAGGAGTGCTTCTTACCGGGTCAAGAGATCTGAATGCTTCAAGATGCTCGGCATCACTCGTAAAGAAATACATCCCCAAACCTTAACACTTATCGATCAGCAGCATATGCATCCCCAAAGCTTAAAACAAAGCTTAACACTTCTCCACCACTTTATGTCTGTTTCCTATGGAAAGGTCATTGGTCTTCATATTTGCCTTGTTGGTTGACCAAGTGAGTTGCTCCTTAATACTCCTTAGTTAAGTGAGGACTGAGGATGGGATTGATTTTTAAGTTAAACCACTGATTACATACAGGTGAAACCTGTTACACTTATTTTGTAACCTTTCAAACAAATAATTTGCTCCTAAAGTGATTTAAGGTTAATTAATTAGGCAAAGGGTTTGAATATTTATTCAAATGAGAATCATCTGATAATCTAAATTATTCACATTTTATCTGCATCTTTTAGCTTTATCACTTTGGAGTAGTTTGTGAAGACTCTAAGGGTTGAATTTTTGAAAGGCGTTTTAGAGTCAGACGCACGCAGAGTTGCTAATGGTGTGATGATCACCCATTCAAAGTTAATCGCCAATCGCCAGAGAGTGTTTATCTAATGCATGATCAAAACTTAATCACAAGCGTTAAATAACAAATAAACCTCCTTTTGTATCCCATCGAAAGGCCGGTCTGGATCCGACATGAACCAAAAGCTAACCTGCTTGTTCTTGTCATCTAACCAACTCATCCACCTCGATTTGGGATCCGAGGATCCTGGGTTCGAATAAGGTTGATCGCTGAATTAACACCAGGGTGGTTGACTCAGCCTGTCATCCTTCTGAGGTCGGCAAATTGAGGACCAGCTCACTGGTAACACTAACAGCACAGCCTTGATTCCAGAAAACGATGCAACCAGCGGCCACAGGCTGCATACGAATCAACAACAACATGCCCTGAAAGTGGTCGAAGAGTCAATAAAATTCATTCATAAAATTCATTCATTTCATTGAAGCATTTCAATTCAAGCATTTCCCGCTTGAAAGCGATAGCAGGCTGCTTGCTAACGGAACACACCGCTACCAACACCCAGGCTGGTGAGGCCATCCATGAAACCAGTGAGGATCATGATCTAATGATGTCCCTGTAATGTCTGTCATAAAGATACGGACACGCAGATAGGATCAAGCACCATCTTTATTCCAGGCAACAGCAACACCTCACTCGGCCCCACTCACAGCGGCCTCACACGGCCCCGCCCCCAGCGGCCTTACTTGGCCCCGCCCCCAGCGGCCTTATTTGGCCCCGCCCACAGCAACCTCACTCGGCCCCGCCCACAGCGGCCTCACTCGGCCCCGCCCACAGCGGCCTCGCACCGCCGTACACGGCACTTCAGTCCCTCGACCTGCTGTGCACCAAGACGCTCAAGCCGTCCGCGCTACCAGTCAAATCGCTTCAACGATTACATTTTGGACTTCTCGGGTCATTTTATAGCACGGCACTCAGTAGAGAGCATACCTCCGACTGGTGAACAGTTTATGTTTTGTATCCCACTGATAGGCCAGATCTGGATTCTGACCAGAAGCAATATCTAATCGGCTTGTTTTTGTCACCTAACCAACTTGTCCACCAAGTTTATTCATTAACTCGTCCATAACTTTTTAAAATATCATGTTGTATATCACTTTTCACCCGATCTCTCGAGGAGTCTAGGTGAAGAATCACTTAAAAATTAAGTAATTCTCGTATCCGAATCCCTACTCAGATCTTCACCAAAATCGAATCGATTCGTCCTTGTCACACACAACCTGTCCACCAGGTTTCGACCAAATCCGTCCACAAGTTTTTGAGATATCTTCTTCACAAACAGACAGACAAACAAGAAGACGTCATGCGTAGCACGATACTTGCAAAATCCGCCCCCCCCCCTCCACCCCCAAAAGTTTTCCATTGATACAGCAAATTGTCCATTTCATGAAGATTAAAATTTACGATCTTGATCAAAGCTTGGGTCAACAGGATGAAAAGTGACGATTTTTCAGATGAAAAATGATGATTTTAGAAGTTTGACCTTGAGTTGACCTTTGACCTCATAAATAGTTGTTTTCCCAATTCAGTGAGGCAATACACAAATGCTGTTCTATTTTCAAGTCAATCGGATAAAAATTGATGGGTTTTCAGATGAAAATTGATGATTTTGGAAGTTTGACCTAGAGATGACCTTTGACCTTCTGACCTCAAAAATAGTTGGTTTTCCTATTTAGTGACACAATGTGCAAATGCTGTTCAATTTCCAAGTCAATCGGATGAAAATTGACGGTTTTTCAGATCAAAATTGATGATTTTGGAAGTTTGACCTTCAGTTGACCTTTGACCTTTTGACCTAAAAAATAGTTGGTTTCCCAATTTAGTGACTCAATATACAATTGTTATTTAATTTTCAAGTCCATCGGATTTAAAATGGCGATTTTAGAAATTTGTCTGCCAGATGATCTTTGACCTCAAAATCAATAGGCTTCTCAATTGGGATGACCTATACAACTTGGTGAAGTTTCGTGACGATCGGTTTAGAATTGTGACCTGTAGGCCAGTGACAAGCAAACAAACAAACAGACAGACAGACGGAACCACAAACGCAACCGACCAATCAATATACATGAAAAATCTTCGATTTAGCAAGTAATAAACAAACAGACAAACAAACAAGAAAACGTCAGGAGCACGATACTTCCAACCCCCCCCCCCTCCCCCCCCAAAGTTTTCTATTGATACAGCAAATTGTCCATTTCATGAAGATTAGAATTTGCGATTTTGAACAAAGCTCGGGTCAACAGGATGAAAAGTGACGATTTTTCAGATAAAAATTGATGATTTTGGACGTTTGACCTTGAGTTGACCTTTGACATTTTGACCTAAAAAATAGTATGTTTCCCAATTTATTGACTCAATATGCAAATGCTGTTCAATTCTCAAGTCAATCGGTTGAAAATTAACGTTTTTTTCAAATGAAAAATGATGATTTTAGAAGTTTGACCTTGAGTTGACCTTTGACATTTTGACCTCAAAAATAGTTGGTTGCCCAATTCAGTTAGGCAATACGCAAATGCTGTTCTATTTTCAAGTCAATCGGATGAAAATTGATGGGTTTTCAGATGAAAATTGATGATTTTGGAAGTTTGACCTAGAGTTGACCTTTGACCTTTTGACCTAAAATAGTATCTTTCCCAATTTAGTGACTCACTATGCAAATGCTGTTCAATTTTCAAGTCAATTGATTGAAAATTGATGAGTTTGAAAATATGACCTTGAGTTGACCTTTGACCTTTTGACCCCAAAAATAGTTCATTTCCCAATTTAGTGACCGATATATAAATGCTATTCATTTTTTAAGTCAATTGGATTTAAAATGGCGATTTTAGAAATTTGACCTCAAAATCAATAGGCTTCTCAATTGGGACGACTTATACAGCTTGGTGAAGTTTCGTGACGATCGGTTTAGAATTGTGACCTGTAGGCCAGTGACAAACAAACAAACAAGAAGACATCATGCGGAGCACGATACTTGCCAAATCCGCTCCCACCCCCAACAAAAAAAAATTCCATTGATACATACAGCAAATTGTCCATTTCATCAAGATTAAAATTGACAATCGAGATCAAAGCTCTAGTCATTTTATAAGAAGCAAAAAGCTCAAAGCTTTTGATATGTCGAGGGAGACAGCTCTAATTTCCTGTTTGGCATTGAGGACCTCCATCCATTGTTGAGACAGCAGAAGCAGCATGTCCAGAGTAGAGTGACCTGGTCTGAAACCAAATTGATGATCAGAGATCAAGCCATTGGAGAAGAGGAAAGATTTCATATCCGAAGCAATGATGGATTCCATGACTTTGCTGATAATTGGGAGAAGGCTGATTGGTCTGTAGTTGCTAGGATCTGTTTTTGCACCTTTTTTGTGCAAAGCGGTGATGTTGGCTGATTTCCAAGCAGATGGCAGTTGACCTTGAGCAAAAGAGAGGGTGAAGAGAACAGAGAGGGGGAGTGAAAGAGCGGAAGAACAGGATTTTAGGACCCATGGGCTGATGCCGTCAGGTCCAGTTGCAGAATCAGAGTCGAGAGTTGACAGAAACTTTTCCACCTTGTCAGGAGGAAAGGACACGGAGTCCAGGAGCAGCTGGGTACGACTGGGTACGGTGGGTGCAGAGAGGGATGGGTTTGGGACACAAGATTTAGAGGCAAACACAGAGTTGAGGCATTCAGCTTTTTCACGTGCGGAGTCAGCTGTGTAGCCATTTGAGGTAAGGGAGGGGATGGAGGGGGAACAAACACCAGAAACAGATTTGACCAGACGCCACCAGGATTTGGAAGAGGGAGACAGATAAGAGAGTTCGGTCTTGAGAACGGAGAGATATTGTTTCCTGGCTCTCCTGAGGGTGGACACACACTTGTTTCGGGCTTTGTGAAAGGAAATGAGATTTCCTTCCGTTGGATTTGCTTTCCAGGAGACGAAGGCAAGTTGTTTCTGGGCAACAGCCTCACCACAAGATTCCGTGTACCATGGACGGGAGGAAGGGTATGACAACTGAAGACGAGATGGGATAAATCTGTGCATGAGACAGAGCAATTTACTTTGGAAGAATTCCCAGGATGAGTTGATGTCAGAGGTGGTAGAGTTGGGAGACTAGTCCAGATGATTGATGGCTGCTTGAAGACCGTGCCAGTTGGCCTGAGTGAAATGCCAGACTCGTCGACGCTAAGGTGGCTCCCTGAGAATGGTCAGAGAGATGTCCACTTTAACAAGCACATGATCAGATGAGCCGATTGGAGCAGAAGAGCAGCAGACATTTTCAGGGAAGTTAGTCATAACCAAGTCCAGAAGAGAAGATGCTCCGTTGACTGAGATCCAGGTCAGGAAATTGACAGATTGTTTCAGTCCCAGTGAGTCGCAGAAGTCCTTTGCTGAGGAGCCATGGCTGGTGAGAGAGGGTACCCACACCCAGCCAACTGGCATGGTGACAATTGAAATCACTACATATGAGGAAGAGAGAGTTAGGATGAGTAGACAGAAGTTGGTCCATATTATCAGACAGCGAGATGTAGATGGAGTCATCACTGTTTGGTGGATGGTGAAACACACATATGAACAAGAGGTGGGAGCGAAGGGGAAGCCGTAGCCAGAGGTATTCCTGGGGGTGAGGTGGAGAGAGTGCAGTGCAGGGCGAGTGAGGAAGAGAGTTTTTGATAAAGAAGGCAACCCCACCTCCAGGACGAGGCTCAGGTCTATCATACCGGAGGAGGGAGTAACCCGGGAGAGATACTAAGGAATCAGAGATATCATGAAGGAGGAAAGTTTCTGTTAAGCAGATCACGTCTGGTTTGACAGAAGCAACCTGTATGGAGAGATCAGTTGAGTTTGAACGAAGGCCCCGGATGTTTGAGGTCCATACCGTCAATGAAGAGGAAGGGGGAGCATCGGATACAGAACAGGGGGGAGGAGGGGTAGGGTAAGATGTGGAAGAGGTGGAAGAGGTAGGGAGAGCTGTTGAAGGTGTGTCAGAGATTTCAGAATAGCTCTGAGAAAGGGAAGGATGGGGTGGACAAATGGTTTGATGTTGATTGGGTGAGGCACAATGAGGTGTTATTTGAGGAGGGGGAAGAGCGAGGCAGAAGGTTGGGGGAAATGGAGGTGAGAGTTGGAAGAGGGAAGAAGTGGGGAGGACGCTTTGAGGAGGGGGAGTGAGAGGGGGGAAATTGAGAAGAAATGAGGGTGGGGAGATTTGAAGGGGAGGGGTGAGGGGGGAGTTTAGGAGGGAAGGGGCAAGGGCAGGGATTTGAAAGGGATGGGATATGGGGGAGATTTGGAGGGGAGGGGTAAGGGGGGAGTCAAGGAGGGGAGGGGCGAGGGGGAGTCATGGAGGGGAGGGGTGTGGGGGGAGTTTAGGAGAGAAGGGGAAAGGGGGGAGATTTGAAAGGGATGGGTGATGGGGAGGATTAGGAGGGGAGTGGCAAGGGGGAAGATTTGGAGGGGAGGGGTGATGGGGAAGATTTGGATGGGAGGGGTTATGGGGAAGATTTGGAGGGGAGGGGTGAGATTGGATTTTAGAAAGTGTACGATTAATGGGAAACGAACATTTATTGCAAAATGAGTTTCTTGTGACCTTCGAGTCAAAAATACGTTTAAGGACGCTGAAGGGAGGATGGAGTGCAGGAGAGTTTAGGGAATGTAGAAAAGAGGCACTGTAAGAGATGGAATTTTTTTTTGGGATGGATAGATTTGGTGAGCAAGTCGAAAGCAGCCTATTAAAGAAGAAGAAGAAAAAGGTGTTATAATATATGACGGAATACAGAACTTGAGGGGAAAGTGTAAACATTATATTTATAAGGTTAATAACAGTGAACGTTAACAGTGAACAGTAATAACTGTTATTACAGTAACAGTAATAACAGTGAACGTCGTTCGAAGAACGAACGAACGAATAAGAACGAATAAACGAATGAGAACAAGGAATAAGAACAGAGAAGGAAATATGTATATATTTTATTTTTTTTGAGTTGATTTTAAACAAGGAAGTAGGCTATGGGGTGAAAAGACTGGGAAAAGCAGAGAACGAAAGTTATTGGAGCACA
This sequence comes from Myxine glutinosa, assembly GCF_964187855.1. Taxonomy (NCBI): domain Eukaryota; kingdom Metazoa; phylum Chordata; class Myxini; order Myxiniformes; family Myxinidae; genus Myxine; species Myxine glutinosa. The sequence goes on from NC_136261.1 coordinate 133,593,459, forward strand.
AAAGACGGACCGCTGAGAGGAAAACGAAGCCTCCAGGTTGTACACTGTACAAGGCCTCAAAAGACACGGCACGATTTAACACGATTTTCTATACAGGTACGAAAGATTTGCACCGAAAATCTTCCTCGGGATACACGATACGTACAACACCATAAAATAAATACAGTTATAACGAAAATACAAATGGGAACAATTACTTAACTTCGATTTCGATGGAGAGTGTGGACAGCTGCGAATAAACGAAAACCTCGCCGGCAAGACCGGAAGCCCATTTTTGACCTCAAAATAGTTGGTTTCCCAATTCAGTGAGGCGCTATGCAAATGCTGTTAAATTTTCTAAATCAATCGGATGAAAATTGATGATTTAAAAATTTGACCTTGAGTTGACCTTTGACCTTTTGACCTCAAAAAGTTAAATTCCCCTATTTAGTGACTCGATAGTCAATCAGATAAAAAATGGCGATTTCAGAAATTCGACCTACAGATGACCTTTGACCTCAAAATCAATAGGCTTCTCAAGTGTGACAACCTCTACAACTTGGTGAAGTTTCATGACGATCGGTTTAGAATTGTGACCTGTACGTGGTGAAATCAAGGATGTCCACGCAGACTCCAAAGTGAGCTTTTATTCACTTGAATGCAACACATCTATAGAGAAAAGTACAAAGCACTAATTCGCAAGCAGGCCCAGACAACCTTCATTAATGCTGAGGCAATGCAGAGACATTTGCGAGTGCATACGCATGTCATTAGCGTCCTTACCAACTTGTAGACCCATAGCAGCAGAAATGACCCCTCCTCACTTACAGGTAGTTTTATAAGCCGCCCAAGACGAGCGGTCTGCATCGTCAGTAATGTATTCAGGGAGGGGGACACTGCTCGGAGATGTAACCCACAATTTCATATCACTGTAGGCAAGTGACAAACAAACAAACAGACAGACAGAAAAAGAAGTAGACATCATGGAGTGCACGATACTTGGAAAATCCATTCCCCCGCCCTCCCCCAAAAAAGGTTTCCATTGATCCAGCAAATTGTCCGTTTCCTCAAGATAATAATTGACAATCTTGATCAAAGCTCAGGTCAATAGGATGAAATTCATGGTTTTTCAGATGAAAATTGATGATTTTGAAGTTTGACCTTGAGTTGTCCTTTGACCTTTTGACCTCAAAAATAGTTGGTTTCCCAATTAATGACTCAATATACAAATGCCTTTCGATTTTCAAGTCAATCAGATTTAAAATGGCGATTTTAGAAATTCGACCTCCAGATGACCTTTGACCTCAAAATCAATAGGCTTTTTCTGGGGTTTTTTGTATACAGAATCGAGGCTCGTGTGAGAGCTAACACATTGAACATGAAAACAAGCACAGACATATAACATACAATGAAGGGAGCGGGAGACAAGAGGGGGAGAGAGAGGGAAGCACCCAAGCACAACAACAGTAGCGAAGAGGGACGTTGGTAGATCTGTGAAAGGGGGAAGGCCATGGGGAGGAGGGAAGGGTACACGGTATAAAGCAAATGAACACTTCTAGGAATTCCAGGAAAGAAGCTGGGGATTCAAAGAGGCAGATTTGGGGCGTTTTAACGGGGGTAGAAAAGATCAGGGTTTTGGATGGGGGAAGATGAGAGATGGTGGTGAACAGCTGTTTTAAACACCTGGATGGAGGAGTGGGATTGAAGAGAGTGAGGGAGTTTGTTCCAGAGGGACAAAAGAGGAATGAAGGAGTGAAGGTGAGCAGAGAGTCTTGATTTTGGCAATTTAACCATAAGAGGGTTGCAGGCAGATCTTGTGCGACCTGTAGGAATATTTGCAGGACAGAGCCCAGAGAGAGCTGGGGGGGGGGGGGGGGCAAGGCCAGATAGGAGTCGGTAGAAGACGGAAAGACCACCAACCTGCCTGCGGTGAGTTAGTGAGAGGCCCTTGGAGTTAGCTTCATCGCAGGAGATTCCAATGATTCTGAATGCTTTGGTTTCAACAGCGTGAAGGCGAGCTAGGTGTGAGGCAGGAGCACCAGCCCAGAGGGGAGAGCAGTATTCCATTGAGTTGCGGATGAAAGCCTTGTATGTGGTGAGGAGCTCAGGTGTGCCAAGGAAGGACTTCGCACGACAGAGGATGCCCAGTCGGCGACTGGCTTTGGAGGCCAGATTTGAAATGTGGTTTCAAATCATGGGCCTATTTATGGCGCAACTCAGGGCATATATGGGTGAATTGAATAATCAGATGGACAGCACGAGGGATGAAATAAAAGAATCAAGGTGCGACATGAAAAGGATGGGGGAGGACATTGGGCCTAAGATAAGCAGGGAGGTAGCAGTGGTACGCGACGAGGTGAAGCGGTGCAAGGAGCGTGTGGAGAGGGAGTTGAAACGGAGTACGGCCAAACTGACTGGGGCTATGGGAGTAGTGACGCGGGATGTAGAGAAACCGACGAAGGTCGAGTTAGAAGAGAAAATTTTGGGGCCGCAGCAGGAAATAGGAGGGGCGCAACGGGAAATAGAGGTGGAACAGAAGCTGGAGGAGGTAACCCTGGAAAAGGAAGAAATAATTGAAATTGAAAAGACGGAAGGAGAGACAGGGAGTGAGTGAATCAAGGGAGGAAGTTATGGAGTATGAACAAAGTTTGTGTTCGCACCATGATGACATGCTTGCTAACCAAATGGAAGGTTTGCAGGTGCTGCCGGGGAAGCGGGGGAAGGAGAGCCCCGAGGTGAGTTGCAATGGAGGAAATGTGTTTGGTGCGAACGGCTGCTCGGCGAGCTTGGGGGTCGGGCGAGACGCGGGCGGTCGTGAAGGGCCCATTGTGAGGGGTGAGGCTGACAAAGAGTGCATACCGGAGTGCGTGGAGAGAGAGTACGTACCGGAGTGCGTGGAGAGAGAGTGCGTACCGAAGTGCATGGAGAGAGAGTGCGTACTGGAGTGCGTGGAGAGTGAGTGCACACCGGAGTGTGTGGAGAAAGTGTGCACCGGTGTGTGCGATGACAGAGTGTGCGAAATGCGTGTGTGCGCCTGGGTGTGCGAGTATGGAGTGGGTCGCGAGGTGTGATGACGCGGCCCAGGCATCGACACCGACCAGGGTAGTGCTTGGCGGGACGAGTAGCGTACGTGAGCCCCCGGTGAGTTGTGTGCCGCGGGGACCGGAGGGAACGGTGCTGCGTCTGTCTCGCAAGGACTGGCGTACACGATTCGTGCCTCCGGCACCTGCACGGTATTGTTGGCGCAGTACTGCGGCAAGGGCGATCGGCGGGTTTTGAGGGGAGGTTTGGATTTTCGGAGCCACGCACCTTACCGGGTGAGGTTTTGTGACCGTGGCCGGTTGGGTCATCGTGCGTGGGACCGAAGGGCCCCATGCAGGGATGGAGCCCGGCACTTGGGCCCATCAATCCCTCCCCCCTCGGATCGTCAATGCTGGAAGGACACCCCATGCAGGCGACCAACCACCCGCATGGATCGCTCGGCCCTTCGAGGCCGAGCCGCGACAAAGTACCTCCATGGAGGGGCTCATAGCGTAGAGGACTGGGGGGAGTAGTGTACCCCACGTGGGGGAATGGTAGTGTGACCATTCCTGCCACAGGGGGGCCCATGATCATTAGTTTAGGGGGATGGCAGTGTTAGGCTCATGGAGGGGCCAGCAATGGTTGCCTCCATGGGGCACCGAAGCTAGCCGAGGGAGGGCTAGGATAATGATAGGAATTTAGAGCGACCTTAGGGACAAGATTTAAGTAGTGACACCTGAACTGTAGAGGGGACATAGAGAGTGTAGGTGGTTGTTAACAAAGGGTGTGCATAGTTTAAAGGGATGACGAGGGAAGCACTAGTTGTAGGTGAAATTAGTTAGTTAGATGATGCTGTGTGTAAGTGTGAATTGTGTTGAGGTGTGCGAATAAAAGGTGTGGAATGCAAGGTGTGGAATAATTGGTGTGGAATGCATGGTGCAAAGGATTGAATGGGGGGAGTGGAACCCATTCACGAAAGCCCGGGTGGGTAGTTTAAAGTTAGGTAGAGGCTGCAGGTAAATTGCATGGATATTTTGACACCTGTGGTGCTGATGGTAAAACGTAGTGTTTTGTGAGGTGCAAGGGGCGGTGGAATGGCTGGGCATGTGGTTTAATTGGTAGTTATGGTTATTAAGGCACTCCGTCACTGGTAGCTTGTAGGCCAGGTAAGGCCGCAGGTAGGCTCTGGGAGGGTTAGCGAGTGAGTGGGGCCCGAGGATCCAAGGGAAGGCCCCAGGTTGCCCTATGCCAAGGTGGGCATCGGGGGAGTAAGCGCCAGGGAGGGCCTTCCCCAAGTAGATTAGGGTAAGGAGCAGGCAAGCTCGGGAGGCGGCTCCAGTGGACGGAGGAGCGCTGGTAAGTAGACCTGCTGGTAGAGCCACACAACCCAGCCCCAAAATTGTGTGAGGGCACAGGGAGAAAATTTGTTGGGTGAGACCCAAATTCAGGAGGGCACCACAGTGTGGGCAATGGGAATTCGGGTTCTTAGAACCACATAGTTTAAAGAGGCCTACTGGCAGGGTACGACCCCGGGGAGTTTAGATGTGTAATGTTATTAGGGTAGTTAGGATGTGAGACCCCTTCGCACCATCCACAACCATTCACCAAGGAGGACGAACTTCAGATCCTTGGGGCTCTGTAAGCTGTTTGGGAAGAAAGAAGCATCACGACGTGAGGGAAACATTGTTTTATTCCATCCCTTCCTTCCTGGGAGAACCTGGGAGAGATTTGGGGACGAAGTTGGCATTAGAGGGGTATATGGGAGACAAGACGTAGAGATGAATTGTAAATACAAGGGGGGCTAGGGTAGTATAGCCAATGGTGGGGGGTACGTACGGCTAGGGACGAGCTTGCTCCGCTCACTCTGCCGCGTTCCTCTCGCCGCACCAGGTATGGTGGTGCCTGGTCACCTTGTTTTTTGTATGCCACTGTTTATTTTTCCTTGTGCTTGTTGCACCTTGTCTCCCTCCCCACCCTAGGACCATTTGGAGGCCCACCTGTGGCAGCATCTTCTTGCCAAACATCCTCTCTTCATCTTGCACCAATGGACCACAAGCCTTGTGGCCCCGCACCTCTGCTGTGCAGCATCTTGCTGCCAATTGATATTGCACCTATGCACCACCTGTTGGGTGGCATTTGGGCCAACCATCAGAACACCTGTTGCGTGGCACTGGCACACACACACATGGATCACCTGTTGAGTGGCACTGACGCCACGCATTTGGACCACGTGTCAAGTGGCCCTGCTTGTGAATAAAACAATGATCCATGTGTGCAATTGTGAAGATTTAGATGGCCCTGATCTTCAAATGGCCTGTATGCCGGTCAGGGCCAGCCGGTTTTTGTTAGCCCGCACACAACAAGAAGCCACAAGAAGATGATACAAGCAGCAAGTGCCTCCATTTCCTTCCTCCATTTCTTCCCTCAGGTGCAGGTCCTGGGTTGTAGTGTGTAAATAAAGGTGAAGTCTTGTGCATGTAAATATAGGAATATTGCCCACCGGCTATGTTTAGTTTCAAAATTCCGGAAATACGTGAACAGTTGTGGGTGTGAGTCTGTTAGATTAGCTGCTCAATGCATTAGGAGGGACATATCTAGTGTAAATGATGTCGCACACAGGGGTTAGAGTGAAATGTTAGGGGGATTACATCTATGTGTCACACTAATGGTAAGAGTAAAAAATTGAATACCAGACTCCACCAGTCGTTCCACCTGAGGTTATTTCTTATTAAATGTGAAGTATAGTCTCCTTCCCAGTGTTAGTATGCGTTGAGGCAGGCAGGGTAATGGTAAGCCTCATTGCAGCCTGAAGTGCCTTGTCATGGGCCTAGGCCAAGCCTTGCAGGCCAGTGGGAGGAGCTGGAGGGCATGGCCGGAGAGCAGCGAGCAGCCAATGGGAGCTGAAGGGAGTGGCCAATGGTGACCAATAAGGGGCTGTCACGACACGTGACCCCAGGCGTCCAATGGAGGCCCGTGGAACGTTCGAGTGGGGGGGTCGGAGGGCTATAAAACCCGGCCCGGACCCCCGCTCTCTCTCTCTCTCTCTGGCTCGGCACTCTGGACTCTCTCTTGCAGGCACTCTGAACTCTCTCTGCCCGGATGCTCTCTCTGCCCCGACCCTCTCTCTGCCTGGACTCCCTGCATATAGACGCTCTCTACCACGCGTGCTCTGCCTTGCTGACCCTGAGATATGCTCCTCGGATTCCTGCTGCGTGCACATCCGCGACCAACGTCCCTGCCGCGAACATCCCCGGCTGTAGTGTCCTGGGGTTGGAGCGATCCTTGGGGGTATCTGCCAAACGAGCCCGTCCAGGCAAACTGCACGAGCGGCCGCACTTTGGGCGCATTCCCCTCTTCCTTCGCTTCCCCAAACGAATCTGAGGGCCCTTGTCTGGGCACTAGGTAAGGCTGTTAAGATTCTTCGCTGTGTCCCTTTTCTGTGAAACTGCACTTTGTAATAAATCCTGTGGCCGTCATTGCCATTTCCAACCTGGCCGTCATTGTCCTCTCAACATTGGCCGAGCATTGCACGAATTAAAACCGCTCGATCGGGTTCAATTGTGTTAACGGCACGAGTTACGCGACGCACAACTGCTCGGGCGTTCAGTACCAGCGTGACTCATGCGAGGTTCGGTCCCCGTTCTCACAGCTGCGTGTGTCGAAGGTACTCAGGTCGTGACTGTTAACCCTTCAACGCGTAGCTGCGGGCTCGGCGGCTGGCATTGCTTAGCAATCCGTCCACCATGAGTGTAGTGTGGGTGGCGGCATTGTGGACTCGGAGTTTGAGGGGGAGTAGGGCTTAACCCCCCCCTTAGTACGTCGACGAACCCGAGATCTGCAACGATATATAATTATATATATATATATATATATATATATATATATATATATATATATATATATATGTATGTACATATATTGTTGCGGATCTCGGGCCCGTCGACGTACAGAAGGGGGTTAAACCCTTTTCCCCCTCAGGCCTTCGAGTCCACGAGGCTGCGACCCACTTTACACTCGTGGGGCGGATTGCGGAGCAATTTCAGCCGCCACCCCCGTAGCGAGCATGCGGAAGAGTATCGGGTCGAATCCCCACGTACCTTCGATACACACACCGCCACAAGAACGGGGATTGGACCTCGCACGATCCTCGCGGTTTGCGTGTCACGTGACGTTAATTCTTATTGAACCCGATTGAGCGGTTTTACTCGTGCAGTGCGAAGCCAATGGTGGGAAATGACGTGAACGACCAAATCTATACGAAAGAACACAGGTTTATTATACAATTAATGCAGTGAATTTATTTATGCAGGGTGAACAGACACAGAGCAGAACTTAACGGCCTTCACGTAATGCCCGGACAAGGGCCCACTCACTCACGCGGGGAAAAGGATGAAGAAGGGCGACGCACTCCAAGCGCGGTCGTTGGCTCCGTTCACCCCGGTCAGCTCGTTCGGCGGGTCCCTGGGATGTTCGCGGCACGTGCAGAGAGCTCAGACAAGTAGATCGTTGGCGTCTGTGGCCCCGGGAGAGACCGTCCTCGCAAGCGCTATTAATAGGCAGCAGAGCGCAGGGCACAGGGAGAGTTCGTGCTTTCTCTAGACTCTCGACTCGACTCGATCACACAGCTCAGACTCGACCCTCTCGCTCAGGATCGCACCGGGGCTGTAACTCAACTCTGTTTCGGGGGGCTCGGGGCAGGGTTTTATAGCCCCTCCCCAGAGTCTTACCCGAATGTTCCAAGCCCCTCCTCTGGCTGCTGTTGTTAGCCACTCCCCTTGAGCTTTCATTGGCTGCCTGCCGCTTACCGGCCACTCCCCCATGCAGCTCCTCCCTCGGGCCTTCCAGATTTGTTCCAGGCCCGAGCACATGGTATTCCAGCCCAAAAGAACACATGGCATTCCAGCCCAAAAGAACACATGGCATTCCAGCCCAAAAGAACACTGAAGCTTACACTTACTCGCCTGCTCCAACGCATACTAACACAGGAAAGGAGACTATGCTTACCTTTAATAGGAAATAACTAAACTAAGCGAGGCTACATGTTGTAGTGCAACTAAGTAAGAGAGGGGGGTTATCTTTATTCTCACAACCGCAACACTACCCCCCTCTCTCACCAGAGTCGTCCTGAGTAGACCCCAACATTGGAACGACTGTAGAGTCTGGCATGCAATTTTATGTTTACTTTTAATGTGGCACATAGGTGTAATCCCCTTAACATTTATTCTGACCCATGTGTGCGACATTTTTAACACTAGATATGTCCCTCCTAATGCGTTGAGCAGCTATTCTAACAGACTCACACCCACAACTATCCGAGTATTTCCGGCATTTTGTAAACTACACACATAGCCGGTGGGCAACATTCTTATATTTACAAGCACATATATTTACAAGCACAGATATTTAACCTTTATTTACAATGCTATGACCCAGGACCTGTACTTTAGGAAGAAATTGGAGGAGAGAAACAAAGCACTTGATATGGCACTTGCTGCTTGCATCTTGCATCTTGCATCTTCCGTGTGCGGCTGACAAAACCGGCTGGCCCTGACCGGCATACAGGCCATGTGGAACATCAGGGCCATCTAAGTCTTCCACATCTTCATTCCTGGCACACAATAGCACACAATTGCTTTTATTTTTCATTGCCAAGCAGGGCCACTCTCACGTGGTCCAACTGCGTGGCGTCAGTGCCACTCAACAAGTGGTCCGAAGGTGCAAGAGCAATCGCAGCAAGATGCTGCACAGCAGAGGTGCGAGGCTACAAGGCTTGTGGTCCATAGGTGCAGCAAAGGTGGTTTGGCAGCAAAGTGTGGCACAGGTCAGCTGCACAGGTGTAGCAAGGGTGCAGCAAAAGGACTGGCAGCAAGGTGCTGCACAGGTCGGCTGCACAGGTGTGACATGGCAGCATGGATGCTGCACAGGTGTAATGGTGCTGCACAGGTCGGATGGTGCTGCACAGTTCGGCCTCCAAACGGTCCTGGGCCGGGGAGGGAAGACAAGGCGCAACAAGCAAACAGAAAGGCACACGGTAGCACACGCAAAACAAGGTGACCAGGCACCACCATACCTGGTGCGGTGTGAGGGACGCGGAAGAGTGAGCGGAGCAGGCTCGTCCCTAACCGTCCATACCCCCCACCGTTGGCTACACTACCCTAGCCCCCCTTGTATTTACAATTCGTCTCTACGTCTTGTCCCCCATATCCCCCTCTAACTCCGAATTCGTCCCCAACTCCCTCCCAGGAAGGAAGGGATGGAACAAAGCAATGTCTCACCCACGTCATGATGCATCTTACCACCCAAATGGCTTACAGAGCCCTCGGTGTGAAGCTCGTCCTCCTCGGTGACTGTCTGTGGATGGTGCGAAGGGATTTCTCATCCTAACTACCATAATAGCATTACTTTTAAACTATCCGGGGTCATACCCTACCAATCAGCCTCTTTAAACTATGTGGTTCTAAGAACCAGAATTCCCATTGCCCACACTGTGGTGCCCTCCGAATTTTGGTCTCACCCCCAACGAATTTTCGCACAGTGCCCTCGCACAATTTCGGGCCTGGGTTGTGTGGCTCCACCAGCAGGTCTACCTACCTGCGCACCTCCGCCAATTAAGCCGCCTCCCGAGCTTGCCTGCTCCTGCGACTACTCTTACCGGGGAAGGCCCTCCCTGGCACTTACCCCCTCTATGCCTACCTCGGCATCGGGCAACCCGGGTCCTCCCCTGGGATCCTCGGGCCCCACTCACACACTATCCTAACCGGCTCCCAGAGCCTACCTGCGGCCTTACCTGGCCGACAAGCTACCAGTGACGGAGTGCCCCAATAAACACACGCACTAATTAAGCCACACGCCCAGCCATTCCACAGTCTACTGCACCTTACAAAACACTACTTCCTACTACCCGCACCACAGGTGTCAATATCCATGCCATTTGCCTATGCCCTCTACCTGGCTGTACACAACCCCCCCGGGCTTTCGTGAATGGGTTCCACTCCTCCCCGATTCAATCCTTCGCACCATACATTCCACACAAAGCATTCAACACCTTTTATTCTCACACCATTTATTTTGCACACCACTACTTTCACACACCAAATATCTTGCACACCATTTTTCTCACACCACTACTTTTACACACCATTACACAATTCCACAAACACACAGCATCATCTATCTAACTAATTTCCCCAAAAACTTGTGTTTCCCTCATCGTCCCTTTACACTATGCACTCCCTTTTCTTTAACATCCACCTAAACTCTCTACGTCCCCTTAAAAGTTCAGGTGTCCCTACTTACATCTCAGTCCCTATGGTCTTCTAAATCCCTAACATTATCCTAGCCCTCTCTCGGCTAGCTTCGGTGCCCCATGGAGGCAACAATTGCTGGCCCCTCCATGGGCCTAACACTGCCACCCCCCTAAACTAATGCTCATGCCCCCCCCCCCATGGGAGGAACGGCTACACTACCATTCCCCCACGTGGGGTACACTACTCTCCAATCCTCTACACTATGAGCCCCCATCTACGGAGGTACATTGTCACGGTCCGGCCTCGAAGGGCCGAGCGATCCATGCGGGGGGTTGGGCGCCTTCGTGTTATCCGTCCGGCATTAACGAGCCGAGGGGGGAGGGATTGATGGGCCCAGGTGCCAGGCTCCATCCCTGTGCGGGGCCTCGCGGTCCCACGCACGATGACCCAACCGGCCACGGTCAGCACATCTCACCCGATAAGGTGCGTGGCTGCGAAAACCAAACCACCCCTCGAACCCGGCCGACCGGTCTTGCCACCATACAGCGCCAACCATACCGTGTGGGTGCCGGAGGCACGAATCGTGCATGCCGGTCCTAGTGAGACCGACGCAGCACGGATCCCCTCCAGTCCCTGCAGCACACAACTCACCGGGGACTAACGTTCCTTACCCATCCCACTAAGGACTACCCCGGTCAGTGTCGATGCTTGGGCCGCGTCCTCACCATGCGCGACCCACTCCACACTCGCACACCCAGGTGCACACATGCCCCCCACACACTTTGTTGTGCCCTCTTCCTTTCACTCCGCTAACACACACTCTGGTGCACACCACCCAGGTGCACACATGCGCTTCACACACCGTTACCGCACACTCCGGTGCACACTCTTCCTTTACACATTCAGCCATCGCACACTCCGGTGCACACTCGGCCATCGCACACTCCGGTGCACACTCTCTCTCATACTCCGTAACACACTCCTGCTCTACGCACTTCGTTACGCACTCCCTCTCACAATGGGCCCTTCGCGAACGCCCGGGTCTCGCCTCTCTCTCAAGCGCGGCGAGCACCCGTTCACGCCAAACACATTCTCACCATTAGCACCACTCACCTCGGGGCTCTCCTTCCCCTGCTTCTCCGCCAGCACCTGTAAACTTTTTATTTCGTCAGCAAGCACGGCATCACGGTGCAAACACAGTCTTTGTGCGCATTCCATCACCACCTCCCATGATTTGCTCCCTGTCTCTCCCGTCTCTTCAATTCCAATTATCTCTTCTAACACGACGATCGTAGGTGCCCCTAAAATTTATTTCTCCAATTCGACGATCGTCGGCTCCTCTACACCTCGCGTCGCTACTCCCATAGCCCCATATTTTTCACTAATTTCACCGGGTCCTCCCGGTGTCAAACCCCATAGTCAATTTGGCTGTGCTCCGCTCTACCTCACTCTCCACGCGTTCTCCGCACCGCGTCACCCCGCCGTGTACCACCGCGATCTTCCCGCTCAGCCTACGCCCAATGTCCTCCCCCATTTTTTTCATATCACTTCTCATTTCCCTTCTTGCTTTGTCCCCCTGGGTATCCATTTTGTTTTTCAACCCTTCCATGTTACACCTTGCTTTGTTCCTCATATTCTGCATATCGCACCTGGATTCCTCCCTCATTTCTCTCATTTCCCTCGTGGATTTGCCCCACTTGTCCCCATTGGGACACTTGTCAACTGCAAGACGTCCAAGACCCCAGTGGCATAATGAACTGAGGAATTTATGGCAGAGAACCGATGGACCATGACCCCAGGTCTGAAGGACCCTCGGATGTGACCAGTCGAGAAAGTAACTCTGCTGTGGAAACTGGAAAGTATGATGAAGTCTGATCGCCTAATCCCTCCTTGTTGCAGAAGTTGCAAAGCAGTTTGGCATTTTTGTTGGAAGCAAAACCTTAGTGTGCAAGATCGCCCACCACCAGAGAATGGAGTCCATCAAAGAGTTGCTGGAGTTTTGAAACGCTGATCCAGAGGAGTCTTTGTTACGTCCGGTTACTGGTGATGACACGAGGGTCACACAAAAGACAACTAGTGACAGATAGTGAGGCATAGGAGCTCCGTGAAGCTTGCCTATTCTAGCGGTGGCCAGATAAGTAATCACGTAGCCGATCCATGATCCATCGGGGCCGAGCGAGCAAGGCTTCCGCTGCCGAAATCCAGCGCGGCTTGGGCGATTTTGCCCCTGTTTGGAGAACACCAAGCGAGGCCTTCATCGGGGGCCAAGTGAGCAAGGGCGTGTCGGGACCTGGTTCGTGCCATTGACCGAGTGGTTCGCACCAACCGGAGCTGTTTTCGGATGACGTGCTGATGTCCTTGGACTTCGCGCCAGGCTCTGGGCCGACGTGCATCGAAGTCCTTTCCAAGGGTGTGGTGCTGACTGGGCCGCTGTGGTGCTGACCGGGCAAACGTGGTGTGGTGCTGACTGGGCTGACGTGGTGTGATGCTGACCGGGCCGCCATGGTGTGGTGCTGACCGGGCTGACGTGGTGTGGTGCTGACCGGGCCGACGTGGTGTGGTGCTGACCGGGCGACGTGGTGTGGTGCTGACCGGGCCGCCGTGGTGTGGTGCTGACCGGGCCACCGTGGTGTGGTGCTGACCGGGCTGACGTGGTGTGGTGCTGACCGAACCGCCGTGGCGTGGTGCTGACGGGGCCCCCGCAGCCGTGATGCCCCCCCAACCCCCCCCCCCCAACCACCCCCTCGTCCCCTTACCCCAGAATTTCCATGTTTTAAATGTTTCCCAGTGTGTACCCTGGATTAGAATAGGTACACCGTATCCCTGCGTGTTGTAAGAGACGACAAAGAGGGTTGGTGTCAGGAAGGGCATCCGGCCATAAAAAACATTGCCTCAAAAAGAGAACCATGACAATTACAACGACATATGGGCAGGGTACAGCCCGAAGTGGAGATCGGTTTCTGAGGTTTGGGACATGGAATGTAGGGACAATGACAGGGAGATCAGGAGAAGTGGTGGAAGTATTGGTCAGAAGAAGAGTGGACATATGTTGTGTGCAAGAGACGAGATGGAAGGGAAGTGGTGTGAGAATGGTGAAGGGTAGGCAGGGACAGAAATACAAGTTTGTGTGGCAAGGGTGCCTGGAGGGCGTGAATGGTGTTGGTGTCCTGTTTTCTGAGGAGTTTGTAGACAGTGTGGTGAGTGTGACTAGAGTGAGTGATAGGTTGATGATGGTGAAAATGATGATTGGAAAGCTCTTGGTGAACGTCATCTCGGGATATGCTCCGCAGGTTGGTCGGAGCGATGAAGAGAAGGACAAGTTCTGGTGTGCGATAGAGAAGCTGATGGAAAACGTGAAAGATGAGGAAGGTGTTGTGGTAGGAGGAGACCTAAATGCACATGTGGGAAGGAGTATGGATGGTTTTGAGGGAGTTCATGGGGGTTACAGATATGGTGTGAGAAATGTAGAAGGTGAAAGGATTTTGGAGTTTGCTGATGGAGCTGATTTGTTGATTTGTAATACTCAGTTCCAGAAAGAGGATAATAAGCTTGTTACATACACGTCAGGTGGGTCGACGACAACCGTTGACTACCTGATGGTGCGTAGGCGAGATAGGGGGCACCTCCGGGACACAAAGGTGATCCCGGGGGAGGAGGCTGTTTCACAGCACCACTTGGTTGTCTGCGACATAAGGGTGAAAAGTGCGAGGAGAGCTCGGCGGGTGAAGTACCAACCGAGATTGAAGGTGTGGAGGTTGAAAGAGGTGACAGTAAGGGAGGCATTAAAAGAGAGGCTGAGTAGGGTAGAGGATGATGTGGTTGAGCTTGAAAGTGGTTGGATGTCAATGAAAGCTAGTCTGTTGGGAGCCGTTGGTGAGGTATGTGGATGGACAAAAGGACCACCGAGGCACTCGGAAACATGGTGGTGGGATGATGAAGTTGGAAAGAGGATTGACGAGAAGAGGAAGAAGTTCAAGGAGTGGCAGAAGGCGAAGGGTACTGGAGCAGAAACAGCAGAGCATGAAAGTTATAAGGCAGCCAAGAAGGCTGCAAAGAAAGAGGTAGCAAAGGTGCAGGAGGCATGTAGGAAAATGTTCTGAGAACGCTTGGATTCGGAAGAGGGTCAGAGAGCAGTATTCAGGATTGCAAAGCAGATAGCGAAAGACAGATGTGATGTGATGGGGGTGAGTTGCTTGAAGGATGAAGTGGGACAAATCGTTGTGGACCCAGATGGAATTAAAGGAAGATGGAAAAGATATATGGAAATGCTGTTGAATACAGAGAATGAATTGGATGGCAACATAGAGAGTAACCCAGTTTTAGGACCGGCAGAGAAGATAACTGAAAAGGAAGTTGAGGAAGCGATAAAAGCAATGAAGTGTAGAAAAGTGGGAGGGCCGACGGGAGTTATGGGAGATATGTTGAAGGCAGTAGTTGGGGTGTGAAGAGAATGACAGAGATCTGTAATCTGGCAGTGAAAGAAGGCCGCATTCCAGTGGATTGGGAACTGCGTACCCTCGTCCCTCTATACAAGGGGAAAGGTGACCCTCTAGAGCAGGGGTGGGGAACCTTTTTCCTGTCAAGGGCCATTTCGATTTTTAGAACATCCTTCGAGGGCCATGCTAAATTATTGAATACATATATCGGACTCACCTAATGCTATGGCTGGAACTGTTTCTCTTTGGCGAGGCGTTTGGTGTCAGGTGGTAGTGATGATGATGCTACTCGCAGCTGGTTTTGCAGGTTTGGGTCAGTCAGTCTTGAGCGGAACCGAGTCTTTGCAAGACTCAGTTTTGAAAAGAACTGCTCACAGCTGTAGGTCGTCCCAAACAGTGATGCAAACTTCAGTGCATGTCTCCTCAGAATGGGAAAATCCTCAGCACGTACATACAGTTTGTAGAACTCGAGCAAAGGGAGGTTGTTGTACCTAGCTTTGAGCTCGTCATTGCTTTGCAGCTCAATGATTTCGTGTTGTAGGTTGTCAGGCACATCAGCTGGTTCCACATTAAACGGCGTGGCAAATATGTTCAGTTCCCTTTGTTTACTTTTCATGTCCTGGAACCTCTCTCCAAATGCCTGGAGGAGTTTTGCACACTCAGCAGCATATTCAGATGTCACAGCAGGCTTTTGTTCTTGCAGAGTGGGAAAGTGGATAGTGTTTCCCCTTTCCAGTTGCACTTGCCACAGCTTTAGTTTAGCTTCAAATGATTTCACATGTGATTGCAGAGAGCTGAGAAGCTGGTTGGGACCTTGGAGCTTGACGTTCAGCTCTGACAGGTACTTGATAATGTCCACCATGAAGCCCAAATCACACAGCCACTTGCTATCACTGAGTTCCATGACAGGTTTCCCCTTCATCTCCATGAACTGTTTCACTTCTTCTCTCAGTGAGTAAAACCGTGTGAGCATATTTCCACGACTCAGCCACCGCACCTCACAGTGGTAAACCAGATCTCCGTACTCTGACTCTAGTTCACTCAGTAGCTCCTTGAACTGGCGGCTGTTCAGCCCTCTGCTTTTGATGACGTTTATGGTGGAAACGATAGTTGTCATCACATTGTTGAGCTTCAGGGACTGTGCACACAGATTCTCTTGGTGTATGATACAGTGGCATACAACTAACTCACTTGGATCGAGACTGAGACGACTCATTTATTTTTTGAACAATGCAGTCAATCCCTTTTGCGTGCCAACCATGGCTGGGGCTCCATCCGTGGCCAGGCCACTTAACTTGTCAAACTGCAGTTCGAATTTGTTCATAGCCAAAACAACTTGCTCAAACAAATCCTCACCTTTGGTGGTGCCATGCATGGCTTGCAAAGACAGCAACTCCTCCCTCGTATCAAACTCAGCTGTAATCCCCCGCACAAAAATGGCTAGTTGGGCGGTGTTTGTTATGTCCGTTGTCTCATCGCAGGCCAGAGAGAAAACTGGAAATCTCTTGCGGTGTCCTTCAGTGTTTTCTCAATATCTTGTGCCATGTCAGTAATCCGATCTGAGACAGTTCTTCGAGACAAACTGACACTTTGGAACAATTTTACTTTGTCCGGTGCGAGCAGCTCCGCAGCGGCAACAAGGCACTCCTTCACAAATTCTCCTTCTGAATGCGGCATCAGCTTCTTAGCGATTAGCTCACTCACCACAAAACTAGCATGCGTAGTGTTGTCTCGGTCAGATTGTGGTCTTATAAAGACTGCTTGTTGAGCACCAAAACTCCGCCGAAGAACGTTAACTTTATCCAAGCGCATTTGTCCTTTCAACTCGTCCAGTTTAGCATGTTTCGAGCTGTAATGACGCTCGAGGTTGGCCTTTTTCATCACCGAGAGCGCTTCCCGACAAACTAGGCATACTGGCTTGCCTTTTACTTCCACAAAGAAATAATCGTTTGCCCATTTCTCTTGGAAAGCGCGACATTCCGCATCTACCTTTCTTTTCTTGTTAGTCACCATGTTTGCATATACTGAATGAAATGATGACATGAGATCACGCGATTACTTGACTGTCCGGAAGGTCGCATATCGCAGTTACGACTGTCCGGAACTCACTTGACTGTCCGGAAGGTCGCATATCGCAGTTACGATTAATCGCCAATTAGTTTTAATTTGATGGCAATTATTCTGTTAGCGCCAACATATTTTGCCAAAGTCAAATAAATGAATAAGTTCTCAAATGTGCCGTCCGAGGCAGCGTCTGCTCGCCACGTTCGGCATTCGTTGACTGTTACAACACGTGAAAGCTCGCTCCTCTCTGATTGGTTGAATCGTTTTTGGCCATAACTTGGTTACCCTTTGTCCGATTAATTTAAAACCTTGAAAAGGAGAGATTACTGGAATTATAGATAGATGAATTGCCTCGCGGGCCAGATCAAACGGTCTCGCGGGCCGTATACGGCCCGGAGGCCGGAGGTTCCCCACCCCAGCTCTAGAGTGTGGCTCGTACCGAGCGATAAAATTATTGGAGCATGGAATGAAGGTATTGGAAAGGGTGTTAGAGAGGAGGATAAGGAACAAAGTGAAGATCGACGAAAGGCAGTTTGGATTTATGCCAGGAAGAGGAACGACAGACGCGCTTTTTGTTGTGAGGCAGTTGCAGGAGAAGTAAATGGAGAAGAGGAAGAAGTTGTTTCTTGGGTTTGTTGATCTGGAGAAAGCATTCGATAGGGTTCCACGAAACGTATTGACATGGGCAATGAGGAAGTTAGGAGTGGAGGAATGGTTGATCAGAGTAATGATGGCAATGTACAAAAGAGCACGCACAGCTGTAAGGACGAAGGACGGGAACAGTGGTGAGTTTGAGGTGAAGGTGGGAGTGCATCAGGGGTCGGTACTAAGTCCACTACTATTTGTAGCTGTGATGGAGGTGCTGGCTCAGAACGTAAAGGAGGGCTTACCGTGGGAGTTGTTGTATGCAGATGATCTGGTGTTGATTGCGGAAAGTATGGATGGACTGAAGGAAAAGATGAACAAGTGGAAGGAATGTATGGAGACAAAAGGTCTGAAGGTGAATATCGGAAAGATGAAGGTGATGGCAAGTGGTAAAGCATGTGCTGAGGTGGAAAGAACTGGGAAGTGGCCCTGTGTTGTGTGCAGGAAGGGTGTCGGAGTGAACTCCATTCAATGTACAATGTGCGCTGAGTGGGTTCATCAAAAATGTAGTGGTCTGAGAGGGTCATTAACCAGTGTGGCAGCTACATTCAAATGTAAGGTGTGCACAGAGGGAGCTGCAGATGGAGGAAATGTTGAGTTGGATCTTGGAGACGGCATGAAGCTGAAAGGTGTGAAAACATTTTGCTACCTGGGAGACATGCTGAATGGAGAAGGTGGATCAGACTCGGCAACGGTTGCTCGAGTGAGATGTGCATGGAAGAAGTTTCGGGAACTGAGTGGCGTGCTGATGAGTAGGGGAGTGTCGTTGAAGCTGAAGGGAAAGGTGTATGCTGCATGTGTGAGAAGAGTTATGATTTATGGGAGCGAGACATGGGTAATGAACATAGAGCAGCAACGAAGGTTGGAAAGGGTGGAAATGCGAATGGTTCGATGGATGTGCGGAGTATCGTTGAGAGAGAGGAAGACAAATGATGAATTGCGAAAAATGATTGGGAACAGAGCCTGTGATTGATGCTGTGAAGAGGAACAGGTTGAGATGGTTTGGTCATGTGTTGAGGAAGGATGAAAGTGACTGGTTGAGAAGAGTGATGGAAATGAATGTAGAAGGAAGTAGAGGACGGGGAAGACCGAGAAAGACTTGGCTAAAGATGGTGGAAGAAGAAATGCGGGCAAGAGGGTTAACAAGGAGAGATGCAGAAAATAGGGCAAGGGGGTTAACAAGGAGAGATGCAGAAAATAGGGCAAGATGGAGAAGATTGTCATGGGGACCGCAAGGCTAACCCCCGCTCTAGCAGGGAAAATGGCCTTAAAATGCATGTTGTTGTTGTTGTTGTTTGTATTTGCCCCCATTTCTTTCATTTCACCGAGGCACGCCGTGATTTGCACCATGAAAAGGCCCATATCCATTGACGCCGCGGCCTCGGCTCTCGCCGCCACGTGTGAGGCGTCCCCATTTTCCTGACCTACTGCCGCACCCTCATAAACTTCCTCCACTACCAACTCCTCCTGTTGGTCCTGGGTAATTAATTCCTCTTCCTCTGTTACTCCCACTGGCATTTGGTCGCATTGGCCAGCCATTGTACGAATTTAATTTAATTTTAAACGAAATTTCGTCCACTCGTAATTTCGAGCACGTGAAGCGCACTCTAGGTCCAAATATCCCACTCCCGGACACCAATTTGTTGCGGCTCTCGGGCCCGTCGACGTACAGAGGGGGTTAAACGCTTCTCCCCCTCGGGGTCTTCGAGTCCATGAGGCAGCGACCCACTTTACACTCGTGGGGCAGATTGCGGAGCAATTCCAGCCGCCACCGCCGTAGCGAGCGTGCGGAAGGGTATTCGTGCGGAAGGAAGGATTCCGCTTCCGGTCCGGTCTGGAGAGGACGCTGGCGTTACTTGTTCGCCGCTTCTCCGACTGGGCCATTGTACATAGTTTGCTTTTCTGGTGGTCGTGGCGGATTTTTGACCGTTGGGTCTGCCCTCTGCTCGGTCCCGGCTCTGCTCCTGGCTTCGCCTGCCCGGCTCCTCCACTGTTTCCTCAGGCCCGCTCCCGTTGTTTGTGGCCGTTGTTTGCGGCGGTGGCTGTTTGCCGCTGTGGTCTTGATTAGCGGCTGCAGTCGTTTGCCGCTGCGTTTGCCGCTGCGTTTGCCGCTTTGCCTCCTCGACCTTGGCCTCGTACTCGTCCCTTCGCTCCTGCCTGGCATGGCTCTGAAGTACTCCGCTGCAAGGCTTCTTCTGCTCAATACCCGCTCCACCCCATCATGCATCTCTGCCATCAAATCAAATGGACTCCTCCGACGACCCAGGTACATTCACCGTGGCTCCGGTCGTAAGTTTGTTTATTTGCAATCAGGTCACTCCATCCCCGTCCTCTGGTCGGCTCAGCGCACTCTCACTCTTCGTCCCAGCGCACCTGGTCACAGCAACCCACACGATCGCACCTCCTGCCTACGAACCCTGGCTAAATCACCTGAATTCATCCCTGCTGTTCAAAACAACATCAAGCTCACCCTGTTCAACACCCGGTCCCTCAACAACAAATGCCTCATCCTGAACGAATACATCCTGGATAACAAACTGGACTTTCTCTGTCTCACCGAAACCTGGCAACAACCTCTGGACTACTACACACTTAACCTCACCACACCCAATGGATATTCCTACGTCAATAAACCACGCTCGGAGGGCCGAGGTGGTGGAATTGCCGTTATCCACCGTCAAGACATCAAGACCAACCTCATCTCCATCTCATCTGCTCCATCATTTGAACACCTGGCTTTAAAACTCTCTGGTCACACGCAGTCAGTCATGGCTGTCGTCAACCGCCCTCCCAAACCACACCCATCATTCCTGTCTGACTTCTCCTACTTTCTGACCCAGCTATGTTCCCTCTCCCCCTCAATCCTCCTCTTTGGTGATTTCAATATCCACATGGACTCCACTGACTCCACAATAACCACTGACTTCACTGATTTACTCACCTGCTTTAACCTCACTCAACATGTCGACTTTCCTACCCATATCCGTGGTCACATTTTGGACCTTGTCTGCTCCACTGGATTAAATTTGCACCATCTCTATGGCTCCGACCTCACCCTCTCTGACCACTTAGCCATCACTCTGACCATCAACATCCCCGCCCCAACACCAAGGCATTATCGCACAATCAACTTCCGTAAGCTAAACGCTCTTTCACCTACCTCATTCTCATCCACCCTCTCTGAAAAAATGTCCACTTCTCCCTTCATTGACCTCCACACCCCTTCCGACCTCACTGACTACTACAACCACACTCTCTCCTCCTGCCTTGACCAGCTTGCGCCTGTAAAAACCAAAACAGTTTCTTTCACCCATTCTGCTCCCTGGTTTACCCCTGAACTCCACCTGATGAAAACTCGTGCTCGCCAACTTGAAAGACTCCGCAATAAAACGGGTCTCACAGTTCACTCCCAAGCCTACAAGGACCACATACAACACTACAAAGATGCCCTCTCCCACGCCCGCTCTGCCTACTACTCTCAAATTATCCACTCTGGCTCCGGAAACCCAAAAGCACTCTTCTCGACAATAAACAAACTCCTCCGCCCCCTGAACACCACCACCCAGTCATTCACAGTAGACAACTGCATCTCCTTCCTCTCTTTCTTCCAACGCAAAATTGACAACATCTACAACAGCTTGACCACCGCCGCACCCGCTCCCCCTCCAACCACCTGCCCCCCCTTGTCCTGCCATCCCCTGTCTCGGTTCTCCCCAATCTCCCCTACTGACCCCTCTGAACTCCTCATAGGAATGAAAACTGCCACCTGCACTCTTGACCCCATCCCCTCCAGCTTTGTCAAAGCCTCCCTCCCTGCTCTCTCTCCACTTATCATTGCAACAATAAACTCCTCCCTGTCTACAGGCATCGTCCCACCTTCCCTCAAAATTGCTGCTGTTACCCCCATTCTAAAAAAACCTGGTCTAAACCCTGACACCCTAAACAACTTCAGACCCATCTCCAACCTACCCTTTCTGTCAAAAGTTTTGGAACGCGCTGTAGCCACTCAACTCAAACATCATCTCTCTGCCAATAACCTGTATGAAACATTCCAATCCGGATTCCGCTCCAACCACAGTACTGAAACTGCTCTCCTCAAAATCACCAACGACCTTCTCCTCTCCTCTGACGCTGGCAACCTCAACATTCTCGTCCTCCTCGACCTCAGCGCTGCCTTTGACACCATCGATCACACTATCCTCCTCACCCGACTTGAATCCACCTTTAACGTTACCGGCACTGCCCTCTCTTGGATTAAATCATACCTCTCTGACAGATGCCAGTTCATCTCCATCAATAACTGCAAATCCCCCACTGCTCCCCTCCCCCAAGGTGTCCCCCAAGGTTCAGTTCTTGGCCCCCTCCTCTTCATCCTTTACCTGTCCCCGCTCGGTCACTTAATCCGCCGTCATGGTCTCCAATTCCACTGCTTCGCCGATGACATCCAGCTTTTCATCTCCACCAAGTCCGTCTCCACCGACACCCACTCTATCCTGACAAACTGCATCACTGAAATAAAATCCTGGCTTCAAATCAACTTCCTCAAGCTTAACTGTGATAAATCTGAAATAATCATCATTGGCCCAAAAACGCTCACAAAATCCACCCATAACTTTGCCCTCAACATCGACGGTATCCCAGTATCCACCTCCCCTCACATCCGGAATCTTGACGTTATCTTTGACCAAACCCTTTCCTTCGACAAATACACTAAACAGATCACAAAGTCAGCCTTCTTTCACCTGAAAAACATTGCCCGTCTCCGCTCATCCCTCTCCTCCACGGCTGCAGAAACCCTCATCCACGCCTTCATCACCTCCCGTCTGGACTACTGCAATAGCCTCCTCTATGGTTCACCCTCAAAAATCACCAATAAACTCCAATACATTCAGAACTCCGCTGCCCGTCTACTCACCCATTCCCGGACCCGTGACCACATCACCCCCGTCCTTTACAAGCTTCACTGGCTCCCCATCCCCCAGAGAATCCAGTACAAAATCCTCCTCTTGACATACAAAGCCCTCCATAACCTGGCCCCATCCTACCTGGCTGACCTCCTCTCCAGACACACTCCCACCCGCAACCTCCGCTCTGCTGGTACCAACCTCCTGACCCCCTCCATCCGGACCAAATTCAGATCCTGGGGGGACAGGGCCTTCTCCATCGCTGCTCCCACCCTCTGGAACTCACTACCTCACACCATCAGAGACTCCTCCTCACTCACCACATTCAAAACATCACTAAAGACCCACCTGTTCAACACTGCATTCAACATTCAACCCACAGCATTTAACCCCTGACTATCTCTTCTCCTTCTCCCTCCTTTTGCTTTAAATATTTCCCTATTGATTCTTGTCTTTTTGCAATTGTTGTTTTCATGTATTGTTATGCATTATGTTTGCCACTCTGTCAAAGCGCCTTTGGGCTTCTGGAAAAGCGCTATACAAAATAAATGAATTATTATTATTATTATTATTGGGGCAAATCCCCCACGTACCTTCGATACACACGCCGCCACGAGAACGGGGACTGGACCTTGCACGAGCCACGCTAGTTGGATACGCCCGAGCGGTTTGCGTGTCACGTGACTCGTGCCATTAATTCTTATTGAACCCGATTGAGCGGTTTTACTCGTACAGTGCGAAGCCAATGGTGGGAAATGATGTGAATGACCAAATGGATGCGAAAGAACACAGGTTTATTACACAATTTATACAGTGATCAGGGTGAAGAGACACAGAGCAGAACTTAACGGCCTTAACTTCATCCCCGGACAAGGGCCCATTCACTCACGTGGGGAAAAGGATGAAGAAGGGCGACGCGCTCCAAGCGCGGTCATTGGCGCCGTTCGCCCCAGTCAGCTCGTTCGGCGTGTCCCTGGGATGTTCGCGGCACGTGCAGGGAGCTCAAGCAAGGAGATCGTTGGCGTCTGTGGCCCCGGGAGAGGCCGTCCTCGCAAGCGCTATTAATAGGCAGCAGAGCACAGGGCACAGGGAGAGTTCGTGCTTTCTCTAGACTCTCGACTCGACTCTATCACACAGCTCACACTCGACTCTCTCGCTTAGGATCGTACCGGGGCTGTAACTCAACTCTGTTTCGGGGTGCCCGGTGCAGGGTTTTATAGCCCTTCCCCAGAGTCTTACCCGAATGTTCCAAGCCCCTCCTCTGGCTGCTGTTGTTAGCCACTCCCCTTGAGCTTTCATTGGCTGCCTGCCACTTACCGGCCACTCCCCTGCAGCTCCTCCCTCGGGCCTTTCAGACTTGTTCCAGGCCCTAGCACATGGTATACCAGCACAAAAGAACACATGGCATTCCAGCCCAAAAGAACACATGGCATTCCAGCCCAAAATAACACATGGCATTCCAGCCCAAAAAACACTGAAGCCTACACTTACTCACCTGCTCCAACACATACTAACACAGTAAAGGAGACTATGCTTACATTTAAAAGGAAATAACTAAACTAAGCGAGGCTACATGTTGTAGTGCAACGAACTAAGAGGGTGGGGGGTATCTTTATTCTCACAACCGCAACAATATATATATATATATATATATATATATATATATATATATATATATATATATATATATATATATATTATATATATATATATATATATATATATATATATATATATATATATATATATATGTATATATATATATATATTGTTGTGGATATGGGATTTGCATCCATCCATATCCGCTTGTAAATATTCCCCTATTTCCTCAATACTTCCCAACTATCCCCAATCCCCCATTCCCTAGTCCCATTTTCTGTAAACAACACTCTGTAGACCCGACCTCCCCCTATTTCCCCCATTAAATGTCGTGCCCAGGTTCACCGCATCTCATGTAAGACAACTATAGGACATCTTGCTAGTTATTCTTAGTCTATGTCAGTTAAGGACTCGTTTCCATTAATTCTGACCCTTCGTTGCACCAGAATGTGATTGTATGGCACCGTTAGGAAGTTTAGGACCTCCCAATACCTCCCCGCAGCTCTTCTTCACAGTTCAACAACAACAACAACAACATCAACAACGAGCGCAGGAAGTGCGCGTCCTCACTCCGGCTTGGTTGGTAGGGTGTGTTGGGAGGGCACCAGGCCTTCCCAACGAGCCGCCATCAAACATGTGCTAGACGGGGTTACCAAATAGGGGCTCCCTGTCAGCTCCTCGTCAAGGGCGGGGCCCGGTAACCCCCGCACCCAATGGAAGCGGCGGACCGGCCCCAGTGGGGCGGAACCAACCAGCCGAGGGCGTGTCACTCCCTGCTGAGCATGCGCAGTGAGGGAGAGGTGACGTCAGATGCGCGCTGAGCTTGGAGAAAGAAAGACGTCCCCTCCGAGCGCTGTGACACCTCCCCGCATCTTCTGGACCGTGCTTTATCCTGTCCCCGAGCCAAGGTGCACCTTGTGCTATCGACCTACCTGTCCCTTCCTGCCATCAATCCCTGTGGAAGTCTGCCTTGTTCCGTTTGTCTGTGGTCTGTCTGGGATAAGATAAGACGGTAATTAAGTGCCCATCTCTTCTGTGTCTTTACCTCACTGCCTTGTAATCTACCCCTTTTCTCCACCACTGTAATTATACCCTCCTCCGGAGGTCTTGAGAACTGTAC
The DNA here is from genome assembly GCF_964187855.1 of Myxine glutinosa. Lineage (NCBI taxonomy): Eukaryota > Metazoa > Chordata > Myxini > Myxiniformes > Myxinidae > Myxine > Myxine glutinosa. The sequence goes on from NC_136261.1 coordinate 133,618,474, forward strand.
CCCTTGCGTCGTTTCCTCTTTCCCAGTCATCGTGTCCTTTCTATCATTGATTTGGCATAGCGCGATTTGGCCAACGTCTGGGTGAATCGGGTGAGTTGGGGAAGAATCGGGGGAACTGTTAGGTCGCGGCAATACCACCGCTCGGTAAATAACATCTAATCCACGGACTGTAACAATTGGTGTCAGGAGTGGGATACGGACCCGAAGCGCGCTTAACGCGCTCAAAATTACAAGTCACCGAAATTTGATTTTGTTTTACAAATAAACCCGAATTTTGAAAGTCGCGCTATGGGAGATCAAGACGGCTGGGTTCCGGTAGAGGAGAGTGAGGCAGGGTCGATCCAGGACCAAATTGAGGGACATGAGGGGAGCGAAGCAGTGAGGGCGGCAGGTTCGCAAAATGGCGTCCTCGCGCACGAGGTTACGGGTGCGCAAAATGGCGCCTCGCAGATGGCTACGGCGACCGCGCCCGCGACCGTAGCAACGCCGCTGGTGGATTTGAACCTTTTTTTTATACAAATGAAGGCCCTTATGGACAAGAATGGCGAAGAAATGGAAAGCAGAATGATGGGAGTAATGAGGGACGGAGCGAGGGCTGATAGTGAGCGATTGGGGAGCGAAATGGGGGGCAAAATGGGAGAAATGGGGGAACGGCTAGAAGCTAAATTAGAGGGGTTAGACAATGGGATAGAAGGGGTGAAACATGGGTTAAAGGGGGTAGAAAACAGAATGGCCACTCAAGAGAATCAAATGGAAGGGATGAAAAAGGGGTTAGAGGGGTTAGAAAACAGTATGGAAGGCAAATTGAGGGACATGAGGGACCAAGCGGAAAGGGAAGTTAAACAAATGGGGCAGCAGATAGAGGGGGTCAGAATGGGGGTAGAAACTAAATTGGATGCTCACAGGGAGGAAATGGAGCAGATGAGGGTGGCATCTGGGCAGGAGATGCAAGTGATGGGAGAGGAGATCAGAAGAGGTGTGAGTGAGGAGGTCGGAGGAGTGCGCGAGGTGGTGAGGCACTGTAAGGAGCGCATGGAGAAGGAGGTGAGAAAGGGGACTGTAAAATTGCAAGGTGGTATAGAGGAGTTGACGCTGGGAGTGGAACAGCTGACGGAGGGACAAAAAGAACTAACGGACCAGGTAAAGAAGAACACAGCGGTAATAGAGGGTTTAAAATCAACACAGAAGGAGATGAAAAAGGACGTATGGGTAATTAAAAAAGAGTGTCAGACGGTACATGAGGACCTGACGAGGAAAATGAACAAGGTGGTAGAGGTGATGGAGGTTAAAGAGCGGGAGGTGCGGGAGCACATAGAAAAAAATAAGGTGGAGTTAGAGGAAGAACTTAAGGGGGCGCACGAGGAGATGAAGGAGGTGAAGCAGAAATTAGAAGAAGTGGAAGAAGGGGTGAGCGAAATTAAGAAGCGACGGAGAGAGGATAAGAAAGAGATAAAAGAGGAAGTAAAAGAATTGGTCCAAAGTCTGTGTTCGGATCGTGATGATGTGCTCATTAACCGGATGAGGGATTCGCAGGTGATGGAGGAGAAGCGAAGAGAAAGAGGACCCGGTGTAAGTGGTGACCAATATGGTCGTGCGTATGATGCGCCAGGTGATTTAATGAGCTTGGGGGTCGAGATGGACCCGGGTGTTCGTGAGAGGCTGTTGGTGAAGTGTGCGACAGGTCTGGTGTGCGAAAAAGGAGGTGTGCGAGAAAGTCCGACTCTGGGGTGTGTGAGGAAAAAGTGCGCGCCAAGGAGTGAGGGTGCTGTCGAGAGTGAGTCGGTCGTAGCGCGTGTGCGAGGGAGCACATGGAAGCGCGTAGTGAGGAGTGTTACAGAGGATGTAACGGAAGAATGCACGCCTGTGGTGAGTGTTACAGAGGATGTAACGGGGGAGGATGCGCGAGAAAGGTGTGTAACGGACGGATGCATGAGGAAAGAGTGCACTGTCAAGAGTCAGGGTGAGTGCGCTGTCAAGAGTGGAGGTGAGAGTAGTAAGAGTGACACGGAGCGTGAGTTGGTTGTGACAGGTGAGAAAGGAAGCACACCTGGAATGGTAGAGCATGTGTGGGAATGCACGCTGGAATTGGTAGTGAGGCACGTGGTTGGGTGTGCGAGTGAGAGCACACCTGTGATCGTCACAGAGGAGGTGACCGAGGAGGGGGCGCGAAGAGGTGTGTTGGTGAGGTGTGCGAGTGACGAATGTGTGCCAAGGTGTTCGGTGGTCAGGTGTGTGACCAAGTCTGTGAGCGGAATGAGTGTACCTGGGTGTGTAAGAGAAGGTGCAATGACCAAGAGCAGGGAGACAGCTGGATGTTTGAGCAAGGAATGGGTAGCGTATGCGTGTAAGCATGCAGGTGAGGCATCGACGGTAACCGGGTTAGCGGCTAGAGCGACTTATAGCCGAATCGGGCCCTCGGTGCGCGCCGAGCAGCTTCGCGTGCCGCGAGGACCAGCGGGGATCCGAACCACGGCGGTTTCGAAAGAACCGCCGTACGCGATCCACGCCGGGCCGCGCTTTGACCGGCCACGTCCGTGCTCCACTAAGCGGAGCGGGCAGCCCGATAGGAAGGGTCGTCATGGCGACCCCTTTTTGTTGAGGCATTCCGGCAGGTCGAGATCGGGCCATGGGATGGCTCCGTGCCGAGATGGTGCGTGGGATCTCGGCCCGGGTAAACCGCCTTCCCTGCACCGAATGTCGGACGCATCCAGCTGCCGGCACCAAACAACCCGCATTCATTGCTCGGCTTTACGAAGCCGGGCTGTGGAAGTGAATTGGCGCACCGAGAGGCATTAGTAAGTAGACTGTAATGACGAGGATAGTGTTTTGGCCCCGAAATTAGAAAAACAAAATTTGATGATTGGCAAAGGATTGGCAGTAATGATTGGCAGATGATGGGTAGTGATTGTCAAATTTTTGATTTGTTGAAATTTGATGTGCAAAATTGGTAGTGCGAGATACCCGATGTGGTGGGATGGCAACTCTGTCATCCCTCACAAATAGGGGGCAGATGCGCTATAGTTTATGGGGTGGCTATGACAACCGAGCCAGGGAGGGCTTGGATAATGATAGGGACTAGAGGTGACTATAGGTGACAAGATTTAAGTAAGAGACTTGGTACCTGTAGTGGGGACGTAGTAGCTTAGTGTTTGATAATGACGTGGGAGCGCTGAGTGTAAGGGAAGACGGAGGAGTGCGAGTTTTAGAAGGGAGTAGACAGAGCAGATGATGCAGTGTGAATGGAAGTGCTGGTGAGCAGCTTCAAATGAGGCATCGGTGAGGCAATGCTCCGAGGTGTGTGTGAGTGTACAAGTGATGAATGAGAGAGCATTGCGGATGAGTGTCATGGTGAGTAGTGAGTGTTGTGGATCAGCGCGAATGCGCTTGGGGGAGAGAAGGGTGCAGGCGGCACCAAGTATGAGAGCACAGGTGTGCAAGTACAGGTGTGTGGAATATATGGAGCAGAGAATGAGTGGTGTGGAGAGAGTTGGAGTAAGTGGTACGGAGTGGTGTGCGTAGTGCGAAGGTGTGGATGAGGGAAGAGTGGACCCCCATCACGGATACCCGGGGCGGGTAGTGTAAGTGTTAGGTAGAGGGTATAGGTAAATTGTGGTTGGATATTGGCATCTGTGGTGCGGGTGGAAGAATGATGATTGGATGGGTGCATTAGTGTTGTGGAAATGGCTGGGCGTGTAGCCTGTTAGTGTGTGTAGTTGGTTTGGGCACTCCACCACTGTGAGGATGTCGGCCAGGTGAGGCCGCAGGTGGGCTCTGGGAGCCGGTAGTAGTTGTTGTGGATGGGGCCCGAGGATCCGGAGGACGGACCCGGGTAGCCCAGTGCCAGAGGGCACCGAGGGGTGACAGAGCCAGGAGGGGCCTTCCCCAGTTAGTTAGGTTAGGGTGAGGAGCTAGGTAAGCTCGGGTGGCAACTGCAGTGGTGGAGGTGTGCAAGTGGGTAGACCTGCTGGGAGAGCTACACGTCGCAGCCCAGAAATTGTGCAAGGGCACCGGGAGATGAATCGGGGGAGTGAGACCCCAAATTGAGAAGCACCACAGTTTGGTCAATGGGAATTGGTTTTTAGAACCCATAGTGTAAGTTGGCCAATGGATTGGCAGGGAAAGACCCCGGGTAATGTAAAGTTGTTAAAGTCATTTAGGAAATAGTTAGGATTGATGAACCTGTCGCACCATACGCAGCCACTTACCTGAGGTGATGCTGATGACTCCACACCTGTGTTTTCTTTGTTTTGTGTTGCAGGAAAGGAGAATTGCTGTTTGGATTTGTGAGACGCATCACGACGTGGATGAGACATTGGGGTGATTCCATCTCTCCCTCCTTAGGAGGGACTGATGATGAATTGGTGATGGCAGATTTTGATGAGAGTTGGAAATGGCAAATTTGATTGGTTAGGAGGGAGAGAAGACGAATTTGGTTTATGGGAGGAACGGGGAAGACAGTAGGGACGTTGTTGATTTGTAAAGTAGATGTTTATGGGTATTGTTGTGTTTTGTGGATACAGTAAGGGGTAAGGGAGGGGCAATGTAGGTTACCTGGTGGGGGGGGGGGGGGGCGTACGGTAGGAACGTACCTGTCTCACCTGGTTCCCATGTGCCCCCAGTGTGCATTACCTTGTATTGCGTGCACTTTTGCGCCCTTACCACCTTACTCACTTGTCTTCTTTTGTCTCCCACCTCCGAGGATCTGGCTTTGGGGCAGAGAGAGAGGAGAGAGAGGGTGCTGGCTCCGCAGTTGTGGGCCTGTACTTCCGCTGCTTGCTGCCTGGATCGATACACCATATGGACCGCAATTTTTGTGGCCGCCCACAATGGACCGCAGTTCTTTTGCGGTCAAGCACCACCCATGGATGGACCTCTGGGTCAACGTGGCACCTATGCCATACAGGTGAACCACTTTTAGTTGGCCCCCCTGACGGCCACAATTCAGAAATGGACGCGGTTGGCGCCTTTCTTTATTTCTAAAGAAGCCAGAAGGCCAAGTGCACTCCATGAAGGCAAGACCAGCGGCAGAACATCGGCCGGCTGCGACACCACCGGTGACCATGGACACTTAATTGTGCATTTTTATGAACACTTTATTGGTGCACCGGATGGTGCTGACTGTGCGTAATGGGGTGGTGCTTTTGGTGCTTGGACGGGGTGCTCTGCATATTATTAAAGGCCATAGGGCCACAGGGCACTCGTGGGTTGGTGTATCGATGCTGGCATGCGTGCTGTCCCTATGCATAACATCTGCATGTGTTCCTCAAAGAACAGGTCCTGGATCGTAGTGTAAATATCAGTGTTGTATAAATAATGCTCCCTACCGGCTGTATGTTTAGTTTGAGGATGCTTTCCGCGATTCGGTTATCCTGTGGGTGTGTTTCTGTTAGGAGAAGGGTGCAACGTCGCAGGGGGACATATTTACTCATTTGTGAACATCTGTAAAACTGTCGCACTCAGGGTTGAGTTAATAGTAGAGGGAACTACATCTGAGTGCCACACTAAAGTAGGTAAAAATTTATCGGGTCGGGCCGCCCCGAGGTAGAGAAGGGTGCAGTGTTGCGGATATGGGATTTGCATCCATCCATATCCGCTTGTAAATATTCCCCTATTTCCTCAATACTTCCCAACTATCCCCAATCCCCCATTCCCTAGTCTCATTTTCTGTAAACAACACTCTGTAGACCCGACCTCCCCCTATTTCCCCCATTAAATGTCGTGCCCAGGTTCACCGCATCTCATGTAAGACAACTATAGGACATCTTGCTAGTTATTCTTAGTCTATGTCAGTTAAGGACTCGTTTCCATTAATTCTGACCCTTCGTTGCACCAGAATGTGATTGTATGGCACCGTTAGGAAGTTTAGGACCTCCCAATACCTCCCCGCAGCTCTTCCTCACAGTTCAACAACAACAACAACAACAACAACGAGCGCAGGAAGTGCGCGTCCTCACTCCGGCTTGGTTGGTAGGAGGTGTTGGGAGGGCACCAGGCCTTCCCAACGAGCCGCCATCAAACATGTGCTCGACGGAGTTACCAAATAGGGGCTCCCTGTTAGCTCCTCGTCAAGGGCGGAGCCCGGTAACCCCCGCACCCAATGGAAGCGGCGGACCGGCCCCAGTGGGGCAGAACCAACCAGCCGAGGGCGTGTCACTCCCCGCTGAGCATGCGCAGTGAGGGGGAGGTGACGTCAGATGCGCGCTGAGCTTGGAGAAAGAAAGACGTCCCCTCCGAGCGCTGTGACACCTCCCCGCATCTTCTGGACCGTGCTTTATCCTGTCCCCGAGCCAAGGTGCACCTTGTGCTATCGACCTACCTGTCCCTTCCTGCCATCAATCCCTGTGTAAGTCTGCCTTGTTCCGTTTGTCTGTGGTCTGTCTGGGATAAGATAAGACGGTAATTAAGTGCCCATCTCTTCTGTGTCTTTACCTCACTGCCTTGTAATCTACCCCTTTTCTCCACCACTGTAATTATACCCTCCTCCGGAGGTCTTGAGAACTGTACCCCTTGCGTCGTTTCCTCTTTCCCAGTCGTCGTGTCCTTTCTATCATTGATTTGGCATAGCGCGATTTGGCCAACGTCTGGGTGAATCGGGTGAGTTGGGGAAGAATCGGGGGAACTGTTATGTCGCGGCAATACCACCGCTCAGTAAATAACATCTAATCCGCGGACTGTAACAATATATATATATATATATATATATATATATATATATATATATATATATATACATATATATATATATCTATCTATATATATATATATACAGTCACATGAAAAAGTAAGTACACCCCATGTAAAGTTTTGACTTTTTCAACATACTTCAACATACAGCTATTTGATCTTCATTTCAACAATATTGATAGATAAAGGTGATATTGTAGCGGTTACCGCTGGGTATACACAATCGCCTTGCACCTGCCGAGGACGTGGCCAGGGAGCGATCACCATGCCGGGCTCGCCGAGGCCGCCCGGACAGGCCCAGATGCGCCTTTCCCGGACTCGCCCGGGCACGCCCAGTCTCGTCTTTCCCGGGCATGCCCAGACTCGCCTTTCCAGGGCTCTCCCAGCACGCCTGGGCACGTCCAGACTCACCTTTCCAGGGCTCGCCCAGGACGCCCGGGCACGCCCAGCCTCGCCTTTCCAGGGCTCGCGCAGGATGCCCGGGCATGCCCGCTCTCGCGTTTCCAGGGCTTGCCCGGGCACGCCCGGTCTCGCCTTTCCCGGGCAAACGCTCCGGCATGACGTGTTTGATTGTATATATATACTGCTACCCGATAAACGGGCTTGACAGAGTATGCTGGGTTCTGTACGAATAAACAAGCTTTGAACTCAACCAAATGGCCTCGTTCTCTCGCCGTCCACGAATCCGAAACTGGTAACCTCGTCTACCCCCGAACGGATTCAGGGGCTGCAAACGAACACGGCAGTTTCGATCGCGCTGCCGGAGATTTGGAACCGACGAGCGGCCATGTGGTTCACGCACTGCGCTCGGCTCCTCCTCTACGACCGGAGGGACGAGCCCGCTCCAGGACCCTCTGAAGGAACGCAGTTACGCGATGTGGGTGGCACTGCTGTTCATTTCTTGCGCGCGCTCTGACGTTCGCGGCACGGCTGCTTCGTTACCTTTGCGCGCACTTCTGTTCGTCACCTTCGCACAACTTCACTCCACAACTACAGCTGCAACTACTTCTCCGACCCTGCAGCCTCGGGAGGCCCGCGGCGAACCTCGGCAGCCTCCCCCGAGGCCTTGACCAACCCCTCGGTTGGCTCAACCGCTTTTTGCGTGCACCGACGCCGAGCGCTGCTCGAGCCATTTCGGCACTGCACCCGCGAACTGCAACCTCGGGAGGCCCGGGAGGAACCTCGGCAGCCTCCCCCGAGGACTTCACCAGCCCCTCGGTCGGCTCAACCCGGTCCTACGTCCCCCCAGCGCTTCGCACGGCAGAGTACGTCGCGGCGAGGCCGCCCCCCGTCCACGGTTCCCCCCGCTCGACCACCCACCACCACACCGGACCCCCCTCCATGACCCTCCAGGGGTCGCTTCGGCCGGGTCATCAGGACCCCCCTTAAATTGACCCTGCCGGTGCAAGTCGATTCTGGAGGGGCGCGTGTAGCGGTTACCGCTGGGTATACACAATTGCCTTGCACCTGCCGAGGACGCGGCCAGGGAGCGATCACCATGCCGGGCTCGCCCAGGCCGCCCGGACAGGCCCAGACGCGCCTTTCCCGGGCTCGCCCGAGCCGCCCGGGCATGCCCGGTCTCGTCTTTCCCGGGCATGCCCAGACTCGCCTTTCCAGGGCTCGCCCAGCACGCCCGGGCGCGTCCAGACTCGCCTTTCCAGGGCTCGCCCAGGACGCCCGGGCACGTCCAGACTCGCCTTTCCAGGGCTCGCCCAGGACGCCCGGGCACGCCCGGTCTCGCCTTTCCCGGGCAAACGCTCCGGCATGACGTGTTTGATTGCATATATATACTGCTACCCGATAAACGGGCTTGACAGAGTGTGCTGGGTTCTGTACGAATAAACAAGCTTTGAACTCAACCAAATGGCCTCGTTCTCTCGCCGTCCACGACTCCTAAAATATAATATAACAAATATCATGAAACATTTACATTTTGTAGTCCATTGTATTATTTAAATAAACATAAATGCAAATTTCGCATGTGGAAAAAGTAAGTACACCCCTACATTTATCACTACTTCAAATACCTAAAATTAGAATCAGGTACACCAGCTCAGGTGCAAATGATTATAACATCGTTAGAAAGGATCTTGGAAGAACCTGTCTTATTTAAACCTCACACATTTAGTTTGGTTTGCTCTTTGTTGTTGAAGTGTGCGGCGTCACCATGCTGAGATCAAAAGAGCTCTCTGAGGCCTTCAGAAAGAAGGTTATAGATGCCTATGAGTCTGGGAATGGATTTAAAAAGATCTCAAAACAATTTGAAATCAATCATTTGAATGTCCAGAAGATCATTTACAAGTGGAGAAGATTCCAAACAACTGCCAACTTGTTCAGGCCAGGCCGCCCCAGCAAGTTCAGCCCAAGAGCAGACCGCAAGATGCTGAAAGAAGTCTCTAAGAACCCCAGAATGTCATCACGGAACCTACAGGTAGCTCTTGCCACTGTTGATGTCAAAGTGCATGAGTCTACCATTGGAAAGAGGCTGCACAAATTTGATCTACATGGGAGGTGTGCCAGGAGGAAACCTTTGCTGCCCAGAAAGAACATCAAGGCAAGACTAAAGTTTGCCAATGAACACCTAGGCAAAGACCAGCACTTCTGGAACAATGTGCTCTGGACAGATGAGTCAAAGGTAGAGCTATTTGTCCACAGCACCAGAAGACATGTTTGGCGAAAACCAAAGACAGCATTTGACCACAAGAACCTGATACCAACTGTAAAGCATGGTGGTGGAAATATTATGGTTTGGGGCAGCTTTGCTGCATCAGGGCCTGGTCAGATCACCATCATCGAATCCACTATGAATTCTTCATTGTACCAGAGGGTGCTTGAGGATAATGTGAGGCCATATGTCGGAAAGTTGAAGCTCAACCGAAGGTGGACCTTGCAACATGACAATGACCTTAAACATACCAGTAAATCCACCAAGGAATGGCTGAAAAGAAAGAAATGGAGGGTTCTGGAATGACCAAGTCAAATCCCATCGAGATGTTGTGGGGCGATTTGAAACGAGCTGTGCATGCAAGAAACCCCTCAAACATCGCACAGCTGAAAGAATTCTACATGGAGGAGTGGGCAAAAATTTCTCCCAGTCGATGTCAGAGACTGGTAGACAGTTATAAGAAACCTACTTGAGGTTGTTTCTGCCAAAGGGGGCAATACCACCTATTAGAGCCAAGGGTGTACTTACTTTTTCCACACGCGAAATTTGCATTTATGTTTATTTAAATTGTACAATGGACTACAAAATATAAATGTTTCATGGTATTTGTTATATTATATCACCTTTATCTATCAATATTGTTGAAATGAAGATCAAATCGCTGTATGTTGAAATATGTTGAAAAAGTCAAAACTTTACATGGGGTGTACTTACTTTTTCACGTGACTGTATTTATATATACTAGGGCATGCCCGTACGTGGGTGCAATGCCCGTACGTGGGTACGTGGGTACGTGGGTGCGAGTACGGTGACAATCCCCCCCCTCTATTTACATGAAATGGTTTGGTCCATGAAATGGTTCGGTCCATTCGCAAAGCCAAAGCGAACGGCTTGCGAGTACGGTGACAATCCCCCCCCTCTATTTACATGAAATGGTTTGGTCCAAAGCGAACGGCTTGCGGAGTTTGGTAAAGAAATCGCCATAGCTCGGTAACTACTTGTCCGATTAATATGAAACCTTGAAAAGGCACATCCTCGGGTCCCCAGCAATATACATGGCAAGTTTCAAGTATATCGGACCCGTGGTTGTCGAGAAACAGCGGTCACAGACAAACACACAAACACACAAACACACAAACACACAAACACACAGACACACAGACACACAGAGATTACTGGAATTATAGATAGATACATGATCCAATTCCCCTACCTCCCCCTCACCACACAAACTGGAGTGATCAACACACTTGCAAATTTTTTTTTGCTGAGCAACAAACAAAGAGCCAGAATAACAAACGCAACCGACATACTTGAAAAATCTTTGATTTTGCAAGAGACAAACAACAAGACAAGGGTGAAAACACAATCCTGTGTTTGGTTTTTCTTCATCTCCATTTCCATCCACCTTCAATGGCGGAGGTAAATTTTGGTGGCGGAAGTAATATGTGAATGAAAGAATAGAGAGAAGAAATAAGTTACTTGGCTGCGTCGGTTTGGGTTTCACACCGGGTTTTGGAGCCGGTTCGGGTTTCACACCGGGTTTTGGAGCCGGTTCGGGTTTCACACCGGGTTTTGGAGCCGGTTCGGGTTTCACACCGGGTTTTGGAGCCGGTTCGGGTTTCACACCGGGTTTTGGAGCCGGTTCGGGTTTCACACCGGGTTTTGGAGCCGGTTCGGGTTTCACACCGGGTTTTGGAGCCGGTTCGGGTTTCACACCGGGTTTTGGAGCCGGTTCGGGTTTCACACCGGGTTTTGGAGCCGGTTCGGGTTTCACACCGGGTTTTGGAGCCGGTTCGGGTTTCACACCGGGTTTTGGAGCCGGGCGAGTTTCACATCGGGTTTTGGAGCCAGGGCGAGTTTCACACCTCGGTGTCGGTACCAGTATGTGTTTCACACCCATGTGTCGGTACCAGTACGGGGTGACCGAGCAAGGGCCAGGCTGCTTCGTGGCTGGTGTTATTTATTCGGCAAGATTATTCATGCTCTGCATACAGTTGTTCCCACGTTGGTAAAAGTGGTGCTTGGTCGTTGTGTGCTGTATGAAGATTCTCTTTAACCCAAGTGGCGTTATGGTGACGGGTTGCATGAATAAATAAACATAGGGGCAATACACCTGGGTGCTCACCTGGTAGAATAAAGCAGTATACTACACTGATTGACTGACTAAAGGTATTTTATCCGTATCATGGCATTTTAAACCAATTTCAATGGTTGCTGGAAGACAGGGCATCATGGACAATCATACTTCGTGGGGAGGGGTAGGAGGATAATCATAAGACTTTAAAAAAAAATTATTTTGGCGGGCAACCACCCCCAACCCCTCCCCCCACCCCAGAGAGCGCATTGCCCCCCCCCTTTTTTTTTTAATGCCAGGAACAAACCGGTACATTACGGGTGATGAAGGTTGTGGTAAAGTTTCATCGAAATAGTGTGTGGTTTCAGAGGAAAAAGCAAATTCCTATTTTGGGGGGTCAAACCTGGATCCACTTTGACCCCAGTAGACCCCCTTAGCCCCCGATCTTTTTTTAATGCCGTGAACATTTCGTCACATCACAACAAATATCATTTGTGCCAAGTTTGGTCACAATCCCATCAGCGGTTTTGGAGAAGAAGTTACAAGTGTTTATGGATGAACTGACGGACTGACGGACTGACGAACTGACTGACTGATGAACTCTGGAATGACGGACTGGCGGACTGACGAACTGACTGACTGACTGACGAACTGACGGACTGACTGACTGACTGATGAACTCTGGACTGACGGACTGATGAACTGATGGACTGACGGACTGACGAACTGACGAACTGACTGACTGGCGGACTGATGGATGGACAAACTGACGGACTGACTGACTGACGAACTGATGGACTGACGAACTGACTGACTGGCGGACTGACGGATGGACAAACTGACTGACGGACTGACTGACTGACTGATGAACTGATGGACTGACGAAATGACAAACTGACTGACTGACGGATGGACAAACTGACTGACGGACGGACAGAGGGACTGACGGACGGACAGAGGGACTGACGGACGGACGAGATGAGTGAATAAGAACTGATTGACTGGCAGACGGACGGTTGGACAAACTGACTGACTGACGGACTGATAAACTGACTGACGGATTGACGGATGGACAAACTGACTGACGGACTGACGGACGGACAGAGGGACTGACGGACTGACGGACGGACGAACTGACTGACGAACAAACTGACTGACTGACGGACGAACAGACAGACAGACTGACTGACTGACTGACGACGCGCCATCGCATAGCCATAAGGCATAAGCTCTCCAGGTGAGCGAAAAATAATTTTAAAGAAATGTCGATGATGAGTGAATAAGAGTAAAATTTGGAAAATAATGAAATATTAATTTCAGAAAAAAACCTATAAACACGAATAAGTAACTCATAACTGTAGTTCGTAGAACAAATACATTAAAGATCGAAACGTGGCCAATGAACCCTGAAATCTTTATGATTACTATGGTTTGAAGTGGAAATCAAAGAAAATTCAAACATCCTACGGCGACCTTGACTGTAAATGACTCGAAAAATCTGTGGCGGTGTATTGTTCGCTAGTGGATACGTTTATTCACTTCAAGTCTACTTCTAATTTAAAATCTGTATTGAATGGAAATATTACAATGTGCTTATATTTTTCTTTAAATTACCTTTGAGGAATTATTGAAAAGATAAAGGCAACAGAGATATCGTCTGAATTTAATAACTGCCTTTTTTCGTCAGAGTTAATATTACAATTTATGTTTCAATTCAATCGTCACGAGTCATTTCATCATTACTACTCTTTACCTCCAGATCGACATTTCTACATTGGTGTTTCTTATTTTTCTTACTGCAATATTTGTACGTTTGGGGAGCCTGTCGACACACTTTAAGCGATGTATTGACGCGATGTATTGTTCGGTTGGCTGGTCTGCTTTTATTTTTTCCACAGATAAAGCTTTATTGTAACTGAATATGAGGAAGATCTGGCTTGTATAGGTTGTTGTGATGTGTAAAAATGATACTACGGCAAAAAAGAAGGAATTTGAAGAATATTGGTGGAGGTCGCTAGGGGGGGCGTCAGAGCAGGGAGGTCTTCGTTTGGGGTGATCTGGTGACTGGTAGCGCCACTTGGCCTGGTTCGCAAACGAGAGAAGGTAATAATACCGACGCGATAGCGAGGAGAAAAGTCCAACGGAAAGACACCTCGACTCTCTCAAATGGAGTTTGGAGAGCAGACGTCAAATGTGAGCAACGAACTCATTTTGGTAGAGAACGGCGTTGAGGGAGATAACGACGAGGGGAGAGTCTCAGCAGCAGCAGCAGGAGTAGGAGGAGGAGAAGGAGCTGTGGGAGCTGAGACAGAAACCGAGGCCGGAGCCGCCACGGGAGAAGGCGAACAGAGCCGCGGCGAGCAGGATAAGGCTGAGGCCTCAGCACCGCTTAACCTCCTCGAAGTTTGTGCCGTTTGCCGCCTTGGCCTACAAACTCGGGACCCCAAGCTGCTTCCATGCCTGCACTCGTTCTGCCAGGCCTGTCTACCGGCTCCTCAACGGCAGCAACTGTGTCTGGGTGGTTCCGCCGTGAACGGAGCAGATGCCACGGGTGGAGGACCGATCCAAGGTATATATTATATATATATGTGTGACATGATACATTGATGGACCCAGTGGTTATCGGAGCGATTCCAGGTGTGATGCGTGTGCTACGGATTGGCATGAGGTGATGGATGATGCTACGATGCGGGTGCTGCTGATGTTTGTAATTGTAAAAACGTAGATAATCTTAATGTGATTATCGTGGTGCAATGACTGCGATGGTTGTAATTGTTAATACAAGTTAAACTTAAAGTGCGAAGATTATGATCGGGGATGCTTGTGGGGCTCGGGGGATGTCTGTGGGGCTCGGGGGATGTCTGTGGGGCTCGGGGGATGTCTGTGGGGCTCGGGGGATGTCTGTGGGGCTCGGGGGATGTCTGTGGGGCTCGGGGGATGTCTGTGGGGCTCGGGGGATGTCTGTGGGGCTCGGGGGATGTCTGTGGGGCTCGGGGTTGTCTGTGGGGCTCGGGGGATGTCTGTGGGGGCTCGGGGGATGTCTGTGGGGGCTCGGGGGATGTCTGTGGGGGCTCGGGGGATGTCTGTGGGGGCTCGGGGGATGTCTGTGGGGCTCGGGGGATGTCTGTGGGGCTCGGGGGTTGTCTGTGGGGCTCGGGGGATGTCTGTGGGGCTCGGGGGATGTCTGTGGGGGGCTCGGGGGATGTCTGTGGGGGCTCGGGGGATGTCTGTGGGGGCTCGGGGGATGTCTGTGGGGGCTAGGGGGATGTCTGTGGGGGCTCGGGGGATGTCTGTGGGGGCTCGGGGGATGTCTGTGGGGCGCGGGGGCTGTCTGTGGGGCTCGGGGGCTGTCTGTGGGGCTCGGGGGTTGTCTGTGGGGCTCGGGGGTTGTCTGTGGGGCTCGGGGGTTGTCTGTGGGGCTCGGGGGATGTCTGTGGGGCTCGGGGGATGTCTGTGGGGCTCGGGGGATGTCTGTGGGGCTCGGGGGATGTCTGTGGGGCTCGGGGGATGTCTGTGGGGCTGGGGGATGTCTCTGTGGCTGGGGGATGTCTGTGTGGCTGGGGGATGTCTGTGGGGCTGGGCGATGTCTGTGGGGCTGGGGGATGTCTGTGGGGCTGGGGGATGTCTGTGGGGCTGGGGGATGTCTGTGGGGCTGGGGGATGTCTGTGGGGCTGGGGGATGTCTGTGGGGCTGGGGGATGTCTGTGGGGCTGGGGGATGTCTGTGGGGCTGGGGGATGTCTGTGGGGCTGGGGGATGTCTGTGGGGCTGGGGGATGTCTGTGGGGCTGGGGGTGCCTGTGGGGCTGGGGGATGCCTGTGGGGCTGGGGGGTTGGCTGTGGGGCTGAGGGTTGTCTGTGGGGCTGGGGGGGGGGGGGTATCTGTGAGGCTGGGTGGGGGTGCCTGTGGGGCTGGGGGATGCCTGTGTGGTTGGGAGATGCTTGTGTTGCTGAGGGTTGTCTGTGGGGCTGAGGGTTGTCTGTGGGGCTGAGGGTTGTCTGTGGGGCTGAGGGTTGTCTGTGGGGCTGGGGGTTGTCTGTGGGGCTGGGGGATGTCTGTGGGGCTGGGGGATGTCTGTGGGGCTGGGGGATGTCTGTGGGGCTGGGGGATGTCTGTGGGGCTGGGGGATGTCTGTGGGGCTGGGGGATATCTGTGGGGCTGGGGGATATCTGTGGGGCTGGGGGATGTCTGTGGGGCTGGGGGATGTCTGTGGGGCTGTGGGGATGTCTGTGGGGCTGGGGGTGCCTGTGGGGCTGGGGGGTTGGCTGGGGGGCTGCTTGTGGGGCTGGGGGGGGTGCCTATGGGGCTGGGGGGGGGTGCCTATGGGGCTGGGGGATGCCTGTGGGGCTGGGGGATGCCTGTGGGGCTGGGAGATGCTTGTGTTGCTGAGGGTTGTCTGTGGGGCTGAGGGTTGTCTGTGGGGCTGGGGGATGTCTGTGTGGCTGGGGGATGTCTGTGGGGCTGGGGGATATCTGTGGGGCTGGGGGATGTCTGTGGGGCTGGGGGGATGTCTGTGGGGCTGGGGGGATGTCTGTGGGGCTGGGGGATGTCTGTGGGGCTGGGGGATGTCTGTGGGGCTGGGGGATGTCTGTGGGGCTGGGGGATGTCTGTGGGGCTGGGGGATGTCTGTGGGGCTGGGGGATGTCTGTGGGGCTGGGGGATGTCTGTGGGGCTGGGGGATGTCTGTGGGGCTGGGGGATGTCTGTGGGGCTGGGGGATGTCTGTGGGGCTGGGGGATGTCTGTGGGGCTGGGGGGTGTCTGTGGGGCTGGGGGGTGTCTGTGGGGCTGGGGGATGTCTGTGGGGCTGGGGGATGTCTGTGGGGCTGGAGGATGTCTGTGGGGCTGGGGGGTGTCTGTGGGGCTGGGGGGTGTCTGTGGGGCTGGGGGATGTCTGTGGGGCTGGGGGATGTCTGTGGGGCTGGGGGATGTCGGTGGAGCTGGGGGATGTCTGTGGGGCTGGGGGATGTCTGTGGGGCTGGGGGGTGTCTGTGGGGCTGGGGGGTGTCTGTGGGGCTGGGCGGTGTCTGTGGGGCTGGGCGGTGTCTGTGGGGCTGGGCGGTGTCTGTGGGGCTGGGCGGTGTCTGTGGGGCTGGGCGATGTCTGTGGGGCTGGGCGATGTCTGTGGGGCTGGGGGATGTCTGTGGGGCTGGGGGATGTCTGTGGTGCTGGGGGATGTCTGTGGTGCTGGGGGATGTCTGTGGTGCTGGGGGATGTCTGTGGTGCTGGGGGATGTCTGTGGTGCTGGGGGATGTCTGTGGTGCTGGGGGATGTCTGTGGTGCTGGGGGATGTCTGTGGTGCTGGGGGATGTCTGTGGTGCTGGGGGATGTCTGTGGTGCTGGGGGATGTCTGTGGTGCTGGGGGATGTCTGTGGTGCTGGGGGATGTCTGTGGTGCTGGGGGATGTCTGTGGGGCTGGGGGATGTCTGTGGGGCTGGGGGATGTCTGTGGGGCTGGGGGATGTCTGTGGTGCTGGGGGATGTCTGTGGGGCTGGGGGATGTCTGTGGGGCTGGGGGATGTCTGTGGGGCTGGGGGATGTCTGTGGGGCTGGGGGATGTCTGTGGGGCTGGGGGATGTCTGTGGGGCTGGGGGATGTCTGTGGGGCTGGGGGATGTCTGTGGGGCTGGGGGATGCCTGTGGGGCTGGGGGATGCCTGTGGGGCTGGGGGATGCCTGTTGGGCTGGGGGATGCCTGTGGGGCTGGGGGGTGCCTGTGGGGCTGGGGGATGCCTGTGGGGCTGGGGGATGACTGTGGGGCTGGGAGATGCTTGTGTTGCTGAGGGTTGTCTGTGGGGCTGAGGGTTGTCTGTGGGGCTGGGGGGGGGGGGGTATCTGTGGGGCTGGGGGGGGGGGGGTATCTGTGAGGCTGGGTGGGGGGGGGGGGTGCCTGTGGGGCTGGGGGATGCCTGTGGGGTTGGGAGATGCTTGTGTTGCTGAGGGTTGTCTGTGGGGCTGGGGGATGTCTGTGTGGCTGGGGGATATCTGTGGGGCTGGGGGATGTCTGTGGGGCTGGGGGATGTCTGTGGGGCTGGGGGATGTCTGTGGGGCTGGGGGATGTCTGTGGGGCTGGGGGATGTCTGTGGGGCTGGGGGGTGCCTGTGGGGCTGGGGGGTGCCTGTGGGGCTGGGGGGTTGCCTCTGGGGCTGGGGGGGTTGCCGGTGGGGCTGGGGGGGTGCCTATGGGGCTGGGGGGGTGCCTATGGGGCTGGGGGGGTGCCTATGGGGCTGGGGGGGGGTGCCTATGGGGCTGGGGGGGGGTGCCTATGGGGCTGGGGGATGCCTGTGGGGCTGGGGGATGCCTGTGGGGCTGAGGGTTGTCTGTGGGGCTGGGGGGGGGGTGATCTGGGTGGGGGGGGGGGTGATCTGGGTGGGGGGGGGGTGCCTGTGGGGTTGGGAGATGCTTGTGTTGCTGAGGGTTGTCTGTGGGGCTGAGGGTTGTCTGTGGGGTTGGGGGATGTCTGTGGGGCTGGGGGATGTCTGTGGGGCTGGGGGATGTCTGTGGGGCTGGGGGATATCTGTGGGGCTGGGGGATGTCTGTGGGGCTGGGGGATGTCTGTGGGGCTGGGGGATGTCTGTGGGGCTGGGGGATGTCTGTGGGGCTGGGGGATATCTGTGGGGCTGGGGGATGTCTGTGGGGCTGGGGGATGTCTGTGGGGCTGGGGGATGTCTGTGGGGCTGGGGGATGTCTGTGGGGCTGGGGGATGTCTGTGGGGCTGGGGGATGTCTGTGGGGCTGGGGGATGTCTGTGGGGCTGGGGGATGTCTGTGGGGCTGGGGGGGGTGTCTGTGGGGCTGGGGGGGGGTGTCTGTGGGGCTGGGGGGGGGTGTCTGTGGGGCTGGGGGGGGGTGTCTGTGGGGCTGGGGGGGGGTGTCTGTGGGGCTGGGGGGGGGGGGTGTCTGTGGGGCTGGGGGGGGGTGTCTGTGGGGCTGGGGGGGGTGTCTGTGGGGCTGGGGGGGGTGTCTGTGGGGCTGGGGGGTGTCTGTGGGGCTGGGGGGGGTGTCTGTGGGGCTGGGGGGGGTGTCTGTGGGGCTGGGGGGGGGTGTCTGTGGGGCTGGGGGGTGTCTGTGGGGCTGGGGGGTGTCTGTGGGGCTGGGGGATGTCTGTGGGGCTGGGGGATGTTCTTTGGGCTGGGGGATGTCTGTGGGGCTGGGGGATGTCTGTGGGGCTGGGGGATGTCTGTGGGGCTGGGGGATGTCTGTGGGGCTGGGGGATGTCTGTGGGGCTGGGGGATGTCTGTGGGGCTGGGGGATGTCTGTGGGGCTGGGGGATGTCTGTGGGGCTGGGGGATGTCTGGGGGATGTCTGTGGGGCTGGGGGATGTCTGTGGGGCTGGGGGATGTCTGTGGGGCTGGGGGATGTCTGTGGGGCTGGGGGATGTCTGTGGGGCTGGGGGATGCCTGTGGGGCTGGGGGATGCCTGTGGGGCTGGGGGATGTCTGTGGGGCTGGGGGATGTCTGTGGGGCTGGGGGATGTCTGTGGGGCTGGGGGATGTCTGTGGGGCTGGGGGATGCCTGTGGGGCTGAGGGGCGTGGGGGGTGGATGGCTGGGGTGGTTGCCTGTGGGGCTGGGGGGTGGGGCTGGGGGGTGCCTGTTGGGCTGGGGGGTGCCTGTGGGGATGGGGGATGTCTGTGGGGATGAGGGTTGTCTGTGGGGCTGGGGGGGAGCCTGTTGGACTGGGGGGGAGCCTGTTGGGCTGGGGGGTGCCTGTTGGGCTGAGGGGGTGCCTGTTGGGTTGGGGGAGGGTGCCTGTGGGGCTGGGGGATGCCTGTGGGGCTGGGGGATGCCTGTGGGGCTGGGAGATGCCTGTGGGGCTGGGGGATATCTGTGGGGCTGGGAGATGCCTGTGGGGTGGCTGGGGGATATCTGTGGGGCTGGGGGATGCCTGTGGGGCTGAGGGTTGTCTGTGGGGCTGAGGGTTGTCGGTGGGGCTGAGGATTGTCGGTGGGGCTGAGGATTGTCTGTGGGGCTGAGGGTTGTCTGTGGGGCTGAGGGTTGTCTGTGGGGCTGAGGGTGGTCTGTGGGGCTGAGGTTTGTCTGTGGGGCTGAGGTTTGTCTGTGGGGCTGAGGTTTGTCTGTGAGGCTGAGGTTTGTCTGTGAGGCTGAGATTTGTCTGTGAGGCTGAGGTTTGTCTGTGAGGCTGAGGGGGGTGCCTGTGGGGCTGGGGGGGGGTGCCTGTGGGGCTGGGGGGGTGCCTGTCGGGTTGGGGGATTTCTGTGGGGCTGACAGTCCGGCGTGATGTGGTAGCACGGGGGAGAGGGGTTGTGGCCATGGTGGGGAAAGAGTGGGTGGCGGCAGTGTCGGAGGGAGACATCGGGGTGTTCGTGGCGTAGGGAGGGTGGTAGGAGGATGTTTGTGGCGTGGTGAGGGGTAGGAGGATGTTTGTGGCGTGGTGAGGGGAAGGAGGATGTTTGTGGCGTGGTGAGGGGTAGGAGGATGTTTGTGGCGTGGTGAGGGGTAGGAGGATGTTTGTGGCATGGTGAGGGGTAGGAGGCTGTTTGTGGCGTGGTGAGGGGTAGGAGGATGTTTGTGGAGTGGTGAGGGGTAGGAGGATGTTTGTGGCGTGGTGAGGGGTAGGAGGTTGTTTGTGGCGTGGTGAGGGGTAGGAGGATATTTGTTGCATGGTGAGGGGTAGGAGGATGTTTGTGGTGTGGTGAGGGGTAGGAGTATGTTTGTGGTGTGGTGAGGGGTAGGAGGATGTTAGTGGCGTGGTGAGTGGTAGGAGGATGTTTTTGGCAGTGACGTGGGGTAGGAGGATGTTTGTGGCTTGGTGAGGGGTAGGGGGATGTTTGTAGCGTGGTGAGGGGTAGGAGGATGTTTGTGGCGTGTTGAGGTGTAGGAGGATGTTTGTGGCGTGGTGAGGGGTAGGAGGATGTTTGCGGAGTGGTGAGGGGTAGGAGGATGTTTGTGGCGTGGTGAGGGGTAGGAGGATGTTTGTGGCGTGGTGAGGGGTAGGAGGATGTTTGTGGGGTGGAGCGTTTGGCAGTTGTGTCTGTGGGTGGGAAGAGGAGCGGGTAGCAGTGATGGTGTCGATGCTTTCCGTAGGTTCCTTGGTGGTGACTATGTACTGTCTGTCGGAAACAGTGATATTCATATTTTCTGTCGGTGGTAGTTGTGATGTCTTTTGACTTGTGTGTCGGTCGCAGTAGTGATTTGTCTGTAGGTCGCAGTGGTGATTTGTCTGTAGGTCGCAGTGGTGATTTGTCTGTAGGTCGCAGTGGTGATTTGTCTGCAGGTCGCAGTGGTGATTTGTCTGTAGGTCGCAGTAGTGATTTGTCTGTAGGTCGCAGTAGTGATTTGTCTGTCGGTCGCAGTGGTGATTTGTCTGTAGGTCGCAGTAGTGATTTGTCTGTAGGTCGCAGTTTGTGATGTCTTTTGTCTGTTGGTGTCTGGCGTGGTGGTGATGACACTAGGAGCAATCGTATCAATGATGCCACTGTTGCAATGTTTTCATTATGGTAGTAGTAGTAGTAGTAGTCGTGGTGGTGGTGGTGGTGGTTGTGGTGGTAATGTCTGTGTTGCTAATTAAGACGTGATCCATTTTAATATGATCACAATGATAATGAAGATTATTATTCTGTTCTAATGATTGTGGTGTTTTTATTGCGATGATGATGATGATGATGATGATGATGATGATGATGATGATGATGATGATGATGATGATGATGATGATGATGATGATGATGATTGAATGGATAATAATCTTAAACTTAGGCTTTGTACAAACTTTCTGTTTTTAATTGCTTTTGGCTTTTCTGCCTCGTAATGTTCTGATCGTGAAGTTGAACAAGGAAAGTTCTTGAAGACCTTTCCTGGTGACTCCATGATTGGTGCAGCACGGGGTTGTTGAGAGGTGGTTTTAATTTGATGGAAAATCCATTTTAATTTTTCTTTATGTGCACATGTAACTAACTGTACAATGACCAGATTTACGTTGTCCTGAGTTATGTAATGGTATTAGTTAGTAGTAGTAGTAGTCGTAGTAGTGTTGACGGAACTAGTCGTAATAATGTGATGCACGTAATTGAGATGTTGATTTGGTGTCTGTGTGTCTGTGTGTCTGTTTGTCTGTGTCTGTATTCTCACATGAATGTGTAACGTTTTATTATTAGCTCACCTGGATCGAAGTTCAGGGAGCATATGCGATGGCGTGTTGTCCGTCCGTCAGTCAGTAAACACTTGCAGCAACTTCTCCGAAACTGCTGATGGGATTGTGACCAAACTTGGCACAGTTGATATTTGGTATGATGCAATTCAAGTTTGTTCATGGCATTTAAAAAAATGGGGTCTAAAGTGGTCTACGGGAGTGGGGGTGGGAAGAGGGGATTGCCCACACAAACAGGTATTTGCTTTTTTCTCA
Source organism: Myxine glutinosa (assembly GCF_964187855.1). Taxonomy (NCBI): domain Eukaryota; kingdom Metazoa; phylum Chordata; class Myxini; order Myxiniformes; family Myxinidae; genus Myxine; species Myxine glutinosa. Next base: position 133,640,254 of record NC_136261.1, read on the forward strand.
GAAACTACACAATTTTGATGAAACTTGACCACAACCTTAACCACCCATGATGTACCAAAGTTTCTTCATGGCATTAAAAAAAATCGGGCCAAATGGGGTCTACAGGGGGGTTCCCCCCTAAAAATAGGTATTTGCTTTCTTTTCAGAGGGGGGGGGGGGGGTGGGTGTGTGTGTGTGTGTGTGTGTGTGTGTGTGTGTGTGTGTGTGTGTGTGTGTGTGTGTGTGTGTGTGTGTGTGTGTGTGTGTGTGTGTGTGTGTGTGTGTGTGTGTGTGTGTGTGTGTGTGTGTGTGTGTGTGTGTGTGTGTGTGTGTGTGTGTGACAGTGACAGTGACATCCGCCAAACCAAATAGGTATAGAGACTATAGACACACAATTTCGATGAGACTTGACCACAGCCTTCATCAGCCATGATTTATCAAAATCTCTTTATGAAATTATGGAAACTCCCACCCACCTTGGGACCCCAAAAGGTACCACAGAAAGTTTGGCAGGGCTAGCGTCAAAACTGAGGGAGTAGTTTGGGGACAGACAGACAGACAGACAGACAGACAGACAGACACTCCTGCTTTATTGGTCCCCTACCTGTTTCACCGGAGGGGAGTATAGGTTTGCTCTCCGTCAGTCTGCTTGTCCGTCCCTCCATCCATCTGTCAGTCCCACCTGTGGTTTTCCAGACCTTTTTTTTTTTCCCCCATAATCTCTGACATATTCAACGGAAACTTGGTACATGGCTTTATTAGGACAAGTTACAGAAACTGCAACTTATTCTGTAGCAACTGATGGGTGCTTGGAATAAGAGCATTCCTCGTGACCAGTGGGGGACGTGTATTGCAATGCAATTCTCACTCTCATTATATATGTGTATATGTATACAGCATTTGGAATTTATCAATCCCTACTTTCTCATTCCCCTGTTTCTCATTCCCTTCTCGTACCTCACTTCCCCTTTGTCTTCACCTCTTTGTTCTTTTTGGGTGCCCTGATCTGCATTCTTATTGTCACTAACTTTATCTGCTCTGCCCATTTAACCATCACCTTTCCCCCTTCCCCATTGTCCTGACAGCTGTAATTCTTCTTTTCATTGAAGCCACTCACCATTGGTACTTGTAGATGGGAATAATGCAACCCCAACCATCTGTAGTTAACCTTTACATTTATCACCTGCGTACAAAAAACAAGTATGCAAAAACCTGTCTAAGGTGTGCTTTCTGCTTCTTTGCCTGGATATTAATTGCCATCCTCTTTCCTGATTAAGTTGATACTCTGAGCTTGTTTCTTTAACTCTCGGTGTAATACTGGAATGTTTGTCATGACATTACGTTTTCGAAGCTCACCAATAATAATTGGTCTACTTAACCCGATTCGTGCGTTGAGTGTTGCATTGTATGATATCTGAAGAATAGGGAGAGTCAGAGAGAGAGGGAGGGGGAGGGAGAGTCAGAGAGAGAGAGAGGGAGGGAAAGTCAGAGGGAGGGGGAGTCAGAGAGAAAGAGAGAGTTAGGGGTGAGTCAGAGAGGGAGGGAGAGTCAGAGGGAGGGGGAGTCAGAGAGAAAGAGAGAGGTAGGGGGGAGTCAGAGAGAAAGAGAGAGGTAGGGGGGAGTCAGAGAGAACGAGAGAGGTAGGGGAGAGTCAGAGAGAAAGAGAGAGGTAGGGGGGAGTCAGAGAGAAAGAGAGAGGTAGGGGGGAGTCAGAGAGAAAGAGAGAGGTAGGGGGGAGTCAGAGAAAGAGAGAGGTAGGGGAGAGTCAGAGAGAGAGAGAGAGAGGTAGGGAGTCAGAGAGAAAGAGAGAGTTAGGGGTGAGTCAGAGAGAGAGAGAGAGAGAGAGAGGGGGAGGGAGGGGGAGTCGGAGAGAAAGAGAGAGGTAGGGGGGAGTCAGAGAGGTAGGGGGGAGTCAGAGAGACAGTGAGTCAGAGAGAAAGAGAGACAGTGAGTCAGAGAGAGAGAGAGAGAGAGAGAGAGAGAGACGGCCAGTCAGAGAGAGAGAGAGACGGCCAGTCAGAGAGAGAGAGACGGCCAGTCAGAGAGAGAGAGACGGCCAGTCAGAGAGAGAGAGACGGCCAGTCAGAGAGAGAGAGACGGCCAGTCAGAGAGAGAGAGACGGCCAGTCAGAGAGAGAGAGACGGCCAGTCAGAGAGAGAGAGACGGCCAGTCAGAGAGAGAGAGACGGCCAGTCAGAGAGAGAGAGACGGCCAGTCAGAGAGAGAGAGACGGCCAGTCAGAGAGAGAGAGACGGCCAGTCAGAGAGAGAGAGACGGCCAGTCAGAGAGAGAGAGACGGCCAGTCAGAGAGAGAGAGAGACGGCCAGTCAGAGAGAGAGAGAGACGGCCAGTCAGAGAGAGAGAGACGGCCAGTCAGAGAGAGAGACGGCCAGTCAGAGAGAGAGAGACGGCCAGTCAGAGAGAGAGAGACGCCAGTCAGAGAGAGAGAGACGGCCAGTCAGAGAGAGAGAGAGACGGCCAGTCAGAGAGAGAGAGACGGCCAGTCAGAGAGAGAGAGACGGCCAGTCAGAGAGAGAGAGACGGCCAGTCAGAGAGAGAGAGACGGCCAGTCAGAGAGAGAGAGACGGCCAGTCAGAGAGAGAGAGACGGCCAGTCAGAGAGAGAGAGACGGCCAGTCAGAGAGAGAGAGACGGCCAGTCAGAGAGAGAGAGACGGCCAGTCAGAGAGAGAGAGACGGCCAGTCAGAGAGAGAGAGACGGCCAGTCAGAGAGAGAGAGACGGCCAGTCAGAGAGAGAGAGACGGCCAGTCAGAGAGAGAGAGAGACGGCCAGTCAGAGAGAGAGAGACGGCCAGTCAGAGAGAGAGAGACGGCCAGTCAGAGAGAGACGGCCAGTCAGAGAGAGAGAGACGGCCAGTCAGAGAGAGAGAGAGACGGCCAGTCAGAGAGAGAGAGAGAGAGAGACGGCCAGTCAGAGAGAGAGAGAGACGGCCAGTCAGAGAGAGAGAGAGACGGCCAGTCAGAGAGAGAGAGAGACGGCCAGTCAGAGAGAGAGAGACGGCCAGTCAGAGAGAGAGAGACGGCCAGTCAGAGAGAGAGAGACGGCCAGTCAGAGAGAGAGAGACGGCCAGTCAGAGAGAGAGAGACGGCCAGTCAGAGAGAGAGAGACGGCCAGTCAGAGAGAGAGAGACGGCCAGTCAGAGAGAGAGAGACGGCCAGTCAGAGAGAGAGAGACGGCCAGTCAGAGAGAGAGAGACGGCCAGTCAGAGAGAGAGAGACGGCCAGTCAGAGAGAGAGAGAGACGGCCAGTCAGAGAGAGAGAGACGGCCAGTCAGAGAGAGAGAGAGACGGCCAGTCAGAGAGAGAGAGAGACGGCCAGTCAGAGAGAGAGAGAGACGGCCAGTCAGAGAGAGAGAGAGACGGCCAGTCAGAGAGAGAGAGAGAGACGGCCAGTCAGAGAGAGAGAGAGAGACGGCCAGTCAGAGAGAGAGACGGCCAGTCAGAGA